>NC_136949.1:22126306-22138806 GCF_949987615.1 Pollachius pollachius | reverse complement strand
CACACACACCAGTGCTGAGCCTCCTATTCCTGGGTAGAGATAGAGGTGTTGTGTGTGTGTGGGGGGGCCTATAGGGGGAAGCTGGAAACACACACACCAGAGCTGAGCCTCCTTTTCCTGGGTAGAAATAGAGGTATTTTGTGTGTGGGGACTATAGGGGGAAGCTGGAAACACACACACACCAGTGCTGAGCCTCCTATTCCTGGGTAGAGACAGAGGACTTGTGTGTTTGGGCCTATAGGGGGAAGCTGGAAACACTCATCCCAGAGCTGAGCCTCCTATTCCTGGGTAGAGATAGAGGTGTTGTGTGTGTGTGGGGGGGCCTATAGGGGGAAGCTGGAAACACACACACCAGAGCTGAGCCTCCTTTTCCTGGGTAGAAATAGAGGTATTTTGTCTGTGGGGACTATAGGGGGAAGCTGGAAACACACACACCAGAGCTGAGCCTCCTTTTCCTGGGTAGAAATAGAGGTATTTTGTGTGTGGGGACTATAGGGGGAAGCTGGAAACACACACACCAGTGCTGAGCCTCCTATTCCTGGGTAGAGATAGAGGTGTTGTGTGTGTGTGTGGGCCTATAGGGGGAAGCTGGAAACACACACACCAGAGCTGAGCCTCCTTTTCCTGGGTAGAAATAGAGGTATTTTGTGTGTGGGGACTATAGGGGGAAGCTGGAAACACACACACACACACACACACACACCAGTGCTGAGCCTCCTATTCCTGGGTAGAGACAGAGGACTTGTGTGTTTGGGCCTATAGGGGGAAGCTGGAAACACTCATCCCAGAGCTGAGCCTCCTATTCCTGGGTAGAGATAGAGGTGTTGTGTGTGTGTGGGGGGGCCTATAGGGGGAAGCTGGAAACACACACACCAGAGCTGAGCCTCCTTTTCCTGGGTAGAAATAGAGGTATTTTGTCTGTGGGGACTATAGGGGGAAGCTGGAAACACACACACCAGAGCTGAGCCTCCTTTTCCTGGGTAGAGATAGAGGTGTTGTGTGTGTGTGTGGGGGGGCCTATAGGGGGAAGCTGGAAACACACACACCAGAGCTGAGCCTCCTATTCCTGGGTAGAGATAGAGGTGTTGTGTGTGTGTGGGGGGGCCTATAGGGGGAAGCTGGAAACACACACACCAGAGCTGAGCCTCCTTTTCCTGGGTAGAAATAGAGGTATTTTGTGTGTGGGGACTATAGGGGGAAGCTGGAAACACACACACACAGCAGTGCTGAGCCTCCTATTCCTGGGTAGAGACAGAGGACTTGTGTGTTTGGGCCTATAGGGGGAAGCTGGAAACACTCATCCCAGAGCTGAGCCTCCTATTCCTGGGTAGAGATAGAGGTGTTGTGTGTGTGTGGGGGGGCCTATAGGGGGAAGCTGGAAACACACACACCAGAGCTGAGCCTCCTTTTCCTGGGTAGAAATAGAGGTATTTTGTCTGTGGGGACTATAGGGGGAAGCTGGAAACACACACACCAGAGCTGAGCCTCCTTTTCCTGGGTAGAAATAGAGGTATTTTGTGTGTGGGGACTATAGGGGGAAGCTGGAAACACACACACCAGTGCTGAGCCTCCTATTCCTGGGTAGAGATAGAGGTGTTGTGTGTGTGTGGGCCTATAGGGGGAAGCTGGAAACACACACACCAGAGCTGAGCCTCCTATTCCTGGGTAGAGATAGAGGTCATATGTGTGTGTGTGTGTGTGTGTGTGTGTGTGTGTGTGTGTGTGTGTGTGTGTGTGTGTGTGTGTGTGTGTGTGTGTGTGTGTGTGTGTGTGTGTGTGTGTGTGTGTGTGTGGGCTCCCATGGCAAGGGAGGGACAGAGAGCATGTGGGATTGGTGCTGAGACCTGATTTCTTATTGTTATTCCTCTTATTCTTATTGTTATTCTTCTTTGTATTGTTACTCTTATTGTTATTCTTCTTATTCTTATTCTTATTATTATTCTTCTTATTATTATTATTATTCTTCTTATTATTCTTCTTATTATTATTATTCTTATTATTATTCTTATTCTTATTATTAACTATTATTATTATTATAAATTGTTAAACAAGAAATTTCACAGTCCGCTCACTGTGGATTCCTTGGCTTCGTTTGAAAAACCAAGCGTTTTTTTTCTAAGTCATTTTTCTGCTAGACTCCCATGGGTTCGTTTTAGACTACCAGGGATGGTAATATAGGGTTAGCAGGGGTCTCGAAAATAAGAAATTTCACAGTCCGCTCACTGTGGATTTATGGGCTTCGCCTGGTACCGTTTTGTGGGCCTGTTTTGCAGGACAGTGGTCGTTTGACATATAAGAAAGGTGGCCCCTGGTCTGGAAGTCTTCCTGAGGCTCCAGAGGAGCGGGACCACGTGGCGTCTAAGGCCGAAACGGGTCCCCTACTCGGCCTAAGTGGGGCAGTTGGTGGCCCCCTGTCTGGAGGTCTTCCTGATGCTCCAGAGGAGCGGGACCACGCAGAGTCTGAGGCCGACACGGTCCCCTACTCGGCCCAAGTGGTGCAGTTGGTGGTCCACGGTCTGGAGGTCTTCCTGAGGCTCCAGAGGAGCGGGACCACTTGCCGTCTAAGTCCGAAACGGGTCCCCCATTCGGCCTAAGTGGTGCAGTTGTCGGCCCCCTGTCTGGGGGTCTTCCTGAGGCTCCAGAGGAGCGGGACCACTCAGAGTCTGAGGCCGAAACGGGTCCCCTTCTCGGCCAAAGTGGGGCAGTTAGTGGCCCCCTGTCTGGAGGTCTTCCTGAGGCTCCAGAGCAGCGGGTCCACTCAGAGTCTGAGGCCGAAACGGGTCCCCTACTCGGCCCGAGTGGTGCAGTTGGTGGTCCATGGTCTGGAGGTCTTCCTGAGGCTCCAGAGGAGCGGGACCACTTGCCGTCTAAGTCCGAAACGGGTCCCCCATTCGGCCTAAGTGGTGCAGTTGTCGGCCCCCTGTCTGGGGGTCTTCCTGAGGCTCCAGAGGAGCGGGACCACTCAGAGTCTGAGGCCGAAACGGGTCCCCTTCTCGGCCAAAGTGGGGCAGTTAGTGGCCCCCTGTCTGGAGGTCTTCCTGAGGCTCCAGAGCAGCGGGTCCACTCAGAGTCTGAGGCCGAAACGGGTCCCCTTCTCGGCCTAAGTGGGGCAGTTGGTGGCCCCAGGTCTGGAGGTCTTCCTGCGGCTCCAGAGGAGCGGGACCACGCAGAGTCTGAGGCCGAAACGGGTCCCCTACTCGGCCTAAGTGGTGCAGTTGGTGGCCCCCTGTCTGGGGGTCTTCCTGAGGCTCCAGAGGAGCGGGACCACTCAGAGTCTGAGGCCGAAACGGTTCCCCTTCTCGGCCTAAGTGGGGCAGTTAGTGGCCCCCTGTCTGGAGGTCTTCCTGAGGCTCCAGAGCAGCGGGTCCACTCAGAGTCTGAGGCCGAAACGGGTCCCCTACTCGGCCTAAGTGGGGCAGTTGGTGGCCCCAGGTCTGGAGGTCTTCCTGCGGCTCCAGAGGAGCGGGACCACGCAGAGTCTGAGGCCGAAACGGGTCCCCTACTCGGCCTAAGTGGGGCAGTTGGTGGCCCCCTGTCTGGAGGTCTTCCTGATGCTCCAGAGGAGCGGGACCACGCAGAGTCTGAGGCCGAAACGGGTCCCCTACTCGGCCTAAGTGGGGCAGTTGGTGGCCCCCTGTCTGGAGGTCTTCCTGATGCTCCAGAGGAGCGGGACCACTCCGAGTCTGAGGCCGAAACGGGTCCCCTATTCGGCCTAAGTGGTGCAGTTGGTGGCCCCCTGTCTGGAGGTCTTCCTGATGCTCCAGAGGAGCGGGACCACGCAGAGTCTGAGGCCGAAACGGGTCCCCTACTCGGCCTAAGTGGGGCAGTTGGTGGCCCCCTGTCTGGAGGTCTTCCTGATGCTCCAGAGGAGCGGGACCACGCAGAGTCTGAGGCCGAAACGGGTCCCCTACTCGGCCTAAGTGGGGCAGTTGGTGGCCCCCTGTCTGGAGGTCTTCCTGATGCTCCAGAGGAGCGGGACCACTCCGAGTCTGAGGCCGAAACGGGTCCCCTATTCGGCCTAAGTGGTGCAGTTGGTGGCCCCCTGTCTGGAGGTCTTCCTGATGCTCCAGAGGAGCGGGACCACGCAGAGTCTGAGGCCGAAACGGGTCCCCTACTCGGCCTAAGTGGGGCAGTTGGTGGCCCCCTGTCTGGAGGTCTTCCTGATGCTCCAGAGGAGCGGGACCACGCAGAGTCTGAGTCCGAAACGGGTCCCCTATTCGGCCTAAGTGGTGCAGTTGGTGGGCCCCTGTCTGGAGGTCTTCCTGAGGCTCCAGAGCAGCGGGTCCACTCAGAGTCTGAGTCCGAAATGGGTCCCCTACTCGGACTGAGTTGTGCAGTGAGTCGGTGTGAGCCTGGAGGAATGAAAATCCAAGCGTTATTTTTCTAAGTTCTTTTTTTGCTAGACTCCCATGGGTTCGTTTTAGACTACCATGGGTTGTGTTTAGAATCCCATGGGTTCATTTTAGACTCCCATGGGTTCGTTTTAGACTACCAGGGATGGTGATATATACCAGGGGTGTCGAAAATAAGAAGTTTCACAGTCCGCTCACTGTGGATTCATGGGCTTCGCCTGATACCGTTTTGTGGGCCTGTTTTGCAGGACAGTGGTTGTTTGGCATATAGGAAAGGTGGCCCCTGGCCCTGGAGGTCTTCCTGAGGCTCCAGAGGAGCGGGACCACGTGGCGTCTAAGGCCGAAAGGTGTCCCCTGGTCGGACTGAGTGGTGCCGTTGGTGGCCCCCGGTCTGGAGGTCTTCCTGAGGCTCCAGAGGAGCGGGACCACGTGGCGTCTAAGGCCGAAACGGGTCCCCTACTCGGCCCAAGTGGTGCAGTTGGTGGCCCCTGGTCTGGGGGTCTCTAGAACCATCCAGGGGTGCGGGACCACTTGGCGTCTAAGTCCGAAACGGGTCCCCTACTCGGCCCATGTGGTGCAGTTAGTGGGCCCCCTGTCTGGAGGTCTTCCTGAGGCTCCAGAGGAGCGGGTCCACTCAGAGTCTGAGGCCGAAACAGGTCCCCCATTCGGCCTAAGTGGTGCAGTTGGTGGCCCCCTGTCTGGAGGTCTTCCTGAGGCTCCAGAGGAGAGGGACCACTCAGAGTCTGAGGCCGAAACGGGTCCCCTACTCGGCCTAAGTGGTGCAGTTGGTGGCCCCCTGTCTGGGGGTCTTGGTGAGGCTCCAGAGGAGCGGGTCCACTCAGAGTCTGAGGCCGAAACGGGTCCCCTACTCGGACAGAGTGGTGCAGTTGGTGGCCCCCTGTCTGGGGGTCTTGGTGAGGCTCCAGAGGAGCGGGTCCACTCAGAGTCTGAGGCCGAAACGGGTCCCCTACTCGGACAGAGTGGTGCAGTTGGTGGCCCCCTGTCTGGGGGTCTTGGTGAGGCTCCAGAGGAGCGGGACCACTCAGAGTCTGAGGCCGAAACGGGTCCCCTACTCGGACAGAGTGGTGCAGTTGGTGGCCCCCTGTCTGGGGGTCTTGGTGAGGCTCCAGAGGAGCGGGTCCACTCAGAGTCTGAGGCCGAAACGGGTCCCCTTCTCGGCCTAAGTGGTGCAGTTAGTGGGCCCCCTGTCTGGAGGTCTTCCAGAGGCTCCAGAGGAGCGGGACCACTCAGTGTCTGAGGCCGAAACGGGTCCCCTACTCGGACTGAGTGGTGCAGTTGGTGGCCCCCTGTCTGGGGGTCTTGGTGAGGCTCCAGAGGAGCGGGTCCACTCAGAGTCTGAGGCCGAAACGGGTCCCCTACTCGGACTGAGTGGTGCAGTTGGTGGCCCCCTGTCTGGGGGTCTTGGTGAGGCTCCAGAGGAGCGGGTCCACTCAGAGTCTGAGGCCGAAACGGGTCCCCTACTCGGCCTAAGTGGTGCAGTTAGTGGGCCCCCTGTCTGGAGGTCTTGGTGAGGCTCCAGAGCAGCGGGTCCACTCAGAGTCTGAGGCCGAAACGGGTCCCCTACTCGGCCTAAGTGGTGCAGTTAGTGGGCCCCCTGTCTGGAGGTCTTCCTGAGGCTCCAGTGGAGCGGGTCCACTCAGAGTCTGAGGCCGAAACGGGTCCCCTACTCGGACTGAGTGGTGCAGTTGGTGGCCCCCTGTCTGGAGGTCTTCCTGAGGCTCCAGAGGAGCGGGTCCACTCAGAGTCTGAGGCCGAAACGGGTCACCTACTCGGCCTAAGTGGTGCAGTTGGTGGCCCCCTGTCTGGGGGTCTTGGTGAGGCTCCAGAGGAGCGGGTCCACTCAGAGTCTGAGGCCGGAACGGTTCCCCTACTCGGCCTGAGTGGTGCAGTTAGTGGGCCCCCTGTCTGGAGGTCTTCCTGAGGCTCCAGAGGAGCGGGACCACTCACAGTCTGAGGCCGAAACGGGTCTCCTACTCGGCCAGAGTGGTGCAGTTAGTGGGCCCCCTGTCTGGAGGTCTTCCTGAGGCTCCAGAGGAGCGGGACCACTCAGAGTCTGAGGCCGAAACGGGTCCCCTACTCGGCCTAAGTGGTGCAGTTAGTGGGCCCCCTGTCTGGAGGTCTTCCTGAGGCTCCAGAGGAGCGGGACCACTCAGAGTCTGAGGCCGAAACGGGTCCCCCATTCGGCCAAAGTGGTGCAGTTGGTGGCCCCCTGTCTGGAGGTCTTCCTGAGGCTCCAGAGGAGAGGGACCACTCAGAGTCTGTGTCCGAAACGGGTCCCCTACTCGGACTGGGTGGTGCAGTGAGTCGGTGTGAGCCTGGAGGAATGAAAATCCAAGCGTTATTTTTCTAAGTTCTTTTTTTGCTAGACTCCCATGGGTTCGTTTTAGACTACCATGGGTTGTGTTTAGAATCCCATGGGTTCATTTTAGACTCCCATGGGTTCGTTTTAGACTACCAGGGATGGTAATATATACCAGGGGTGTCGAAAATAAGAAGTTTCACAGTCCGCTCACTGTGGATTTATGGGCTTCGCCTGATACCGTTTTGTGGGCCTGTTTTGAAGGACATACCCCCATCCTAGTATAGGTCGGAGACAGTAGGTGCACAGTCAATAGGTGACTGCTGGTGCCCCGTCCCTTCAGCCCACGGACCCAAGCGGTCCGGCATGTTGGCGAGCGTCCGACGGAAATGGTCTAAGCGGCACACCTCAGTGAGGGCCCCAGTGTGGCTTTCGTTCCACACGAAGGGTGCCTCACAACGTGTGCCCGAATCCAGTGCTCCTGCCTTTTGGTGGGTGTGCTAGACGAAGCGAGTAGCCGAGTAGCCCCGTCTGTCCTAGGTGTCCTGCGAGGGCGGGCCGTGGTTACGGAGAGGTCGGCCTCATACGGGTGTCCGACTCTACATCCTTGGATGTTCTCCTTACGGCCACGGTTCGCCTGTACGATTGTTTCTCAAAGCCCGGTACCCCGGGCGTTGTGCGGATCCCACCACAACGCCCACCCTGAGTGTCGAGTGCCAAACCGGAGTGGTGGTAGCGGTGGGCCCCTGAACCCCCTGTGGGTGAAAGGGGCAGCAGCCACTCACGGTGCGGCCCGCCTCGCACGACGCACCGAGAGCTGCACAGTCCCCGCCTAGTAGCGGGGCCGTGGTTGTCGGTCGTTAGGTGCGGTCCGACGCCCTTAAACAAGGTGTCCACGGCCATCCTGGTTGATCCTGCCAGTAGCATATGCTTGTCTCAAAGTTTAAGCCATGCATGTATAAGTCCACACGGCTGGAAAAGTGAAACTGCGAATGGCTCATTAAATCAGTTATGGTTCCTTTGATCGCTCACCCGCTACTTGGATAACTGTGGCAATTCTAGAGCTAATACATGATACCCAAGGAGATGCCCAAAGCGGGTGGTGATGCAATGAGGTTTCCGCCCAGTGCTCTGAATGTCAAAGTGAAGAAATTCATTGGAGTGTGGGTAAACGGCGGGAATACCTAAACTCTCTTTGAGAATGGATGAACTAGTTTCGTCCAATTTCGATAAGCATTGTATAGGAATATATTTTTATAGCATCTGCTGGCGTTCTTGCCCTACCAACTTTTAATCAACGGGTAAGGACAACGGTCAGGCGTCACCTAGTGGTGGTGGAACCCGGTGCGTACCGGGCAAGGGTGCGAGACCCTCTGCCATAGGTCAGTTCCCGTCCAGGACTGATTTCGCCGGCCGTCGGCAATCCGGCTTTGAATTGTTTTCCGGGATGCTCCTCCATGAGCACGCTGGGCCGGGCGTAGGTCAGAGTGGTATGCTCGCTACGCCCATCAAGGTTTGGTGTGCGAACGATGTGGAGAGGCCCAGGACAAGCAAAGACAGAAGGCTGGAGAAATGTAGGTACATGAAGGAGCTATGGGTTAGGAAGTGGACGTTACCTGGTAGGTCACCCGACCATGCCAGACCGTTCGCGACTCGGAGCCCATTAGCTCTACGTAAGCGAAGTGCAAAGCGTCGTCACCTGGACCTCTCCCCTGCCCTGGGGACGGCTTGTGCCGCCGTGCTTGCACACAGTGGCCTCTCGGATGACATGCGAAG
The DNA here is from genome assembly GCF_949987615.1 of Pollachius pollachius. Lineage (NCBI taxonomy): Eukaryota > Metazoa > Chordata > Actinopteri > Gadiformes > Gadidae > Pollachius > Pollachius pollachius. The sequence continues at coordinate 22,130,358 of NC_136949.1, read as the reverse complement.
GTCCGGCTGTTCCCCAATCAACTATGCAGTTACTGGGTTGAACGCCAGTCCTGGCACGCGTCGGAGTAAGGCCGCTGGGCCACGACGAGGTAAGAAGCGGCGAGGCGGGTCCCTTGACAGAGGTCCCAGTCGCTCTCCGTCATCTCCCTTGTCAAAGGCCCCCAAGTTGGATGCGAGATGGTCGGTCTCTGGGGCTCCCCTATCCGAGGAGCGTGAAGGGCTGAACCCTCGGTTCAAACGTTTACCCCGAATAAAGCAAGGTGTTAAGATTGGTATGGAGAAATGTCCCTTGGTACGTGGGGGTGGGGTATCTGGATCGAGCCTCCGAAGGAGGCTCTTCAGTGTTGCAACACATAGGAAGAGCCTCACCCTGTTCTCATTCAGGAATGGTGCGAGAGGGGGCCGACTGTCCGTAAATACTTCTGTGGAGGTTACTTTCCCTTACTTGGAGCAGAAATGCGATCTATGCGACGCTCATCTCGCTACTGCCGCCGCATGCCTCTCACATCTCGCTAAGGCACATGGCTTGGCCCGATCGACTCTATTATGCTCTGTCTGTGGAATTTCCAGAAAGAGTAGACACGAGATAGAGTGCCATGCAGCCGTTTGTCAGAATGCGACTAAAGCGGTGGTAATTGGGGTGAGATGCACCCTATGTGATAGGAGCTTTAAATCCAGGAGGGGAGTTTCCATCCACATGAAGTCAGCCCATACAGCGGCGTATGCAGCCCAGCAGGGGGTTAAGGCTGGAGGACAAAAGGCCCCAAGAGGCATGAGAGGTGTGTGGTCCGAAGAGGAGATGTGTCTGCTCAGGACGCACATCAAGGAATGGGGTGAGAACCGGGGCGTCCTCGGAGCGGCATGTGCGCTCGTTACAGGGCGCACAAAAGGTCAGATACGCTATAAATTGCGTCAGTTGAAGAGGCTGGCGCAGCCCCCTATCGTACCTGATATTGCCACGGAAGTGGAGGGATTAATAAAGGAATTGACGGAAGGAAGGAAACGGCTTCCACAGAGGACCCCGAGCACCGTTCGTGTGCAAATTCGGCGGGCACTGGCAGGATTGGAGGGACAGGAGGGGACCGCGTGGGCCCGCATCCCTACAGATACTGAGACCCAAGAGGCTCTATCAGACCTCTCGATGGTGGTATGCAAAGGCCGGAGAACAGAAGGGCCGATGGGGAAGTGCGGGTCCACGAGAATGTTGCGTTTTACAAGACGTGAGGCCGCCGGTTTACAGACTTTAAATTACCTTTGGTTACAGGCCCTCTTTAAAGATAATGTGGCGAAGGTGGCTCGTATAGTATTGGAGGGCTGTCATGACGGACTTTGTCCGGTCAAGATTGCTGAAGTAACCAGATACTTCAAGACCAAATGGGAGTCTGAGGACGGCTTTAAGGGCCTTGGAAAATTCGGTTCGACTCTTGCCTGCAGGAATTATGTCCTTGCCCTGCCCATCTCGCCAGCGGAAGTCTTGAAATTAAGGAAATGTATTAAGAAGTCATCGGCTGCTGGCCCGGATGACGTGAACAAGACTAGCCTGGTAAGATGGGACCCGACAGGTGCGAGGCTGGCAGGTATCTACAACAGGTTTTTGGTGACAGGGACCATACCTGAGTCATTGAAGCTTAACCGAACGACCCTGTTACCTAAGTCCAAAGACCCCATAGAGAGGAAGTCTGTTTCAAACTGGCGGCCCATTACCATCGGACCAATGGTTCTCAGGCTGTTCTCCTCCATCCTTCACAAAAGATTGGCCAGTGCCTGCCCCACCAGTGTACGGCAGAAGGGCTTTACCAATGCCCCTGGGTGTTCCGAAAACCTGCTATTGGTTGAGGGAGCGCTCAAACAGTGCAAGCGGGAGGGGGTCCCATTAGCGATGGTTTTCATTGATCTGGCTAAGGCCTTTGACTCAGTCTCGCACAAGCACATAACAGCAGTGCTAGTGGAGCGAGATGTGGATCAAGCGATCATCGATCTGGTGATGGACTGTTATGAAGGTTGCAGCACCAGAGTTCAGACGGGTCGGGGCTCCACTGCCAGGATCAACATGAAGATCGGGGTGAAGCAAGGAGACCCTCTCTCGCCCCTCCTATTCAACCTGGCGATTGATCCGCTTCTGAATTCACTGGAAAGACTTGGAGAGGGGTTCGGTAGGGAAGGAAACATTGTGTCGGTCCTGGCATACGCAGACGACTTGGTGTTGCTGAGCAATTCCTGGGATGGGATGTGCAGGAACATGGGCATACTAGAGGCGTTTTGCGCCCTTTCCGGTTTGAAGGTGAATTCGGCGAAATGCCACGGGTTTTTCATAGCGGGTGGACGGTGCACCACCAACAAGATCAATGCCTGCCATCCCTGGAAGCTTGGAGGTGTTGAGATACACATGGTGGGCGCCGATGAACACGTTCGGTACCTCGGGGTCGAGATCAACCCATGGAAGGGCTTCAGAAGGCCTGATACGATCGGAGAACTCCATTTCTTTGGGTCTAAGATCTCAAAAGCCCCGCTCAAGCCGACGCAGAAAGTTGAACTTCTGTGTACATATGTTGTGCCCCGGCTGATGTATGGTGCAGTCCATGGTTCAGTGAGACAGACAAATCTCCTGAAAGCAGACCTAATGATTAGGGGTCTGGTCAAGAACTGGCTACATCAGAGCCCTGTGACCACTAATGGTCTCCTGTATAGCAGACACAGGGACGGGGGTTTGGCAATCCCTCGCCTGAGCACGGCTGTACCACTATGCACTGCCAGGAGGGTCTTTCGATTATACCATTCAAAAGATAAGGTGATTGCATTGATGGTGAGGAAGGTGGTATCCCCCCGTGATTTCATTGATGCTTGGAAGAGAGGGGGGGGGCAGGATGAACATGTAGATGCGGCCCTAAGGGATCTATTAGATCCCGAATGCACAACTTTCCCAGCCCCTGTCCACTGGAGGGAAAGAGAATTTGATAGGTGGTCCAAGATGGGTCCACAGGGCTTTGGTGTCAAGCTCTTCCAGAAAGATAAGTTCAGCAATTCCTGGCTCATCAAGCAGGGTCGGGCTCTCTGGAAAGAATCACATGTGATTCGGGCCCTGCAGATGAGAGCGAATGTGCTCCCAACACTAGAATTCTATCATAGGGGTGCTGGGCTAGTGTTCACACCACCATGCAGGGCGTGTGGTAAGGCGCCCGAGACGAGCTCGCACATCTTGGGCGGGTGTGAGGAAACCAGACTGAATAGGATGGCGAGACACAACCACATTTGCTCCCTACTCGCGGCGGTTGGCAAGAGGAAACAATGGCTTGTAATGCAAGAAAAGAGAATTGTTACTAGAGCCGGCAGGTGGGGAGTACCAGATCTCGTCTTTGTCAAAGGGACAGATCTGTTGGTCGTTGATGTAACTGTCCGCTTTGAAGGCTCCCTGGATTGGCTCGAAAAAGCCAGAATTGAAAAGGTGAACAAATATGTTCCTTTTCTGCCTCTCTTGGCCTTGGAATACCCGCCCGTGAAGAGACTCACTACCCATGGCTTTGTCATGGGAGTGAGGGGCAAATGGCTGAAGAGCAACGGGCGAATCTTGGAAGCCTTGGGCATGAGTAAGACAGGCTCTGCCCAATTTGCTAAGACATGTTCGAGGACCACTCTGTTGAAGTCGGTTGATGTGTTCCAGGCCTTCAACAAGATGGTCAGAGGGAAATTGATCCCCGAAGACCTGTGAGGGGGACCCCTCCAGAGTCAATGATACGGATGGCCAAGATAACGTAAAGGGATACAGTAGAGTCGAAGCAGCCAGTCTGCCGTGTAGGCCCCCCTTATCATCTAGCCCCCCTCCCCCTGGGAAGGCCTCATACGACGCCCATCTGGCCGCGTAGGGCGACGGAAGACCCTTGGTCTCCGCCGTACCGCGCGCTTTCCGGTGGGGTCAGAGTCACCTTCGTGGAACGGGTTGTGTGCGGCAGATGGAAGCGTGAGGGCATCCGGTGTGGCGGGAGGCTACCTCTCTGTAACCCTAGAGGAATATTAAACGGACTGGACATACTGGGGGGCGAAGGTGATGTTCAATG
>NC_136949.1:22116306-22118806 GCF_949987615.1 Pollachius pollachius | reverse complement strand
CCTAAGTGGGGCAGTCGGTGGCCCCCTGTCTGGAGGTCTTCCTGCAGCTCCAGAGGAGCGGGACCACGCAGAGTCTGAGTCCGAAACGGGTCCCCTATTCGGCCTAAGTGGTGCAGTTGGTGGCCCCCTGTCTGGAGGTCTTCCTGAGGCTCCAGAGCAGCGGGTCCACTCAGAGTCTGAGTCCGAAATGGGTCCCCTACTCGGACTGAGTTGTGCAGTGAGTCGGTGTGAGCCTGGAGGAATGAAAATCCAAGCGTTATTTTTCTAAGTTCTTTTTTTGCTAGACTCCCATGGGTTCGTTTTAGACTACCATGGGTTGTGTTTAGAATCCCATGGGTTCATTTTAGACTCCCATGGGTTCGTTTTAGACTACCAGGGATGGTAATATATACCAGGGGTGTCGAAAATAAGAAGTTTCACAGTCGGCTCACTGTGGATTTATGGGCTTCGCCTGATACCGTTTTGTGGGCCTGTTTTGCAGGACAGTGGTTGTTTGGCATATAGGAAAGGTGGCCCCTGGCCCTGGAGGTCTTCCTGAGGCTCCAGAGGAGCGGGACCACGTGGCGTCTAAGGCCGAAAGGTGTCCCCTGGTCGGACTGAGTGGTGCCGTTGGTGGCCCCCGGTCTGGAGGTCTTCCTGAGGCTCCAGAGGAGCGGGACCACGTGGCGTCTAAGGCCGAAACGGGTCCCCTACTCGGCCCAAGTGGTGCAGTTGGTGGCCCCTGGTCTGGGGGTCTCTAGAACCATCCAGGGGTGCGGGACCACTTGGCGTCTAAGTCCGAAACGGGTCCCCTACTCGGCCCATGTGGTGCAGTTAGTGGGCCCCCTGTCTGGAGGTCTTCCTGAGGCTCCAGAGGAGCGGGTCCACTCAGAGTCTGAGGCCGAAACGGGTCCCCTACTCGGCCTAAGTGGTGCAGTAAGCGGGCCCCCTGTCTGGAGGTCTTCCTGAGGCTCCAGAGGAGCGGGACCACTCAGTGTCTGAGGCCGAAACGGGTCCCCTACTCGGCCTGAGTGGTGCAGTTGGTGGCCCCCTGTCTGGAGGTCTTCTTGAGGCTCCAGAGGAGCGGGTCCACTCAGAGTCTGAGGCCGAAACGGGTCCCCTACTCGGCCTAAGTGGTGCAGTTGGTGGCCCCCTGTCTGGGGGTCTTGGTGAGGCTCCAGAGGAGCGGGTCCACTCAGAGTCTGAGGCCGGAACGGTTCCCCTACTCGGCCTGAGTGGTGCAGTTAGTGGGCCCCCTGTCTGGAGGTCTTCCTGAGGCTCCAGAGGAGCGGGACCACTCAGAGCCTGAGGCCGAAACGGGTCCCCTACTCGGACTGAGTGGTTCAGTTGGTGGCCCCCTGTCTGGGGGTCTTGGTGAGGCTCCAGAGGAGCGGGTCCACTCAGAGTCTGAGGCCGAAACGGGTCCCCTACTCGGACAGAGTGGTGCAGTTGGTGGCCCCCTGTCTGGGGGTCTTGGTGAGGCTCCAGAGGAGCGGGTCCACTCGTAGTCTGAGGCCGAAACGGGTCCCCTACTCGGCCTAAGTGGTGCAGTTAGTGGGCCCCAGGTCTGGAGGTCTTCCTGAGGCTCCAGAGGAGCGGGACCACTCAGAGTCTGAGGCCGAAACGGGTCCCCTACTCGGACAGAGTGGTGCAGTTGGTGGCCCCCTGTCTGGGGGTCTTGGTGAGGCTCCAGAGGAGCGGGTCCACTCAGAGTCTGAGGCCGAAACGGGTCCCCTACTCGGCCTAAGTGGTGCAGTTAGTGGGCCCCCTGTCTGGAGGTCTTCCAGAGGCTCCAGAGGACCGGGACCACTCAGTGTCTGAGGCCGAAACGGGTCCCCTACTCGGACTGAGTGGTGCAGTTGGTGGCCCCCTGTCTGGGGGTCTTGGTGAGGCTCCAGAGGAGCGGGTCCACTCAGAGTCTGAGGCCGAAACGGGTCCCCTACTCGGACTGAGTGGTGCAGTTGGTGGCCCCCTGTCTGGGGGTCTTGGTGAGGCTCCAGAGGAGCGGGTCCACTCAGAGTCTGAGGCCGAAACGGGTCCCCTACTCGGCCTAAGTGGTGCAGTTAGTGGGCCCCCTGTCTGGAGGTCTTGGTGAGGCTCCAGAGCAGCGGGTCCACTCAGAGTCTGAGGCCGAAACGGGTCCCCTACTCGGCCTAAGTGGTGCAGTTAGTGGGCCCCCTGTCTGGAGGTCTTCCTGAGGCTCCAGTGGAGCGGGTCCACTCAGAGTCTGAGGCCGAAACGGGTCCCCTACTCGGACTGAGTGGTGTAGTTGGTGGCCCCCTGTCTGGAGGTCTTCCTGAGGCTCCAGAGGAGCGGGTCCACTCAGAGTCTGAGGCCGAAACGGGTCCCCTACTCGGCCTAAGTGGTGCAGTTGGTGTCCCCCTGTCTGGGGGTCTTGGTGAGGCTCCAGAGGAGCGGGTCCACTCAGAGTCTGAGGCCGGAACGGTTCCCCTACTCGGCCTGAGTGGTGCAGTTAGTGGGCCCCCTGTCTGGAGGTCTTCCTGAGGCTCCAGAGGAGCGG
>NC_136949.1:22098806-22101306 GCF_949987615.1 Pollachius pollachius | reverse complement strand
CAGAGGAGCGGGTCCACTCGTAGTCTGAGGCCGAAACGGGTCCCCTACTCGGCCTAAGTGGTGCAGTTAGTGGGCCCCAGGTCTGGAGGTCTTCCTGAGGCTCCAGAGGAGCGGGACCACTCAGAGTCTGAGGCCGAAACGGGTCCCCTACTCGGACAGAGTGGTGCAGTTGGTGGCCCCCTGTCTGGGGGTCTTGGTGAGGCTCCAGAGGAGCGGGTCCACTCAGAGTCTGAGGCCGAAACGGGTCCCCTACTCGGCCTAAGTGGTGCAGTTAGTGGGCCCCCTGTCTGGAGGTCTTCCAGAGGCTCCAGAGGACCGGGACCACTCAGTGTCTGAGGCCGAAACGGGTCCCCTACTCGGACTGAGTGGTGCAGTTGGTGGCCCCCTGTCTGGGGGTCTTGGTGAGGCTCCAGAGGAGCGGGTCCACTCAGAGTCTGAGGCCGAAACGGGTCCCCTACTCGGACTGAGTGGTGCAGTTGGTGGCCCCCTGTCTGGGGGTCTTGGTGAGGCTCCAGAGGAGCGGGTCCACTCAGAGTCTGAGGCCGAAACGGGTCCCCTACTCGGCCTAAGTGGTGCAGTTAGTGGGCCCCCTGTCTGGAGGTCTTGGTGAGGCTCCAGAGCAGCGGGTCCACTCAGAGTCTGAGGCCGAAACGGGTCCCCTACTCGGCCTAAGTGGTGCAGTTAGTGGGCCCCCTGTCTGGAGGTCTTCCTGAGGCTCCAGTGGAGCGGGTCCACTCAGAGTCTGAGGCCGAAACGGGTCCCCTACTCGGACTGAGTGGTGTAGTTGGTGGCCCCCTGTCTGGAGGTCTTCCTGAGGCTCCAGAGGAGCGGGTCCACTCAGAGTCTGAGGCCGAAACGGGTCCCCTACTCGGCCTAAGTGGTGCAGTTGGTGTCCCCCTGTCTGGGGGTCTTGGTGAGGCTCCAGAGGAGCGGGTCCACTCAGAGTCTGAGGCCGGAACGGTTCCCCTACTCGGCCTGAGTGGTGCAGTTAGTGGGCCCCCTGTCTGGAGGTCTTCCTGAGGCTCCAGAGGAGCGGGACCACTCACAGTCTGAGGCCGAAACGGGTCTCCTACTCGGCCAGAGTGGTGCAGTTAGTGGGCCCCCTGTCTGGAGGTCTTCCTGAGGCTCCAGAGGAGCGGGACCACTCAGAGTCTGAGGCCGAAACGGGTCCCCTACTCGGCCTAAGTGGTGCAGTTAGTGGGCCCCCTGTCTGGAGGTCTTCCTGAGGCTCCAGAGGAGCGGGACCACTCAGAGTCTGAGGCCGAAACGGGTCCCCCATTCGGCCAAAGTGGTGCAGTTGGTGGCCCCCTGTCTGGAGGTCTTCCTGAGGCTCCAGAGGAGAGGGACCACTCAGAGTCTGAGTCCGAAACGGGTCCCCTACTCGGACTGGGTGGTGCAGTGAGTCGGTGTGAGCCTGGAGGAATGAAAATCCAAGCGTTATTTTTCTAAGTTCTTTTTTTGCTAGACTCCCATGGGTTCGTTTTAGACTACCATGGGTTGTGTTTAGAATCCCATGGGTTCATTTTAGACTCCCATGGGTTCGTTTTAGACTACCAGGGATGGTAATATATACCAGGGGTGTCGAAAATAAGAAGTTTCACAGTCCGCTCACTGTGGATTTATGGGCTTCGCCTGATACCGTTTTGTGGGCCTGTTTTGAAGGACATACCCCCATCCTAGTATAGGTCGGAGACAGTAGGTGCACAGTCAATAGGTGACTGCTGGTGCCCCGTCCCTTCAGCCCACGGACCCAAGCGGTCCGGCATGTTGGCGAGCGTCCGACGGAAATGGTCTAAGCGGCACACCTCAGTGAGGGCCCCAGTGTGGCTTTCGTTCCACACGAAGGGTGCCTCACAACGTGTGCCCGAATCCAGTGCTCCTGCCTTTTGGTGGGTGTGCTAGACGAAGCGAGTAGCCGAGTAGCCCCGTCTGTCCTAGGTGTCCTGCGAGGGCGGGCCGTGGTTACGGAGAGGTCGGCCTCATACGGGTGTCCGACTCTACATCCTTGGATGTTCTCCTTACGGCCACGGTTCGCCTGTACGATTGTTTCTCAAAGCCCGGTACCCCGGGCGTTGTGCGGATCCCACCACAACGCCCACCCTGAGTGTCGAGTGCCAAACCGGAGTGGTGGTAGCGGTGGGCCCCTGAACCCCCTGTGGGTGAAAGGGGCAGCAGCCACTCACGGTGCGGCCCGCCTCGCACGACGCACCGAGAGCTGCACAGTCCCCGCCTAGTAGCGGGGCCGTGGTTGTCGGTCGTTAGGTGCGGTCCGACGCCCCTAAACAAGGTGTCCACGGCCATCCTGGTTGATCCTGCCAGTAGCATATGCTTGTCTCAAAGTTTAAGCCATGCATGTATAAGTCCACACGGCTGGAAAAGTGAAACTGCGAATGGCTCATTAAATCAGTTATGGTTCCTTTGATCGCTCACCCGCTACTTGGATAACTGTGGCAATTCTAGAGCTAATACATGCAAACGAGCGCTGACCTTCGGGGATGCG
>NC_136949.1:22083806-22086306 GCF_949987615.1 Pollachius pollachius | reverse complement strand
CTTTTTTTGCTAGACTCCCATGGGTTCGTTTTAGACTACCATGGGTTGTGTTTAGAATCCCATGGGTTCATTTTAGACTCCCATGGGTTCGTTTTAGACTACCAGGGATGGTAATATATACCAGGGGTGTCGAAAATAAGAAGTTTCACAGTCGGCTCACTGTGGATTTATGGGCTTCGCCTGATACCGTTTTGTGGGCCTGTTTTGCAGGACAGTGGTTGTTTGGCATATAGGAAAGGTGGCCCCTGGCCCTGGAGGTCTTCCTGAGGCTCCAGAGGAGCGGGACCACGTGGCGTCTAAGGCCGAAAGGTGTCCCCTGGTCGGACTGAGTGGTGCCGTTGGTGGCCCCCGGTCTGGAGGTCTTCCTGAGGCTCCAGAGGAGCGGGACCACGTGGCGTCTAAGGCCGAAACGGGTCCCCTACTCGGCCCAAGTGGTGCAGTTGGTGGCCCCTGGTCTGGGGGTCTCTAGAACCATCCAGGGGTGCGGGACCACTTGGCGTCTAAGTCCGAAACGGGTCCCCTACTCGGCCCATGTGGTGCAGTTAGTGGGCCCCCTGTCTGGAGGTCTTCCTGAGGCTCCAGAGGAGCGGGTCCACTCAGAGTCTGAGGCCGAAACGGGTCCCCTACTCGGCCTAAGTGGTGCAGTAAGCGGGCCCCCTGTCTGGAGGTCTTCCTGAGGCTCCAGAGGAGCGGGACCACTCAGTGTCTGAGGCCGAAACGGGTCCCCTACTCGGCCTGAGTGGTGCAGTTGGTGGCCCCCTGTCTGGAGGTCTTCTTGAGGCTCCAGAGGAGCGGGTCCACTCAGAGTCTGAGGCCGAAACGGGTCCCCTACTCGGCCTAAGTGGTGCAGTTGGTGGCCCCCTGTCTGGGGGTCTTGGTGAGGCTCCAGAGGAGCGGGTCCACTCAGAGTCTGAGGCCGGAACGGTTCCCCTACTCGGCCTGAGTGGTGCAGTTAGTGGGCCCCCTGTCTGGAGGTCTTCCTGAGGCTCCAGAGGAGCGGGACCACTCAGAGCCTGAGGCCGAAACGGGTCCCCTACTCGGACTGAGTGGTTCAGTTGGTGGCCCCCTGTCTGGGGGTCTTGGTGAGGCTCCAGAGGAGCGGGTCCACTCAGAGTCTGAGGCCGAAACGGGTCCCCTACTCGGACAGAGTGGTGCAGTTGGTGGCCCCCTGTCTGGGGGTCTTGGTGAGGCTCCAGAGGAGCGGGTCCACTCGTAGTCTGAGGCCGAAACGGGTCCCCTACTCGGCCTAAGTGGTGCAGTTAGTGGGCCCCAGGTCTGGAGGTCTTCCTGAGGCTCCAGAGGAGCGGGACCACTCAGAGTCTGAGGCCGAAACGGGTCCCCTACTCGGACAGAGTGGTGCAGTTGGTGGCCCCCTGTCTGGGGGTCTTGGTGAGGCTCCAGAGGAGCGGGTCCACTCAGAGTCTGAGGCCGAAACGGGTCCCCTACTCGGCCTAAGTGGTGCAGTTAGTGGGCCCCCTGTCTGGAGGTCTTCCAGAGGCTCCAGAGGACCGGGACCACTCAGTGTCTGAGGCCGAAACGGGTCCCCTACTCGGACTGAGTGGTGCAGTTGGTGGCCCCCTGTCTGGGGGTCTTGGTGAGGCTCCAGAGGAGCGGGTCCACTCAGAGTCTGAGGCCGAAACGGGTCCCCTACTCGGACTGAGTGGTGCAGTTGGTGGCCCCCTGTCTGGGGGTCTTGGTGAGGCTCCAGAGGAGCGGGTCCACTCAGAGTCTGAGGCCGAAACGGGTCCCCTACTCGGCCTAAGTGGTGCAGTTAGTGGGCCCCCTGTCTGGAGGTCTTGGTGAGGCTCCAGAGCAGCGGGTCCACTCAGAGTCTGAGGCCGAAACGGGTCCCCTACTCGGCCTAAGTGGTGCAGTTAGTGGGCCCCCTGTCTGGAGGTCTTCCTGAGGCTCCAGTGGAGCGGGTCCACTCAGAGTCTGAGGCCGAAACGGGTCCCCTACTCGGACTGAGTGGTGTAGTTGGTGGCCCCCTGTCTGGAGGTCTTCCTGAGGCTCCAGAGGAGCGGGTCCACTCAGAGTCTGAGGCCGAAACGGGTCCCCTACTCGGCCTAAGTGGTGCAGTTGGTGTCCCCCTGTCTGGGGGTCTTGGTGAGGCTCCAGAGGAGCGGGTCCACTCAGAGTCTGAGGCCGGAACGGTTCCCCTACTCGGCCTGAGTGGTGCAGTTAGTGGGCCCCCTGTCTGGAGGTCTTCCTGAGGCTCCAGAGGAGCGGGACCACTCACAGTCTGAGGCCGAAACGGGTCTCCTACTCGGCCAGAGTGGTGCAGTTAGTGGGCCCCCTGTCTGGAGGTCTTCCTGAGGCTCCAGAGGAGCGGGACCACTCAGAGTCTGAGGCCGAAACGGGTCCCCTACTCGGCCTAAGTGGTGCAGTTAGTGGGCCCCCTGTCTGGAGGTCTTCCTGAGGCTCCAGAGGAGCGGGACCACTCAGAGTCTGAGGCCGAAACGGGTCCCCCATTCGGCCAAAGTGGTGCAGTTGGTGGCCC
>NC_136949.1:22063806-22071306 GCF_949987615.1 Pollachius pollachius | reverse complement strand
AGCAGCGGGTCCACTCAGAGTCTGAGGCCGAAACGGGTCCCCTTCTCGGCCTAAGTGGGGCAGTTGGTGGCCCCAGGTCTGGAGGTCTTCCTGCGGCTCCAGAGGAGCGGGACCACGCAGAGTCTGAGGCCGAAACGGGTCCCCTAGTCGGCCTAAGTGGTGCAGTTGGTGGCCCCCTGTCTGGGGGTCTTCCTGAGGCTCCAGAGGAGCGGGACCACTCAGAGTCTGAGGCCGAAACGGGTCCCCTTCTCGGCCTAAGTGGGGCAGTTAGTGGCCCCCTGTCTGGAGGTCTTCCTGAGGCTCCAGAGCAGCGGGTCCACTCAGAGTCTGAGGCCGAAACGGGTCCCCTTCTCGGCCTAAGTGGGGCAGTTGGTGGCCCCAGGTCTGGAGGTCTTCCTGCGGCTCCAGAGGAGCGGGACCACGCAGAGTCTGAGGCCGAAACGGGTCCCTTACTCGGCCTAAGTGGGGCAGTTGGTGGCCCCCTGTCTGGAGGTCTTCCTGATGCTCCAGAGGAGCGGGACCACGCAGAGTCTGAGGCCGAAACGGGTCCCCTACTCGGCCTAAGTGGGGCAGTTGGTGGCCCCCTGTCTGGAGGTCTTCCTGATGCTCCAGAGGAGCGGGACCACTCCGAGTCTGAGTCCGAAACGGGTCCCCTTCTCGGCCTAAGTGGGGCAGTTGGTGGGCCCCAGGTCTGGAGGTCTTCCTGAGGCTCCAGAGGAGCGGGACCACGCAGAGTCTGAGGCCGAAACGGGTCCCCTATTCGGCCTAAGTGGGGCAGTCGGTGGCCCCCTGTCTGGAGGTCTTCCTGCAGCTCCAGAGGAGCGGGACCACGCAGAGTCTGAGTCCGAAACGGGTCCCCTATTCGGCCTAAGTGGTGCAGTTGGTGGCCCCCTGTCTGGAGGTCTTCCTGAGGCTCCAGAGCAGCGGGTCCACTCAGAGTCTGAGTCCGAAATGGGTCCCCTACTCGGACTGAGTTGTGCAGTGAGTCGGTGTGAGCCTGGAGGAATGAAAATCCAAGCGTTATTTTTCTAAGTTCTTTTTTTGCTAGACTCCCATGGGTTCGTTTTAGACTACCATGGGTTGTGTTTAGAATCCCATGGGTTCATTTTAGACTCCCATGGGTTCGTTTTAGACTACCAGGGATGGTAATATATACCAGGGGTGTCGAAAATAAGAAGTTTCACAGTCCGCTCACTGTGGATTTATGGGCTTCGCCTGATACCGTTTTGTGGGCCTGTTTTGCAGGACAGTGGTTGTTTGGCATATAGGAAAGGTGGCCCCTGGCCCTGGAGGTCTTCCTGAGGCTCCAGAGGAGCGGGACCACGTGGCGTCTAAGGCCGAAAGGTGTCCCCTGGTCGGACTGAGTGGTGCCGTTGGTGGCCCCCGGTCTGGAGGTCTTCCTGAGGCTCCAGAGGAGCGGGACCACGTGGCGTCTAAGGCCGAAACGGGTCCCCTACTCGGCCCAAGTGGTGCAGTTGGTGGCCCCTGGTCTGGGGGTCTCTAGAACCATCCAGGGGTGCGGGACCACTTGGCGTCTAAGTCCGAAACGGGTCCCCTACTCGGCCTAAGTGGTGCAGTTAGTGGGCCCCCTGTCTGGAGGTCTTCCTGAGGCTCCAGAGGAGCGGGACCACTCAGTGTCTGAGGCCGAAACGGGTCCCCTACTCGGCCTGAGTGGTGCAGTTGGTGGCCCCCTGTCTGGGGGTCTTGGTGAGGCTCCAGAGGAGCGGGTCCACTCAGAGTCTGAGGCCGAAACGGGTCCCCTACTCGGACAGAGTGGTGCAGTTGGTGGCCCCCTGTCTGGGGGTCTTGGTGAGGCTCCAGAGGAGCGGGTCCACTCAGAGTCTGAGGCCGAAACGGGTCCCCTACTCGGCCTAAGTGGTGCAGTTAGTGGGCCCCAGGTCTGGAGGTCTTCCTGAGGCTCCAGAGGAGCGGGACCACTCAGAGTCTGAGGCCGAAACGGGTCCCCTACTCGGACAGAGTGGTGCAGTTGGTGGCCCCCTGTCTGGGGGTCTTGGTGAGGCTCCAGAGGAGCGGGTCCACTCAGAGTCTGAGGCCGAAACGGGTCCCCTACTCGGCCTAAGTGGTGCAGTTAGTGGGCCCCCTGTCTGGAGGTCTTCCAGAGGCTCCAGAGGACCGGGACCACTCAGTGTCTGAGGCCGAAACGGGTCCCCTACTCGGACTGAGTGGTGCAGTTGGTGGCCCCCTGTCTGGGGGTCTTGGTGAGGCTCCAGAGGAGCGGGTCCACTCAGAGTCTGAGGCCGAAACGGGTCCCCTACTCGGACTGAGTGGTGCAGTTGGTGGCCCCCTGTCTGGGGGTCTTGGTGAGGCTCCAGAGGAGCGGGTCCACTCAGAGTCTGAGGCCGAAACGGGTCCCCTACTCGGCCTAAGTGGTGCAGTTAGTGGGCCCCCTGTCTGGAGGTCTTGGTGAGGCTCCAGAGCAGCGGGTCCACTCAGAGTCTGAGGCCGAAACGGGTCCCCTACTCGGCCTAAGTGGTGCAGTTAGTGGGCCCCCTGTCTGGAGGTCTTCCTGAGGCTCCAGTGGAGCGGGTCCACTCAGAGTCTGAGGCCGAAACGGGTCCCCTACTCGGACTGAGTGGTGTAGTTGGTGGCCCCCTGTCTGGAGGTCTTCCTGAGGCTCCAGAGGAGCGGGTCCACTCAGAGTCTGAGGCCGAAACGGGTCCCCTACTCGGCCTAAGTGGTGCAGTTGGTGGCCCCCTGTCTGGGGGTCTTGGTGAGGCTCCAGAGGAGCGGGTCCACTCAGAGTCTGAGGCCGGAACGGTTCCCCTACTCGGCCTGAGTGGTGCAGTTAGTGGGCCCCCTGTCTGGAGGTCTTCCTGAGGCTCCAGAGGAGCGGGACCACTCACAGTCTGAGGCCGAAACGGGTCTCCTACTCGGCCAGAGTGGTGCAGTTAGTGGGCCCCCTGTCTGGAGGTCTTCCTGAGGCTCCAGAGGAGCGGGACCACTCAGAGTCTGAGGCCGAAACGGGTCCCCTACTCGGCCTAAGTGGTGCAGTTAGTGGGCCCCCTGTCTGGAGGTCTTCCTGAGGCTCCAGAGGAGCGGGACCACTCAGAGTCTGAGGCCGAAACGGGTCCCCCATTCGGCCAAAGTGGTGCAGTTGGTGGCCCCCTGTCTGGAGGTCTTCCTGAGGCTCCAGAGGAGAGGGACCACTCAGAGTCTGTGTCCGAAACGGGTCCCCTACTCGGACTGGGTGGTGCAGTGAGTCGGTGTGAGCCTGGAGGAATGAAAATCCAAGCGTTATTTTTCTAAGTTCTTTTTTTGCTAGACTCCCATGGGTTCGTTTTAGACTACCATGGGTTGTGTTTAGAATCCCATGGGTTCATTTTAGACTCCCATGGGTTCGTTTTAGACTACCAGGGATGGTAATATATACCAGGGGTGTCGAAAATAAGAAGTTTCACAGTCCGCTCACTGTGGATTTATGGGCTTCGCCTGATACCGTTTTGTGGGCCTGTTTTGCAGGACAGTGGTTGTTTGGCATATAGGAAAGGTGGCCCCTGGCCCTGGAGGTCTTCCTGAGGCTCCAGAGGAGCGGGACCACGTGGCGTCTAAGGCCGAAAGGTGTCCCCTGGTCGGACTGAGTGGTGCCGTTGGTGGCCCCCGGTCTGGAGGTCTTCCTGAGGCTCCAGAGGAGCGGGACCACGTGGCGTCTAAGGCCGAAACGGGTCCCCTACTCGGCCCAAGTGGTGCAGTTGGTGGCCCCTGGTCTGGGGGTCTCTAGAACCATCCAGGGGTGCGGGACCACTTGGCGTCTAAGTCCGAAACGGGTCCCCTACTCGGCCTAAGTGGTGCAGTTAGTGGGCCCCCTGTCTGGAGGTCTTCCTGAGGCTCCAGAGGAGCGGGACCACTCAGTGTCTGAGGCCGAAACGGGTCCCCTACTCGGCCTGAGTGGTGCAGTTGGTGGCCCCCTGTCTGGGGGTCTTGGTGAGGCTCCAGAGGAGCGGGTCCACTCAGAGTCTGAGGCCGAAACGGGTCCCCTACTCGGACAGAGTGGTGCAGTTGGTGGCCCCCTGTCTGGGGGTCTTGGTGAGGCTCCAGAGGAGCGGGTCCACTCAGAGTCTGAGGCCGAAACGGGTCCCCTACTCGGCCTAAGTGGTGCAGTTAGTGGGCCCCAGGTCTGGAGGTCTTCCTGAGGCTCCAGAGGAGCGGGACCACTCAGAGTCTGAGGCCGAAACGGGTCCCCTACTCGGACAGAGTGGTGCAGTTGGTGGCCCCCTGTCTGGGGGTCTTGGTGAGGCTCCAGAGGAGCGGGTCCACTCAGAGTCTGAGGCCGAAACGGGTCCCCTACTCGGCCTAAGTGGTGCAGTTAGTGGGCCCCCTGTCTGGAGGTCTTCCAGAGGCTCCAGAGGACCGGGACCACTCAGTGTCTGAGGCCGAAACGGGTCCCCTACTCGGACTGAGTGGTGCAGTTGGTGGCCCCCTGTCTGGGGGTCTTGGTGAGGCTCCAGAGGAGCGGGTCCACTCAGAGTCTGAGGCCGAAACGGGTCCCCTACTCGGACTGAGTGGTGCAGTTGGTGGCCCCCTGTCTGGGGGTCTTGGTGAGGCTCCAGAGGAGCGGGTCCACTCAGAGTCTGAGGCCGAAACGGGTCCCCTACTCGGCCTAAGTGGTGCAGTTAGTGGGCCCCCTGTCTGGAGGTCTTGGTGAGGCTCCAGAGCAGCGGGTCCACTCAGAGTCTGAGGCCGAAACGGGTCCCCTACTCGGCCTAAGTGGTGCAGTTAGTGGGCCCCCTGTCTGGAGGTCTTCCTGAGGCTCCAGTGGAGCGGGTCCACTCAGAGTCTGAGGCCGAAACGGGTCCCCTACTCGGACTGAGTGGTGTAGTTGGTGGCCCCCTGTCTGGAGGTCTTCCTGAGGCTCCAGAGGAGCGGGTCCACTCAGAGTCTGAGGCCGAAACGGGTCCCCTACTCGGCCTAAGTGGTGCAGTTGGTGGCCCCCTGTCTGGGGGTCTTGGTGAGGCTCCAGAGGAGCGGGTCCACTCAGAGTCTGAGGCCGGAACGGTTCCCCTACTCGGCCTGAGTGGTGCAGTTAGTGGGCCCCCTGTCTGGAGGTCTTCCTGAGGCTCCAGAGGAGCGGGACCACTCACAGTCTGAGGCCGAAACGGGTCTCCTACTCGGCCAGAGTGGTGCAGTTAGTGGGCCCCCTGTCTGGAGGTCTTCCTGAGGCTCCAGAGGAGCGGGACCACTCAGAGTCTGAGGCCGAAACGGGTCCCCTACTCGGCCTAAGTGGTGCAGTTAGTGGGCCCCCTGTCTGGAGGTCTTCCTGAGGCTCCAGAGGAGCGGGACCACTCAGAGTCTGAGGCCGAAACGGGTCCCCCATTCGGCCAAAGTGGTGCAGTTGGTGGCCCCCTGTCTGGAGGTCTTCCTGAGGCTCCAGAGGAGAGGGACCACTCAGAGTCTGTGTCCGAAACGGGTCCCCTACTCGGACTGGGTGGTGCAGTGAGTCGGTGTGAGCCTGGAGGAATGAAAATCCAAGCGTTATTTTTCTAAGTTCTTTTTTTGCTAGACTCCCATGGGTTCGTTTTAGACTACCATGGGTTGTGTTTAGAATCCCATGGGTTCATTTTAGACTCCCATGGGTTCGTTTTAGACTACCAGGGATGGTAATATATACCAGGGGTGTCGAAAATAAGAAGTTTCACAGTCCGCTCACTGTGGATTTATGGGCTTCGCCTGATACCGTTTTGTGGGCCTGTTTTGCAGGACAGTGGTTGTTTGGCATATAGGAAAGGTGGCCCCTGGCCCTGGAGGTCTTCCTGAGGCTCCAGAGGAGCGGGACCACGTGGCGTCTAAGGCCGAAAGGTGTCCCCTGGTCGGACTGAGTGGTGCCGTTGGTGGCCCCCGGTCTGGAGGTCTTCCTGAGGCTCCAGAGGAGCGGGACCACGTGGCGTCTAAGGCCGAAACGGGTCCCCTACTCGGCCCAAGTGGTGCAGTTGGTGGCCCCTGGTCTGGGGGTCTCTAGAACCATCCAGGGGTGCGGGACCACTTGGCGTCTAAGTCCGAAACGGGTCCCCTACTCGGCCTAAGTGGTGCAGTTAGTGGGCCCCCTGTCTGGAGGTCTTCCTGAGGCTCCAGAGGAGCGGGACCACTCAGTGTCTGAGGCCGAAACGGGTCCCCTACTCGGCCTGAGTGGTGCAGTTGGTGGCCCCCTGTCTGGGGGTCTTGGTGAGGCTCCAGAGGAGCGGGTCCACTCAGAGTCTGAGGCCGAAACGGGTCCCCTACTCGGACAGAGTGGTGCAGTTGGTGGCCCCCTGTCTGGGGGTCTTGGTGAGGCTCCAGAGGAGCGGGTCCACTCAGAGTCTGAGGCCGAAACGGGTCCCCTACTCGGCCTAAGTGGTGCAGTTAGTGGGCCCCAGGTCTGGAGGTCTTCCTGAGGCTCCAGAGGAGCGGGACCACTCAGAGTCTGAGGCCGAAACGGGTCCCCTACTCGGACAGAGTGGTGCAGTTGGTGGCCCCCTGTCTGGGGGTCTTGGTGAGGCTCCAGAGGAGCGGGTCCACTCAGAGTCTGAGGCCGAAACGGGTCCCCTACTCGGCCTAAGTGGTGCAGTTAGTGGGCCCCCTGTCTGGAGGTCTTCCAGAGGCTCCAGAGGACCGGGACCACTCAGTGTCTGAGGCCGAAACGGGTCCCCTACTCGGACTGAGTGGTGCAGTTGGTGGCCCCCTGTCTGGGGGTCTTGGTGAGGCTCCAGAGGAGCGGGTCCACTCAGAGTCTGAGGCCGAAACGGGTCCCCTACTCGGACTGAGTGGTGCAGTTGGTGGCCCCCTGTCTGGGGGTCTTGGTGAGGCTCCAGAGGAGCGGGTCCACTCAGAGTCTGAGGCCGAAACGGGTCCCCTACTCGGCCTAAGTGGTGCAGTTAGTGGGCCCCCTGTCTGGAGGTCTTGGTGAGGCTCCAGAGCAGCGGGTCCACTCAGAGTCTGAGGCCGAAACGGGTCCCCTACTCGGCCTAAGTGGTGCAGTTAGTGGGCCCCCTGTCTGGAGGTCTTCCTGAGGCTCCAGTGGAGCGGGTCCACTCAGAGTCTGAGGCCGAAACGGGTCCCCTACTCGGACTGAGTGGTGTAGTTGGTGGCCCCCTGTCTGGAGGTCTTCCTGAGGCTCCAGAGGAGCGGGTCCACTCAGAGTCTGAGGCCGAAACGGGTCCCCTACTCGGCCTAAGTGGTGCAGTTGGTGGCCCCCTGTCTGGGGGTCTTGGTGAGGCTCCAGAGGAGCGGGTCCACTCAGAGTCTGAGGCCGGAACGGTTCCCCTACTCGGCCTGAGTGGTGCAGTTAGTGGGCCCCCTGTCTGGAGGTCTTCCTGAGGCTCCAGAGGAGCGGGACCACTCACAGTCTGAGGCCGAAACGGGTCTCCTACTCGGCCAGAGTGGTGCAGTTAGTGGGCCCCCTGTCTGGAGGTCTTCCTGAGGCTCCAGAGGAGCGGGACCACTCAGAGTCTGAGGCCGAAACGGGTCCCCTACTCGGCCTAAGTGGTGCAGTTAGTGGGCCCCCTGTCT
>NC_136949.1:22046306-22053806 GCF_949987615.1 Pollachius pollachius | reverse complement strand
GAAACACTCATCCCAGAGCTGAGCCTCCTATTCCTGGGTAGAGATAGAGGTGTTGTGTGTGTGTGGGGGGGCCTATAGGGGGAAGCTGGAAACACACACACCAGAGCTGAGCCTCCTTTTCCTGGGTAGAAATAGAGGTATTTTGTGTGTGGGGACTATAGGGGGAAGCTGGAAACACACACACCAGAGCTGAGCCTCCTTTTCCTGGGTAGAAATAGAGGTGTTGTGTGTGTGTGGGCCTATAGGGGGAAGCTGGAAACACACACACCAGAGCTGAGCCTCCTATTCCTGGGTAGAGATAGAGGTCATATGTGTGTGTGTGTGTGTGTGTGTGTGTGTGTGTGTGTGTGTGTGTGTGTGTGTGCTCCCATGGCAAGGGAGGGACAGAGAGCATGTGGGATTGGTGCTGAGACCTGATTTCTTATTGTTATTCCTCTTATTCTTATTGTTATTCTTCTTTGTATTGTTACTCTTATTGTTATTCTTCTTATTCTTATTCTTATTATTATTCTTATTATTATTATTATTCTTATTATTATTCTTCTTATTATTATTATTCTTATTATTATTCTTATTCTTATTATTAACTATTATTATTATTATAAATTGTTAAATAAGAAATTTCACAGTCCGCTCACTGTGGATTCCTTGGCTTCGTTTGAAAAACCAAGCGTTTTTTTTCTAAGTCATTTTTCTGCTAGACTCCCATGGGTTCGTTTTAGACTACCAGGGATGGTAATATAGGGTTAGCAGGGGTCTCGAAAATAAGAAATTTCACAGTCCGCTCACTGTGGATTTATGGGCTTCGCCTGGTACCGTTTTGTGGGCCTGTTTTGCAGGACAGTGGTCGTTTGACATATAAGAAAGGTGGCCCCTGGTCTGGAAGTCTTCCTGAGGCTCCAGAGGAGCGGGACCCCGTGGCGTCTAAGGCCGATTCGGGTCCCCTGGTCGGACTGAGTGGTGCCGTTGGTGACCCCCGGTCTGGAGGTCTTCCTGAGGCTCCAGAGGAGCGGGACCACGTGGCGTCTAAGGCCGAAACGGGTCCCCTGGTCGGACTGAGTGGGGCCGTTGGTGGCCCCCGGTCTGGAGGTCCTCCTGAGGCTCCAGAGGAGCGGGACCACGTGGCGTCTAAGGCCGAAACGGGTCCCCTGGTCGGACTGAGTGGTGCCGTTGGTGGCCCCCGGTCTGGAGGTCTTCCTGAGGCTCCAGAGGAGCGGGACCACGTGGCGTCTAAGGCCGAAACGGGTCCCCTGGTCGGACTGAGTGGTGCAGTTGGTGGTCCACGGTCTGGAGGTCTTCCTGAGGCTCCAGAGGAGCGGGACCACGTGGCGTCTAAGGCCGACACGGGTCCCCTACTCGGCCCGAGTGGTGCAGTTGGTGGTCCACGGTCTGGAGGTCTTCCTGAGGCTCCAGAGGAGCGGGACCACGTGGCGTCTAAGGCCGAAACGGGTCCCCTACTCGGCCCGAGTGGTGCAGTTGGTGGTCCACGGTCTGGAGGTCTTCCTGAGGCTCCAGAGGAGCGGGACCACTTGCCGTCTAAGTCCGAAACGGGTCCCCCATTCGGCCTAAGTGGTGCAGTTGTCGGCCCCCTGTCTGGGGGTCTTCCTGAGGCTCCAGAGGAGCGGGACCACTCAGAGTCTGAGGCCGAAACGGGTCCCCTTCTCGGCCAAAGTGGGGCAGTTAGTGGCCCCCTGTCTGGAGGTCTTCCTGAGGCTCCAGAGCAGCGGGTCCACTCAGAGTCTGAGGCCGAAACGGGTCCCCTTCTCGGCCTAAGTGGGGCAGTTGGTGGCCCCAGGTCTGGAGGTCTTCCTGCGGCTCCAGAGGAGCGGGACCACGCAGAGTCTGAGGCCGAAACGGGTCCCCTAGTCGGCCTAAGTGGTGCAGTTGGTGGCCCCCTGTCTGGGGGTCTTCCTGAGGCTCCAGAGGAGCGGGACCACTCAGAGTCTGAGGCCGAAACGGGTCCCCTTCTCGGCCTAAGTGGGGCAGTTAGTGGCCCCCTGTCTGGAGGTCTTCCTGAGGCTCCAGAGCAGCGGGTCCACTCAGAGTCTGAGGCCGAAACGGGTCCCCTTCTCGGCCTAAGTGGGGCAGTTGGTGGCCCCAGGTCTGGAGGTCTTCCTGCGGCTCCAGAGGAGCGGGACCACGCAGAGTCTGAGGCCGAAACGGGTCCCTTACTCGGCCTAAGTGGGGCAGTTGGTGGCCCCCTGTCTGGAGGTCTTCCTGATGCTCCAGAGGAGCGGGACCACGCAGAGTCTGAGGCCGAAACGGGTCCCCTACTCGGCCTAAGTGGGGCAGTTGGTGGCCCCCTGTCTGGAGGTCTTCCTGATGCTCCAGAGGAGCGGGACCACTCCGAGTCTGAGTCCGAAACGGGTCCCCTTCTCGGCCTAAGTGGGGCAGTTGGTGGGCCCCAGGTCTGGAGGTCTTCCTGAGGCTCCAGAGGAGCGGGACCACGCAGAGTCTGAGGCCGAAACGGGTCCCCTATTCGGCCTAAGTGGGGCAGTCGGTGGCCCCCTGTCTGGAGGTCTTCCTGCAGCTCCAGAGGAGCGGGACCACGCAGAGTCTGAGTCCGAAACGGGTCCCCTATTCGGCCTAAGTGGTGCAGTTGGTGGCCCCCTGTCTGGAGGTCTTCCTGAGGCTCCAGAGCAGCGGGTCCACTCAGAGTCTGAGTCCGAAATGGGTCCCCTACTCGGACTGAGTTGTGCAGTGAGTCGGTGTGAGCCTGGAGGAATGAAAATCCAAGCGTTATTTTTCTAAGTTCTTTTTTTGCTAGACTCCCATGGGTTCGTTTTAGACTACCATGGGTTGTGTTTAGAATCCCATGGGTTCATTTTAGACTCCCATGGGTTCGTTTTAGACTACCAGGGATGGTAATATATACCAGGGGTGTCGAAAATAAGAAGTTTCACAGTCCGCTCACTGTGGATTTATGGGCTTCGCCTGATACCGTTTTGTGGGCCTGTTTTGCAGGACAGTGGTTGTTTGGCATATAGGAAAGGTGGCCCCTGGCCCTGGAGGTCTTCCTGAGGCTCCAGAGGAGCGGGACCACGTGGCGTCTAAGGCCGAAAGGTGTCCCCTGGTCGGACTGAGTGGTGCCGTTGGTGGCCCCCGGTCTGGAGGTCTTCCTGAGGCTCCAGAGGAGCGGGACCACGTGGCGTCTAAGGCCGAAACGGGTCCCCTACTCGGCCCAAGTGGTGCAGTTGGTGGCCCCTGGTCTGGGGGTCTCTAGAACCATCCAGGGGTGCGGGACCACTTGGCGTCTAAGTCCGAAACGGGTCCCCTACTCGGCCTAAGTGGTGCAGTTAGTGGGCCCCCTGTCTGGAGGTCTTCCTGAGGCTCCAGAGGAGCGGGACCACTCAGTGTCTGAGGCCGAAACGGGTCCCCTACTCGGCCTGAGTGGTGCAGTTGGTGGCCCCCTGTCTGGGGGTCTTGGTGAGGCTCCAGAGGAGCGGGTCCACTCAGAGTCTGAGGCCGAAACGGGTCCCCTACTCGGACAGAGTGGTGCAGTTGGTGGCCCCCTGTCTGGGGGTCTTGGTGAGGCTCCAGAGGAGCGGGTCCACTCAGAGTCTGAGGCCGAAACGGGTCCCCTACTCGGCCTAAGTGGTGCAGTTAGTGGGCCCCAGGTCTGGAGGTCTTCCTGAGGCTCCAGAGGAGCGGGACCACTCAGAGTCTGAGGCCGAAACGGGTCCCCTACTCGGACAGAGTGGTGCAGTTGGTGGCCCCCTGTCTGGGGGTCTTGGTGAGGCTCCAGAGGAGCGGGTCCACTCAGAGTCTGAGGCCGAAACGGGTCCCCTACTCGGCCTAAGTGGTGCAGTTAGTGGGCCCCCTGTCTGGAGGTCTTCCAGAGGCTCCAGAGGACCGGGACCACTCAGTGTCTGAGGCCGAAACGGGTCCCCTACTCGGACTGAGTGGTGCAGTTGGTGGCCCCCTGTCTGGGGGTCTTGGTGAGGCTCCAGAGGAGCGGGTCCACTCAGAGTCTGAGGCCGAAACGGGTCCCCTACTCGGACTGAGTGGTGCAGTTGGTGGCCCCCTGTCTGGGGGTCTTGGTGAGGCTCCAGAGGAGCGGGTCCACTCAGAGTCTGAGGCCGAAACGGGTCCCCTACTCGGCCTAAGTGGTGCAGTTAGTGGGCCCCCTGTCTGGAGGTCTTGGTGAGGCTCCAGAGCAGCGGGTCCACTCAGAGTCTGAGGCCGAAACGGGTCCCCTACTCGGCCTAAGTGGTGCAGTTAGTGGGCCCCCTGTCTGGAGGTCTTCCTGAGGCTCCAGTGGAGCGGGTCCACTCAGAGTCTGAGGCCGAAACGGGTCCCCTACTCGGACTGAGTGGTGTAGTTGGTGGCCCCCTGTCTGGAGGTCTTCCTGAGGCTCCAGAGGAGCGGGTCCACTCAGAGTCTGAGGCCGAAACGGGTCCCCTACTCGGCCTAAGTGGTGCAGTTGGTGGCCCCCTGTCTGGGGGTCTTGGTGAGGCTCCAGAGGAGCGGGTCCACTCAGAGTCTGAGGCCGGAACGGTTCCCCTACTCGGCCTGAGTGGTGCAGTTAGTGGGCCCCCTGTCTGGAGGTCTTCCTGAGGCTCCAGAGGAGCGGGACCACTCACAGTCTGAGGCCGAAACGGGTCTCCTACTCGGCCAGAGTGGTGCAGTTAGTGGGCCCCCTGTCTGGAGGTCTTCCTGAGGCTCCAGAGGAGCGGGACCACTCAGAGTCTGAGGCCGAAACGGGTCCCCTACTCGGCCTAAGTGGTGCAGTTAGTGGGCCCCCTGTCTGGAGGTCTTCCTGAGGCTCCAGAGGAGCGGGACCACTCAGAGTCTGAGGCCGAAACGGGTCCCCCATTCGGCCAAAGTGGTGCAGTTGGTGGCCCCCTGTCTGGAGGTCTTCCTGAGGCTCCAGAGGAGAGGGACCACTCAGAGTCTGTGTCCGAAACGGGTCCCCTACTCGGACTGGGTGGTGCAGTGAGTCGGTGTGAGCCTGGAGGAATGAAAATCCAAGCGTTATTTTTCTAAGTTCTTTTTTTGCTAGACTCCCATGGGTTCGTTTTAGACTACCATGGGTTGTGTTTAGAATCCCATGGGTTCATTTTAGACTCCCATGGGTTCGTTTTAGACTACCAGGGATGGTAATATATACCAGGGGTGTCGAAAATAAGAAGTTTCACAGTCCGCTCACTGTGGATTTATGGGCTTCGCCTGATACCGTTTTGTGGGCCTGTTTTGCAGGACAGTGGTTGTTTGGCATATAGGAAAGGTGGCCCCTGGCCCTGGAGGTCTTCCTGAGGCTCCAGAGGAGCGGGACCACGTGGCGTCTAAGGCCGAAAGGTGTCCCCTGGTCGGACTGAGTGGTGCCGTTGGTGGCCCCCGGTCTGGAGGTCTTCCTGAGGCTCCAGAGGAGCGGGACCACGTGGCGTCTAAGGCCGAAACGGGTCCCCTACTCGGCCCAAGTGGTGCAGTTGGTGGCCCCTGGTCTGGGGGTCTCTAGAACCATCCAGGGGTGCGGGACCACTTGGCGTCTAAGTCCGAAACGGGTCCCCTACTCGGCCTAAGTGGTGCAGTTAGTGGGCCCCCTGTCTGGAGGTCTTCCTGAGGCTCCAGAGGAGCGGGACCACTCAGTGTCTGAGGCCGAAACGGGTCCCCTACTCGGCCTGAGTGGTGCAGTTGGTGGCCCCCTGTCTGGGGGTCTTGGTGAGGCTCCAGAGGAGCGGGTCCACTCAGAGTCTGAGGCCGAAACGGGTCCCCTACTCGGACAGAGTGGTGCAGTTGGTGGCCCCCTGTCTGGGGGTCTTGGTGAGGCTCCAGAGGAGCGGGTCCACTCAGAGTCTGAGGCCGAAACGGGTCCCCTACTCGGCCTAAGTGGTGCAGTTAGTGGGCCCCAGGTCTGGAGGTCTTCCTGAGGCTCCAGAGGAGCGGGACCACTCAGAGTCTGAGGCCGAAACGGGTCCCCTACTCGGACAGAGTGGTGCAGTTGGTGGCCCCCTGTCTGGGGGTCTTGGTGAGGCTCCAGAGGAGCGGGTCCACTCAGAGTCTGAGGCCGAAACGGGTCCCCTACTCGGCCTAAGTGGTGCAGTTAGTGGGCCCCCTGTCTGGAGGTCTTCCAGAGGCTCCAGAGGACCGGGACCACTCAGTGTCTGAGGCCGAAACGGGTCCCCTACTCGGACTGAGTGGTGCAGTTGGTGGCCCCCTGTCTGGGGGTCTTGGTGAGGCTCCAGAGGAGCGGGTCCACTCAGAGTCTGAGGCCGAAACGGGTCCCCTACTCGGACTGAGTGGTGCAGTTGGTGGCCCCCTGTCTGGGGGTCTTGGTGAGGCTCCAGAGGAGCGGGTCCACTCAGAGTCTGAGGCCGAAACGGGTCCCCTACTCGGCCTAAGTGGTGCAGTTAGTGGGCCCCCTGTCTGGAGGTCTTGGTGAGGCTCCAGAGCAGCGGGTCCACTCAGAGTCTGAGGCCGAAACGGGTCCCCTACTCGGCCTAAGTGGTGCAGTTAGTGGGCCCCCTGTCTGGAGGTCTTCCTGAGGCTCCAGTGGAGCGGGTCCACTCAGAGTCTGAGGCCGAAACGGGTCCCCTACTCGGACTGAGTGGTGTAGTTGGTGGCCCCCTGTCTGGAGGTCTTCCTGAGGCTCCAGAGGAGCGGGTCCACTCAGAGTCTGAGGCCGAAACGGGTCCCCTACTCGGCCTAAGTGGTGCAGTTGGTGGCCCCCTGTCTGGGGGTCTTGGTGAGGCTCCAGAGGAGCGGGTCCACTCAGAGTCTGAGGCCGGAACGGTTCCCCTACTCGGCCTGAGTGGTGCAGTTAGTGGGCCCCCTGTCTGGAGGTCTTCCTGAGGCTCCAGAGGAGCGGGACCACTCACAGTCTGAGGCCGAAACGGGTCTCCTACTCGGCCAGAGTGGTGCAGTTAGTGGGCCCCCTGTCTGGAGGTCTTCCTGAGGCTCCAGAGGAGCGGGACCACTCAGAGTCTGAGGCCGAAACGGGTCCCCTACTCGGCCTAAGTGGTGCAGTTAGTGGGCCCCCTGTCTGGAGGTCTTCCTGAGGCTCCAGAGGAGCGGGACCACTCAGAGTCTGAGGCCGAAACGGGTCCCCCATTCGGCCAAAGTGGTGCAGTTGGTGGCCCCCTGTCTGGAGGTCTTCCTGAGGCTCCAGAGGAGAGGGACCACTCAGAGTCTGTGTCCGAAACGGGTCCCCTACTCGGACTGGGTGGTGCAGTGAGTCGGTGTGAGCCTGGAGGAATGAAAATCCAAGCGTTATTTTTCTAAGTTCTTTTTTTGCTAGACTCCCATGGGTTCGTTTTAGACTACCATGGGTTGTGTTTAGAATCCCATGGGTTCATTTTAGACTCCCATGGGTTCGTTTTAGACTACCAGGGATGGTAATATATACCAGGGGTGTCGAAAATAAGAAGTTTCACAGTCCGCTCACTGTGGATTTATGGGCTTCGCCTGATACCGTTTTGTGGGCCTGTTTTGAAGGACATACCCCCATCCTAGTATAGGTCGGAGACAGTAGGTGCACAGTCAATAGGTGACTGCTGGTGC
>NC_136949.1:22031306-22036306 GCF_949987615.1 Pollachius pollachius | reverse complement strand
AGCTGAGCCTCCTTTTCCTGGGTAGAAATAGAGGTATTTTGTCTGTGGGGACTATAGGGGGAAGCTGGAAACACACACACCAGAGCTGAGCCTCCTTTTCCTGGGTAGAAATAGAGGTATTTTGTGTGTGGGGACTATAGGGGGAAGCTGGAAACACACACACCAGTGCTGAGCCTCCTATTCCTGGGTAGAGATAGAGGTGTTGTGTGTGTGTGGGCCTATAGGGGGAAGCTGGAAACACACACACCAGAGCTGAGCCTCCTATTCCTGGGTAGAGATAGAGGTCATATGTGTGTGTGTGTGTGTGTGTGTGTGTGTGTGTGTGTGTGTGTGTGTGTGTGTGTGTGTGTGTGTGTGTGTGTGTGTGTGTGTGGGCTCCCATGGCAAGGGAGGGACAGAGAGCATGTGGGATTGGTGCTGAGACCTGATTTCTTATTGTTATTCCTCTTATTCTTATTGTTATTCTTCTTTGTATTGTTACTCTCATTGTTATTCTTCTTATTCTTATTCTTATTCTTATTCTTATTATTATTATTATTCTTATTATTATTCTTCTTATTATTATTATTCTTATTATTATTATTATTATTCTTATTATTAACTATTATTATTATTATAAATTGTTAAACAAGAAATTTCACAGTCCGCTCACTGTGGATTCCTTGGCTTCGTTTGAAAAACCAAGCGTTTTTTTTCTAAGTCATTTTTCTGCTAGACTCCCATGGGTTCGTTTTAGACTACCAGGGATGGTAATATAGGGTTAGCAGGGGTCTCGAAAATAAGAAATTTCACAGTCCGCTCACTGTGAATTTATGGGCTTCGCCTGGTACCGTTTTGTGGGCCTGTTTTGCAGGACAGTGGTCGTTTGACATATAAGAAAGGTGGCCCCTGGTCTGGAAGTCTTCCTGAGGCTCCAGAGGAGCGGGACCCCGTGGCGTCTAAGGCCGATTCGGGTCCCCTGGTCGGACTGAGTGGTGCCGTTGGTGACCCCCGGTCTGGAGGTCTTCCTGAGGCTCCAGAGGAGCAGGACCACGTGGCGTCTAAGGCCGAAACGGGTCCCCTGGTCGGACTGAGTGGTGCAGTTGGTGGTCCACGGTCTGGAGGTCTTCCTGAGGCTCCAGAGGAGCGGGACCATGTGGCGTCTAAGGCCGACACGGGTCCCCTACTCGGCCCAAGTGGTGCAGTTGGTGGTCCACGGTCTGGAGGTCTTCCTGAGGCTCCAGAGGAGCGGGACCACGTGGCGTCTAAGGCCGAAACGGGTCCCCTACTCGGCCCGAGTGGTGCAGTTGGTGGTCCACGGTCTGGAGGTCTTCCTGAGGCTCCAGAGGAGCGGGACCACTTGCCGTCTAAGTCCGAAACGGGTCCCCCATTCGGCCTAAGTGGTGCAGTTGTCGGCCCCCTGTCTGGGGGTCTTCCTGAGGCTCCAGAGGAGCTGGACCACTCAGAGTCTGAGGCCGAAACGGGTCCCCTTCTCGGCCAAAGTGGGGCAGTTAGTGGCCCCCTGTCTGGAGGTCTTCCTGAGGCTCCAGAGCAGCGGGTCCACTCAGAGTCTGAGGCCGAAACGGGTCCCCTACTCGGCCTAAGTGGGGCAGTTGGTGGCCCCCTGTCTGGAGGTCTTCCTGATGCTCCAGAGGAGCGGGCCCACTCCGAGTCTGAGTCCGAAACGGGTCCCCTATTCGGCCTAAGTGGTGCAGTTGGTGGCCCCCTGTCTGGAGGTCTTCCTGAGGCTCCAGAGCAGCGGGTCCACTCAGAGTCTTAGGCCGAAACGGGTCCCCTTCTCGGCCTAAGTGGGGCAGTTGGTGGGCCCCAGGTCTGGAGGTCTTCCTGAGGCTCCAGAGGAGCGGGACCACGCAGAGTCTGAGTCCGATATGGGTCCCCTACTCGGACTGAGTTGTGCAGTGAGTCGGTGTGAGCCTGGAGGAATGAAAATCCAAGCGTTATTTTTCTAAGTTCTTTTTTTGCTAGACTCCCATGGGTTCGTTTTAGACTACCATGGGTTGTGTTTAGAATCCCATGGGTTCATTTTAGACTCCCATGGGTTCGTTTTAGACTACCAGGGATGGTAATATATACCAGGGGTGTCGAAAATAAGAAGTTTCACAGTCCGCTCACTGTGGATTTATGGGCTTCGCCTGATACCGTTTTGTGGGCCTGTTTTGCAGGACAGTGGTTGTTTGGCATATAGGAAAGGTGGCCCCTGGCCCTGGAGGTCTTCCTGAGGCTCCAGAGGAGCGGGACCACGTGGCGTCTAAGGCCGAAAGGTGTCCCCTGGTCGGACTGAGTGGTGCCGTTGGTGGCCCCCGGTCTGGAGGTCTTCCTGAGGCTCCAGAGGAGCGGGACCACGTGGCGTCTAAGGCCGAAACGGGTCCCCTACTCGGCCCAAGTGGTGCAGTTGGTGGCCCCTGGTCTGGGGGTCTCTAGAACCATCCAGGGGTGCGGGACCACTTGGCGTCTAAGTCCGAAACGGGTCCCCTACTCGGCCCATGTGGTGCAGTTAGTGGGCCCCCTGTCTGGAGGTCTTCCTGAGGCTCCAGAGGAGCGGGTCCACTCAGAGTCTGAGGCCGAAACGGGTCCCCTACTCGGCCTAAGTGGTGCAGTAAGCGGGCCCCCTGTCTGGAGGTCTTCCTGAGGCTCCAGAGGAGCGGGACCACTCAGTGTCTGAGGCCGAAACGGGTCCCCTACTCGGCCTGAGTGGTGCAGTTGGTGGCCCCCTGTCTGGAGGTCTTCTTGAGGCTCCAGAGGAGCGGGTCCACTCAGAGTCTGAGGCCGAAACGGGTCCCCTACTCGGCCTAAGTGGTGCAGTTGGTGGCCCCCTGTCTGGGGGTCTTGGTGAGGCTCCAGAGGAGCGGGTCCACTCAGAGTCTGAGGCCGAAACGGGTCCCCTACTCGGCCTAAGTGGTGCAGTAAGCGGGCCCCCTGTCTGGAGGTCTTCCTGAGGCTCCAGAGGAGCGGGACCACTCAGTGTCTGAGGCCGAAACGGGTCCCCTACTCGGCCTGAGTGGTGCAGTTGGTGGCCCCCTGTCTGGAGGTCTTCTTGAGGCTCCAGAGGAGCGGGTCCACTCAGAGTCTGAGGCCGAAACGGGTCCCCTACTCGGCCTAAGTGGTGCAGTAAGCGGGCCCCCTGTCTGGAGGTCTTCCTGAGGCTCCAGAGGAGCGGGACCACTCAGTGTCTGAGGCCGAAACGGGTCCCCTACTCGGCCTGAGTGGTGCAGTTGGTGGCCCCCTGTCTGGAGGTCTTCTTGAGGCTCCAGAGGAGCGGGTCCACTCAGAGTCTGAGGCCGAAACGGGTCCCCTACTCGGCCTAAGTGGTGCAGTTAGTGGGCCCCCTGTCTGGAGGTCTTGGTGAGGCTCCAGAGGAGCGGGTCCACTCAGAGTCTGAGGCCGAAACGGGTCCCCTACTCGGCCTAAGTGGTGCAGTAAGCGGGCCCCCTGTCTGGAGGTCTTCCTGAGGCTCCAGAGGAGCGGGACCACTCAGTGTCTGAGGCCGAAACGGGTCCCCTACTCGGCCTGAGTGGTGCAGTTGGTGGCCCCCTGTCTGGAGGTCTTCTTGAGGCTCCAGAGGAGCGGGTCCACTCAGAGTCTGAGGCCGAAACGGGTCCCCTACTCAGCCTAAGTGGTGCAGTTAGTGGGGCCCCTGTCTGGAGGTCTTCCTGAGGCTCCAGAGGAGCGGGACCACTCAGAGTCTGAGGCCGAAACGGGTCCCCCATTCGGCCTAAGTGGTGCAGTTGGTGGCCCCCTGTCTGGAGGTCTTCCTGAGGCTCCAGAGGAGAGGGACCACTCAGAGTCTGAGGCCGAAACGGGTCCCCTACTCGGCCTAAGTGGTGCAGTTGGTGGCCCCCTGTCTGGAGGTCTTCCTGAGGCTCCAGAGGAGCGGGTCCACTCAGAGTCTGAGGCCGAAACGGGTCCCCTACTCGGCCTAAGTGGTGCAGTTAGTGGGCCCCCTGTCTGGAGGTCTTCCTGAGGCTCCAGAGGAGTGGGTCCACTCAGAGTCTGAGGCCGAAACGGGTCCCCTACTCGGCCAAAGTGGTGGAGTTAGTGGGCCCCCTGTCTGGAGGTCTTCCTGAGGCTCCAGAGGAGCGGGTCCACTCAGAGTCTGAGGCCGAAACGGGTCCCCTACTCGGACTGAATGGTGCAGTTGGTGGCCCCCTGTCTGGAGGTCTTCCTGAGGCCCCAGAGGAGCGGGTCCACTCAGAGTCTGAGGCCGAAACGGGTCCCCTACTCGGCCTAAGTGGTGCAGTTAGTGGGCCCCCTGTCTGGAGGTCTTGGTGAGGCTCCAGAGGAGCGGGACCACTCAGAGTCTGAGGCCGGAACGGTTCCCCTACTCGGCCTGAGTGGTGCAGTTAGTGGGTCCCCTGTCTGGAGGTCTTCCTGAGGCTCCAGAGGAGCGGGACCACTCAGAGTCTGAGGCCGAAACGGGTCCCCTACTCGGCCTGAGTGGTGCAGTTAGTGGGCCCCCTGTCTGGAGGTCTTCCTGAGGCTCCAGAGGAGCGGGACCACTCAGAGTCTGAGGCCGAAACGGGTCCCCTACTCGGCCTAAGTGGTGCAGTTAGTGGGCCCCCTGTCTGGAGGTCTTCCTGAGGCTCCAGAGGAGCGGGACCACTCAGAGTCTGAGGCCGAAACGGGTCCCCCATTCGGCCAAAGTGGTGCAGTTGGTGGCCCCCTGTCTGGAGGTCTTCCTGAGGCTCCAGAGGAGAGGGACCACTCAGAGTCTGAGTCCGAAACGGGTCCCCTACTCGGACTGGGTGGTGCAGTGAGTCGGTGTGAGCCTGGAGGAATGAAAATCCAAGCGTTATTTTTCTAAGTTCTTTTTTTGCTAGACTCCCATGGGTTCGTTTTAGACTACCATGGGTTGTGTTTAGAATCCCATGGGTTCATTTTAGACTCCCATGGGTTCGTTTTAGACTACCAGGGATGGTAATATATACCAGGGGTGTCGAAAATAAGAAGTTTCACAGTCCGCTCACTGTGGATTTATGGGCTTCGCCTGATACCGTTTTGTG
>NC_136949.1:22013806-22018806 GCF_949987615.1 Pollachius pollachius | reverse complement strand
GAAACGGGTCCCCTGGTCGGACTGAGTGGTGCAGTTGGTGGTCCACGGTCTGGAGGTCTTCCTGAGGCTCCAGAGGAGCGGGACCACGTGGCGTCTAAGGCCGACACGGGTCCCCTACTCGGCCCGAGTGGTGCAGTTGGTGGTCCACGGTCTGGAGGTCTTCCTGAGGCTCCAGAGGAGCGGGACCACGTGGCGTCTAAGGCCGAAACGGGTCCCCTACTCGGCCCGAGTGGTGCAGTTGGTGGTCCACGGTCTGGAGGTCTTCCTGAGGCTCCAGAGGAGCGGGACCACTTGCCGTCTAAGTCCGAAACGGGTCCCCCATTCGGCCTAAGTGGTGCAGTTGTCGGCCCCCTGTCTGGGGGTCTTCCTGAGGCTCCAGAGGAGCGGGACCACTCAGAGTCTGAGGCCGAAACGGGTCCCCTTCTCGGCCAAAGTGGGGCAGTTAGTGGCCCCCTGTCTGGAGGTCTTCCTGAGGCTCCAGAGCAGCGGGTCCACTCAGAGTCTGAGGCCGAAACGGGTCCCCTTCTCGGCCTAAGTGGGGCAGTTGGTGGCCCCAGGTCTGGAGGTCTTCCTGCGGCTCCAGAGGAGCGGGACCACGCAGAGTCTGAGGCCGAAACGGGTCCCCTAGTCGGCCTAAGTGGTGCAGTTGGTGGCCCCCTGTCTGGGGGTCTTCCTGAGGCTCCAGAGGAGCGGGACCACTCAGAGTCTGAGGCCGAAACGGGTCCCCTTCTCGGCCTAAGTGGGGCAGTTAGTGGCCCCCTGTCTGGAGGTCTTCCTGAGGCTCCAGAGCAGCGGGTCCACTCAGAGTCTGAGGCCGAAACGGGTCCCCTTCTCGGCCTAAGTGGGGCAGTTGGTGGCCCCAGGTCTGGAGGTCTTCCTGCGGCTCCAGAGGAGCGGGACCACGCAGAGTCTGAGGCCGAAACGGGTCCCTTACTCGGCCTAAGTGGGGCAGTTGGTGGCCCCCTGTCTGGAGGTCTTCCTGATGCTCCAGAGGAGCGGGACCACGCAGAGTCTGAGGCCGAAACGGGTCCCCTACTCGGCCTAAGTGGGGCAGTTGGTGGCCCCCTGTCTGGAGGTCTTCCTGATGCTCCAGAGGAGCGGGACCACTCCGAGTCTGAGTCCGAAACGGGTCCCCTTCTCGGCCTAAGTGGGGCAGTTGGTGGGCCCCAGGTCTGGAGGTCTTCCTGAGGCTCCAGAGGAGCGGGACCACGCAGAGTCTGAGGCCGAAACGGGTCCCCTATTCGGCCTAAGTGGGGCAGTCGGTGGCCCCCTGTCTGGAGGTCTTCCTGCAGCTCCAGAGGAGCGGGACCACGCAGAGTCTGAGTCCGAAACGGGTCCCCTATTCGGCCTAAGTGGTGCAGTTGGTGGCCCCCTGTCTGGAGGTCTTCCTGAGGCTCCAGAGCAGCGGGTCCACTCAGAGTCTGAGTCCGAAATGGGTCCCCTACTCGGACTGAGTTGTGCAGTGAGTCGGTGTGAGCCTGGAGGAATGAAAATCCAAGCGTTATTTTTCTAAGTTCTTTTTTTGCTAGACTCCCATGGGTTCGTTTTAGACTACCATGGGTTGTGTTTAGAATCCCATGGGTTCATTTTAGACTCCCATGGGTTCGTTTTAGACTACCAGGGATGGTAATATATACCAGGGGTGTCGAAAATAAGAAGTTTCACAGTCCGCTCACTGTGGATTTATGGGCTTCGCCTGATACCGTTTTGTGGGCCTGTTTTGCAGGACAGTGGTTGTTTGGCATATAGGAAAGGTGGCCCCTGGCCCTGGAGGTCTTCCTGAGGCTCCAGAGGAGCGGGACCACGTGGCGTCTAAGGCCGAAAGGTGTCCCCTGGTCGGACTGAGTGGTGCCGTTGGTGGCCCCCGGTCTGGAGGTCTTCCTGAGGCTCCAGAGGAGCGGGACCACGTGGCGTCTAAGGCCGAAACGGGTCCCCTACTCGGCCCAAGTGGTGCAGTTGGTGGCCCCTGGTCTGGGGGTCTCTAGAACCATCCAGGGGTGCGGGACCACTTGGCGTCTAAGTCCGAAACGGGTCCCCTACTCGGCCTAAGTGGTGCAGTTAGTGGGCCCCCTGTCTGGAGGTCTTCCTGAGGCTCCAGAGGAGCGGGACCACTCAGTGTCTGAGGCCGAAACGGGTCCCCTACTCGGCCTGAGTGGTGCAGTTGGTGGCCCCCTGTCTGGGGGTCTTGGTGAGGCTCCAGAGGAGCGGGTCCACTCAGAGTCTGAGGCCGAAACGGGTCCCCTACTCGGACAGAGTGGTGCAGTTGGTGGCCCCCTGTCTGGGGGTCTTGGTGAGGCTCCAGAGGAGCGGGTCCACTCAGAGTCTGAGGCCGAAACGGGTCCCCTACTCGGCCTAAGTGGTGCAGTTAGTGGGCCCCAGGTCTGGAGGTCTTCCTGAGGCTCCAGAGGAGCGGGACCACTCAGAGTCTGAGGCCGAAACGGGTCCCCTACTCGGACAGAGTGGTGCAGTTGGTGGCCCCCTGTCTGGGGGTCTTGGTGAGGCTCCAGAGGAGCGGGTCCACTCAGAGTCTGAGGCCGAAACGGGTCCCCTACTCGGCCTAAGTGGTGCAGTTAGTGGGCCCCCTGTCTGGAGGTCTTCCAGAGGCTCCAGAGGACCGGGACCACTCAGTGTCTGAGGCCGAAACGGGTCCCCTACTCGGACTGAGTGGTGCAGTTGGTGGCCCCCTGTCTGGGGGTCTTGGTGAGGCTCCAGAGGAGCGGGTCCACTCAGAGTCTGAGGCCGAAACGGGTCCCCTACTCGGACTGAGTGGTGCAGTTGGTGGCCCCCTGTCTGGGGGTCTTGGTGAGGCTCCAGAGGAGCGGGTCCACTCAGAGTCTGAGGCCGAAACGGGTCCCCTACTCGGCCTAAGTGGTGCAGTTAGTGGGCCCCCTGTCTGGAGGTCTTGGTGAGGCTCCAGAGCAGCGGGTCCACTCAGAGTCTGAGGCCGAAACGGGTCCCCTACTCGGCCTAAGTGGTGCAGTTAGTGGGCCCCCTGTCTGGAGGTCTTCCTGAGGCTCCAGTGGAGCGGGTCCACTCAGAGTCTGAGGCCGAAACGGGTCCCCTACTCGGACTGAGTGGTGTAGTTGGTGGCCCCCTGTCTGGAGGTCTTCCTGAGGCTCCAGAGGAGCGGGTCCACTCAGAGTCTGAGGCCGAAACGGGTCCCCTACTCGGCCTAAGTGGTGCAGTTGGTGGCCCCCTGTCTGGGGGTCTTGGTGAGGCTCCAGAGGAGCGGGTCCACTCAGAGTCTGAGGCCGGAACGGTTCCCCTACTCGGCCTGAGTGGTGCAGTTAGTGGGCCCCCTGTCTGGAGGTCTTCCTGAGGCTCCAGAGGAGCGGGACCACTCACAGTCTGAGGCCGAAACGGGTCTCCTACTCGGCCAGAGTGGTGCAGTTAGTGGGCCCCCTGTCTGGAGGTCTTCCTGAGGCTCCAGAGGAGCGGGACCACTCAGAGTCTGAGGCCGAAACGGGTCCCCTACTCGGCCTAAGTGGTGCAGTTAGTGGGCCCCCTGTCTGGAGGTCTTCCTGAGGCTCCAGAGGAGCGGGACCACTCAGAGTCTGAGGCCGAAACGGGTCCCCCATTCGGCCAAAGTGGTGCAGTTGGTGGCCCCCTGTCTGGAGGTCTTCCTGAGGCTCCAGAGGAGAGGGACCACTCAGAGTCTGTGTCCGAAACGGGTCCCCTACTCGGACTGGGTGGTGCAGTGAGTCGGTGTGAGCCTGGAGGAATGAAAATCCAAGCGTTATTTTTCTAAGTTCTTTTTTTGCTAGACTCCCATGGGTTCGTTTTAGACTACCATGGGTTGTGTTTAGAATCCCATGGGTTCATTTTAGACTCCCATGGGTTCGTTTTAGACTACCAGGGATGGTAATATATACCAGGGGTGTCGAAAATAAGAAGTTTCACAGTCCGCTCACTGTGGATTTATGGGCTTCGCCTGATACCGTTTTGTGGGCCTGTTTTGCAGGACAGTGGTTGTTTGGCATATAGGAAAGGTGGCCCCTGGCCCTGGAGGTCTTCCTGAGGCTCCAGAGGAGCGGGACCACGTGGCGTCTAAGGCCGAAAGGTGTCCCCTGGTCGGACTGAGTGGTGCCGTTGGTGGCCCCCGGTCTGGAGGTCTTCCTGAGGCTCCAGAGGAGCGGGACCACGTGGCGTCTAAGGCCGAAACGGGTCCCCTACTCGGCCCAAGTGGTGCAGTTGGTGGCCCCTGGTCTGGGGGTCTCTAGAACCATCCAGGGGTGCGGGACCACTTGGCGTCTAAGTCCGAAACGGGTCCCCTACTCGGCCTAAGTGGTGCAGTTAGTGGGCCCCCTGTCTGGAGGTCTTCCTGAGGCTCCAGAGGAGCGGGACCACTCAGTGTCTGAGGCCGAAACGGGTCCCCTACTCGGCCTGAGTGGTGCAGTTGGTGGCCCCCTGTCTGGGGGTCTTGGTGAGGCTCCAGAGGAGCGGGTCCACTCAGAGTCTGAGGCCGAAACGGGTCCCCTACTCGGACAGAGTGGTGCAGTTGGTGGCCCCCTGTCTGGGGGTCTTGGTGAGGCTCCAGAGGAGCGGGTCCACTCAGAGTCTGAGGCCGAAACGGGTCCCCTACTCGGCCTAAGTGGTGCAGTTAGTGGGCCCCAGGTCTGGAGGTCTTCCTGAGGCTCCAGAGGAGCGGGACCACTCAGAGTCTGAGGCCGAAACGGGTCCCCTACTCGGACAGAGTGGTGCAGTTGGTGGCCCCCTGTCTGGGGGTCTTGGTGAGGCTCCAGAGGAGCGGGTCCACTCAGAGTCTGAGGCCGAAACGGGTCCCCTACTCGGCCTAAGTGGTGCAGTTAGTGGGCCCCCTGTCTGGAGGTCTTCCAGAGGCTCCAGAGGACCGGGACCACTCAGTGTCTGAGGCCGAAACGGGTCCCCTACTCGGACTGAGTGGTGCAGTTGGTGGCCCCCTGTCTGGGGGTCTTGGTGAGGCTCCAGAGGAGCGGGTCCACTCAGAGTCTGAGGCCGAAACGGGTCCCCTACTCGGACTG
>NC_136949.1:21998806-22003806 GCF_949987615.1 Pollachius pollachius | reverse complement strand
CTGGGTAGGGATGGAGTGTGTGTGTGTGTGGGTATGGGTCTACAGGGGGAGATGGAAACACTTATCCCAGAGCTGGGCCTCCAATTCCTGGGTAGGGATAGAGTGAGTGTGGGCCTATGGGGGGAAGCTGTAAACACACATCCCCGAGTTGAGGCTCCTATTCCTGGGTAGGGATGGAGGTATTTTGTGTGTGGGGACTATAGGGGGAAGCTGGAAACACACACACCAGTGCTGAGCCTCCTATTCCTGGGTAGAGACAGAGGACTTGTGTGTTTGGGCCCATAGGGGGAAGCTGGAAACACTCATCCCAGAGCTGAGCCTCCTATTCCTGGGTAGAGATAGAGGTGTTGTGTGTGTGTGTGTGTGTGTGGGGGGGCCTATAGGGGGAAGCTGGAAACACACACACCAGAGCTGAGCCTCCTTTTCCTGGGTAGAAATAGAGGTATTTTGTGTGTGGGGACTATAGGGGGAAGCTGGAAACACACACACACCAGTGCTGAGCCTCCTATTCCTGGGTAGAGACAGAGGACTTGTGTGTTTGGGCCTATAGGGGGAAGCTGGAAACACTCATCCCAGAGCTGAGCCTCCTATTCCTGGGTAGAGATAGAGGTGTTGTGTGTGTGTGTGGGGGGGCCTATAGGGGGAAGCTGGAAACACACACACCAGAGCTGAGCCTCCTATTCCTGGGTAGAGATAGAGGTGTTGTGTGTGTGTGGGGGGGCCTATAGGGGGAAGCTGGAAACACACACACCAGAGCTGAGCCTCCTTTTCCTGGGTAGAAATAGAGGTATTTTGTGTGTGGGGACTATAGGGGGAAGCTGGAAACACACACACCAGAGCTGAGCCTCCTTTTCCTGGGTAGAAATAGAGGTATTTTGTGTGTGGGGACTATAGGGGGAAGCTGGAAACACACACACCAGTGCTGAGCCTCCTATTCCTGGGTAGAGATAGAGGTGTTGTGTGTGTGTGGGCCTATAGGGGGAAGCTGGAAACACACACACCAGAGCTGAGCCTCCTTTTCCTGGGTAGAAATAGAGGTATTTTGTGTGTGGGGACTATAGGGGGAAGCTGGAAACACACACACACACACCAGTGCTGAGCCTCCTATTCCTGGGTAGAGACAGAGGACTTGTGTGTTTGGGCCTATAGGGGGAAGCTGGAAACACTCATCCCAGAGCTGAGCCTCCTATTCCTGGGTAGAGATAGAGGTGTTGTGTGTGTGTGGGGGGGCCTATAGGGGGAAGCTGGAAACACACACACCAGAGCTGAGCCTCCTTTTCCTGGGTAGAAATAGAGGTATTTTGTCTGTGGGGACTATAGGGGGAAGCTGGAAACACACACACCAGAGCTGAGCCTCCTTTTCCTGGGTAGAAATAGAGGTATTTTGTGTGTGGGGACTATAGGGGGAAGCTGGAAACACACACACCAGTGCTGAGCCTCCTATTCCTGGGTAGAGATAGAGGTGTTGTGTGTGTGTGGGCCTATAGGGGGAAGCTGGAAACACACACACCAGAGCTGAGCCTCCTATTCCTGGGTAGAGATAGAGGTCATATGTGTGTGTGTGTGTGTGTGTGTGTGTGTGTGTGTGTGTGTGTGTGTGTGTGTGTGTGTGTGTGTGTGTGTGTGTGTGTGTGTGGGCTCCCATGGCAAGGGAGGGACAGAGAGCATGTGGGATTGGTGCTGAGACCTGATTTCTTATTGTTATTCCTCTTATTCTTATTGTTATTCTTCTTTGTATTGTTACTCTCATTGTTATTCTTCTTATTCTTATTCTTATTCTTATTCTTATTATTATTATTATTCTTATTATTATTCTTCTTATTATTATTATTCTTATTATTATTATTATTATTCTTATTATTAACTATTATTATTATTATAAATTGTTAAACAAGAAATTTCACAGTCCGCTCACTGTGGATTCCTTGGCTTCGTTTGAAAAACCAAGCGTTTTTTTTCTAAGTCATTTTTCTGCTAGACTCCCATGGGTTCGTTTTAGACTACCAGGGATGGTAATATAGGGTTAGCAGGGGTCTCGAAAATAAGAAATTTCACAGTCCGCTCACTGTGAATTTATGGGCTTCGCCTGGTACCGTTTTGTGGGCCTGTTTTGCAGGACAGTGGTCGTTTGACATATAAGAAAGGTGGCCCCTGGTCTGGAAGTCTTCCTGAGGCTCCAGAGGAGCGGGACCCCGTGGCGTCTAAGGCCGATTCGGGTCCCCTGGTCGGACTGAGTGGTGCCGTTGGTGACCCCCGGTCTGGAGGTCTTCCTGAGGCTCCAGAGGAGCAGGACCACGTGGCGTCTAAGGCCGAAACGGGTCCCCTGGTCGGACTGAGTGGTGCAGTTGGTGGTCCACGGTCTGGAGGTCTTCCTGAGGCTCCAGAGGAGCGGGACCATGTGGCGTCTAAGGCCGACACGGGTCCCCTACTCGGCCCAAGTGGTGCAGTTGGTGGTCCACGGTCTGGAGGTCTTCCTGAGGCTCCAGAGGAGCGGGACCACGTGGCGTCTAAGGCCGAAACGGGTCCCCTACTCGGCCCGAGTGGTGCAGTTGGTGGTCCACGGTCTGGAGGTCTTCCTGAGGCTCCAGAGGAGCGGGACCACTTGCCGTCTAAGTCCGAAACGGGTCCCCCATTCGGCCTAAGTGGTGCAGTTGTCGGCCCCCTGTCTGGGGGTCTTCCTGAGGCTCCAGAGGAGCTGGACCACTCAGAGTCTGAGGCCGAAACGGGTCCCCTTCTCGGCCAAAGTGGGGCAGTTAGTGGCCCCCTGTCTGGAGGTCTTCCTGAGGCTCCAGAGCAGCGGGTCCACTCAGAGTCTGAGGCCGAAACGGGTCCCCTACTCGGCCTAAGTGGGGCAGTTGGTGGCCCCCTGTCTGGAGGTCTTCCTGATGCTCCAGAGGAGCGGGCCCACTCCGAGTCTGAGTCCGAAACGGGTCCCCTATTCGGCCTAAGTGGTGCAGTTGGTGGCCCCCTGTCTGGAGGTCTTCCTGAGGCTCCAGAGCAGCGGGTCCACTCAGAGTCTTAGGCCGAAACGGGTCCCCTTCTCGGCCTAAGTGGGGCAGTTGGTGGGCCCCAGGTCTGGAGGTCTTCCTGAGGCTCCAGAGGAGCGGGACCACGCAGAGTCTGAGTCCGATATGGGTCCCCTACTCGGACTGAGTTGTGCAGTGAGTCGGTGTGAGCCTGGAGGAATGAAAATCCAAGCGTTATTTTTCTAAGTTCTTTTTTTGCTAGACTCCCATGGGTTCGTTTTAGACTACCATGGGTTGTGTTTAGAATCCCATGGGTTCATTTTAGACTCCCATGGGTTCGTTTTAGACTACCAGGGATGGTAATATATACCAGGGGTGTCGAAAATAAGAAGTTTCACAGTCCGCTCACTGTGGATTTATGGGCTTCGCCTGATACCGTTTTGTGGGCCTGTTTTGCAGGACAGTGGTTGTTTGGCATATAGGAAAGGTGGCCCCTGGCCCTGGAGGTCTTCCTGAGGCTCCAGAGGAGCGGGACCACGTGGCGTCTAAGGCCGAAAGGTGTCCCCTGGTCGGACTGAGTGGTGCCGTTGGTGGCCCCCGGTCTGGAGGTCTTCCTGAGGCTCCAGAGGAGCGGGACCACGTGGCGTCTAAGGCCGAAACGGGTCCCCTACTCGGCCCAAGTGGTGCAGTTGGTGGCCCCTGGT
This sequence comes from Pollachius pollachius, assembly GCF_949987615.1. NCBI lineage: Eukaryota > Metazoa > Chordata > Actinopteri > Gadiformes > Gadidae > Pollachius > Pollachius pollachius. The sequence goes on along the minus strand of NC_136949.1, from coordinate 22,000,136 downwards.
CTGGGGGTCTCTAGAACCATCCAGGGGTGCGGGACCACTTGGCGTCTAAGTCCGAAACGGGTCCCCTACTCGGCCCATGTGGTGCAGTTAGTGGGCCCCCTGTCTGGAGGTCTTCCTGAGGCTCCAGAGGAGCGGGTCCACTCAGAGTCTGAGGCCGAAACGGGTCCCCTACTCGGCCTAAGTGGTGCAGTAAGCGGGCCCCCTGTCTGGAGGTCTTCCTGAGGCTCCAGAGGAGCGGGACCACTCAGTGTCTGAGGCCGAAACGGGTCCCCTACTCGGCCTGAGTGGTGCAGTTGGTGGCCCCCTGTCTGGAGGTCTTCTTGAGGCTCCAGAGGAGCGGGTCCACTCAGAGTCTGAGGCCGAAACGGGTCCCCTACTCGGCCTAAGTGGTGCAGTTGGTGGCCCCCTGTCTGGGGGTCTTGGTGAGGCTCCAGAGGAGCGGGTCCACTCAGAGTCTGAGGCCGAAACGGGTCCCCTACTCGGCCTAAGTGGTGCAGTAAGCGGGCCCCCTGTCTGGAGGTCTTCCTGAGGCTCCAGAGGAGCGGGACCACTCAGTGTCTGAGGCCGAAACGGGTCCCCTACTCGGCCTGAGTGGTGCAGTTGGTGGCCCCCTGTCTGGAGGTCTTCTTGAGGCTCCAGAGGAGCGGGTCCACTCAGAGTCTGAGGCCGAAACGGGTCCCCTACTCGGCCTAAGTGGTGCAGTAAGCGGGCCCCCTGTCTGGAGGTCTTCCTGAGGCTCCAGAGGAGCGGGACCACTCAGTGTCTGAGGCCGAAACGGGTCCCCTACTCGGCCTGAGTGGTGCAGTTGGTGGCCCCCTGTCTGGAGGTCTTCTTGAGGCTCCAGAGGAGCGGGTCCACTCAGAGTCTGAGGCCGAAACGGGTCCCCTACTCGGCCTAAGTGGTGCAGTTAGTGGGCCCCCTGTCTGGAGGTCTTGGTGAGGCTCCAGAGGAGCGGGTCCACTCAGAGTCTGAGGCCGAAACGGGTCCCCTACTCGGCCTAAGTGGTGCAGTAAGCGGGCCCCCTGTCTGGAGGTCTTCCTGAGGCTCCAGAGGAGCGGGACCACTCAGTGTCTGAGGCCGAAACGGGTCCCCTACTCGGCCTGAGTGGTGCAGTTGGTGGCCCCCTGTCTGGAGGTCTTCTTGAGGCTCCAGAGGAGCGGGTCCACTCAGAGTCTGAGGCCGAAACGGGTCCCCTACTCAGCCTAAGTGGTGCAGTTAGTGGGGCCCCTGTCTGGAGGTCTTCCTGAGGCTCCAGAGGAGCGGGACCACTCAGAGTCTGAGGCCGAAACGGGTCCCCCATTCGGCCTAAGTGGTGCAGTTGGTGGCCCCC
>NC_136949.1:21983806-21988806 GCF_949987615.1 Pollachius pollachius | reverse complement strand
CCTCCAATTCCTGGGTAGGGATAGAGTGAGTGTGGGCCTATGGGGGGAAGCTGTAAACACACATCCCCGAGTTGAGGCTCCTATTCCTGGGTAGGGATGGAGGTATTTTGTGTGTGGGGACTATAGGGGGAAGCTGGAAACACACACACCAGTGCTGAGCCTCCTATTCCTGGGTAGAGACAGAGGACTTGTGTGTTTGGGCCCATAGGGGGAAGCTGGAAACACTCATCCCAGAGCTGAGCCTCCTATTCCTGGGTAGAGATAGAGGTGTTGTGTGTGTGTGTGTGGGGGGGCCTATAGGGGGAAGCTGGAAACACACACACCAGAGCTGAGCCTCCTTTTCCTGGGTAGAAATAGAGGTATTTTGTGTGTGGGGACTATAGGGGGAAGCTGGAAACACACACACACCAGTGCTGAGCCTCCTATTCCTGGGTAGAGACAGAGGACTTGTGTGTTTGGGCCTATAGGGGGAAGCTGGAAACACTCATCCCAGAGCTGAGCCTCCTATTCCTGGGTAGAGATAGAGGTGTTGTGTGTGTGTGTGGGGGGGCCTATAGGGGGAAGCTGGAAACACACACACCAGAGCTGAGCCTCCTATTCCTGGGTAGAGATAGAGGTGTTGTGTGTGTGTGGGGGGGCCTATAGGGGGAAGCTGGAAACACACACACCAGAGCTGAGCCTCCTTTTCCTGGGTAGAAATAGAGGTATTTTGTGTGTGGGGACTATAGGGGGAAGCTGGAAACACACACACACACACCAGTGCTGAGCCTCCTATTCCTGGGTAGAGACAGAGGACTTGTGTGTTTGGGCCTATAGGGGGAAGCTGGAAACACTCATCCCAGAGCTGAGCCTCCTATTCCTGGGTAGAGATAGAGGTGTTGTGTGTGTGTGGGGGGGCCTATAGGGGGAAGCTGGAAACACACACACCAGAGCTGAGCCTCCTTTTCCTGGGTAGAAATAGAGGTATTTTGTGTGTGGGGACTATAGGGGGAAGCTGGAAACACACACACCAGAGCTGAGCCTCCTTTTCCTGGGTAGAAATAGAGGTGTTGTGTGTGTGTGGGCCTATAGGGGGAAGCTGGAAACACACACACCAGAGCTGAGCCTCCTATTCCTGGGTAGAGATAGAGGTCATATGTGTGTGTGTGTGTGTGTGTGTGTGTGTGTGTGTGTGTGTGTGTGTGTGTGGGCTCCCATGGCAAGGGAGGGACAGAGAGCATGTGGGATTGGTGCTGAGACCTGATTTCTTATTGTTATTCCTCTTATTCTTATTGTTATTCTTCTTTGTATTGTTACTCTTATTGTTATTCTTCTTATTCTTATTCTTATTATTATTCTTATTATTATTATTATTCTTATTATTATTCTTCTTATTATTATTATTCTTATTATTATTCTTATTCTTATTATTAACTATTATTATTATTATAAATTGTTAAATAAGAAATTTCACAGTCCGCTCACTGTGGATTCCTTGGCTTCGTTTGAAAAACCAAGCGTTTTTTTTCTAAGTCATTTTTCTGCTAGACTCCCATGGGTTCGTTTTAGACTACCAGGGATGGTAATATAGGGTTAGCAGGGGTCTCGAAAATAAGAAATTTCACAGTCCGCTCACTGTGGATTTATGGGCTTCGCCTGGTACCGTTTTGTGGGCCTGTTTTGCAGGACAGTGGTCGTTTGACATATAAGAAAGGTGGCCCCTGGTCTGGAAGTCTTCCTGAGGCTCCAGAGGAGCGGGACCCCGTGGCGTCTAAGGCCGATTCGGGTCCCCTGGTCGGACTGAGTGGTGCCGTTGGTGACCCCCGGTCTGGAGGTCTTCCTGAGGCTCCAGAGGAGCGGGACCACGTGGCGTCTAAGGCCGAAACGGGTCCCCTGGTCGGACTGAGTGGGGCCGTTGGTGGCCCCCGGTCTGGAGGTCCTCCTGAGGCTCCAGAGGAGCGGGACCACGTGGCGTCTAAGGCCGAAACGGGTCCCCTGGTCGGACTGAGTGGTGCCGTTGGTGGCCCCCGGTCTGGAGGTCTTCCTGAGGCTCCAGAGGAGCGGGACCACGTGGCGTCTAAGGCCGAAACGGGTCCCCTGGTCGGACTGAGTGGTGCAGTTGGTGGTCCACGGTCTGGAGGTCTTCCTGAGGCTCCAGAGGAGCGGGACCACGTGGCGTCTAAGGCCGACACGGGTCCCCTACTCGGCCCGAGTGGTGCAGTTGGTGGTCCACGGTCTGGAGGTCTTCCTGAGGCTCCAGAGGAGCGGGACCACGTGGCGTCTAAGGCCGAAACGGGTCCCCTACTCGGCCCGAGTGGTGCAGTTGGTGGTCCACGGTCTGGAGGTCTTCCTGAGGCTCCAGAGGAGCGGGACCACTTGCCGTCTAAGTCCGAAACGGGTCCCCCATTCGGCCTAAGTGGTGCAGTTGTCGGCCCCCTGTCTGGGGGTCTTCCTGAGGCTCCAGAGGAGCGGGACCACTCAGAGTCTGAGGCCGAAACGGGTCCCCTTCTCGGCCAAAGTGGGGCAGTTAGTGGCCCCCTGTCTGGAGGTCTTCCTGAGGCTCCAGAGCAGCGGGTCCACTCAGAGTCTGAGGCCGAAACGGGTCCCCTTCTCGGCCTAAGTGGGGCAGTTGGTGGCCCCAGGTCTGGAGGTCTTCCTGCGGCTCCAGAGGAGCGGGACCACGCAGAGTCTGAGGCCGAAACGGGTCCCCTAGTCGGCCTAAGTGGTGCAGTTGGTGGCCCCCTGTCTGGGGGTCTTCCTGAGGCTCCAGAGGAGCGGGACCACTCAGAGTCTGAGGCCGAAACGGGTCCCCTTCTCGGCCTAAGTGGGGCAGTTAGTGGCCCCCTGTCTGGAGGTCTTCCTGAGGCTCCAGAGCAGCGGGTCCACTCAGAGTCTGAGGCCGAAACGGGTCCCCTTCTCGGCCTAAGTGGGGCAGTTGGTGGCCCCAGGTCTGGAGGTCTTCCTGCGGCTCCAGAGGAGCGGGACCACGCAGAGTCTGAGGCCGAAACGGGTCCCTTACTCGGCCTAAGTGGGGCAGTTGGTGGCCCCCTGTCTGGAGGTCTTCCTGATGCTCCAGAGGAGCGGGACCACGCAGAGTCTGAGGCCGAAACGGGTCCCCTACTCGGCCTAAGTGGGGCAGTTGGTGGCCCCCTGTCTGGAGGTCTTCCTGATGCTCCAGAGGAGCGGGACCACTCCGAGTCTGAGTCCGAAACGGGTCCCCTTCTCGGCCTAAGTGGGGCAGTTGGTGGGCCCCAGGTCTGGAGGTCTTCCTGAGGCTCCAGAGGAGCGGGACCACGCAGAGTCTGAGGCCGAAACGGGTCCCCTATTCGGCCTAAGTGGGGCAGTCGGTGGCCCCCTGTCTGGAGGTCTTCCTGCAGCTCCAGAGGAGCGGGACCACGCAGAGTCTGAGTCCGAAACGGGTCCCCTATTCGGCCTAAGTGGTGCAGTTGGTGGCCCCCTGTCTGGAGGTCTTCCTGAGGCTCCAGAGCAGCGGGTCCACTCAGAGTCTGAGTCCGAAATGGGTCCCCTACTCGGACTGAGTTGTGCAGTGAGTCGGTGTGAGCCTGGAGGAATGAAAATCCAAGCGTTATTTTTCTAAGTTCTTTTTTTGCTAGACTCCCATGGGTTCGTTTTAGACTACCATGGGTTGTGTTTAGAATCCCATGGGTTCATTTTAGACTCCCATGGGTTCGTTTTAGACTACCAGGGATGGTAATATATACCAGGGGTGTCGAAAATAAGAAGTTTCACAGTCCGCTCACTGTGGATTTATGGGCTTCGCCTGATACCGTTTTGTGGGCCTGTTTTGCAGGACAGTGGTTGTTTGGCATATAGGAAAGGTGGCCCCTGGCCCTGGAGGTCTTCCTGAGGCTCCAGAGGAGCGGGACCACGTGGCGTCTAAGGCCGAAAGGTGTCCCCTGGTCGGACTGAGTGGTGCCGTTGGTGGCCCCCGGTCTGGAGGTCTTCCTGAGGCTCCAGAGGAGCGGGACCACGTGGCGTCTAAGGCCGAAACGGGTCCCCTACTCGGCCCAAGTGGTGCAGTTGGTGGCCCCTGGTCTGGGGGTCTCTAGAACCATCCAGGGGTGCGGGACCACTTGGCGTCTAAGTCCGAAACGGGTCCCCTACTCGGCCTAAGTGGTGCAGTTAGTGGGCCCCCTGTCTGGAGGTCTTCCTGAGGCTCCAGAGGAGCGGGACCACTCAGTGTCTGAGGCCGAAACGGGTCCCCTACTCGGCCTGAGTGGTGCAGTTGGTGGCCCCCTGTCTGGGGGTCTTGGTGAGGCTCCAGAGGAGCGGGTCCACTCAGAGTCTGAGGCCGAAACGGGTCCCCTACTCGGACAGAGTGGTGCAGTTGGTGGCCCCCTGTCTGGGGGTCTTGGTGAGGCTCCAGAGGAGCGGGTCCACTCAGAGTCTGAGGCCGAAACGGGTCCCCTACTCGGCCTAAGTGGTGCAGTTAGTGGGCCCCAGGTCTGGAGGTCTTCCTGAGGCTCCAGAGGAGCGGGACCACTCAGAGTCTGAGGCCGAAACGGGTCCCCTACTCGGACAGAGTGGTGCAGTTGGTGGCCCCCTGTCTGGGGGTCTTGGTGAGGCTCCAGAGGAGCGGGTCCACTCAGAGTCTGAGGCCGAAACGGGTCCCCTACTCGGCCTAAGTGGTGCAGTTAGTGGGCCCCCTGTCTGGAGGTCTTCCAGAGGCTCCAGAGGACCGGGACCACTCAGTGTCTGAGGCCGAAACGGGTCCCCTACTCGGACTGAGTGGTGCAGTTGGTGGCCCCCTGTCTGGGGGTCTTGGTGAGGCTCCAGAGGAGCGGGTCCACTCAGAGTCTGAGGCCGAAACGGGTCCCCTACTCGGACTGAGTGGTGCAGTTGGTGGCCCCCTGTCTGGGGGTCTTGGTGAGGCTCCAGAGGAGCGGGTCCACTCAGAGTCTGAGGCCGAAACGGGTCCCCTACTCGGCCTAAGTGGTGCAGTTAGTGGGCCCCCTGTCTGGAGGTCTTGGTGAGGCTCCAGAGCAGCGGGTCCACTCAGA
>NC_136949.1:21966306-21973806 GCF_949987615.1 Pollachius pollachius | reverse complement strand
GATGGAGGTATTTTGTGTGTGGGGACTATAGGGGGAAGCTGGAAACACACACACCAGTGCTGAGCCTCCTATTCCTGGGTAGAGACAGAGGACTTGTGTGTTTGGGCCCATAGGGGGAAGCTGGAAACACTCATCCCAGAGCTGAGCCTCCTATTCCTGGGTAGAGATAGAGGTGTTGTGTGTGTGTGTGTGTGTGTGGGGGGGCCTATAGGGGGAAGCTGGAAACACACACACCAGAGCTGAGCCTCCTTTTCCTGGGTAGAAATAGAGGTATTTTGTGTGTGGGGACTATAGGGGGAAGCTGGAAACACACACACACCAGTGCTGAGCCTCCTATTCCTGGGTAGAGACAGAGGACTTGTGTGTTTGGGCCTATAGGGGGAAGCTGGAAACACTCATCCCAGAGCTGAGCCTCCTATTCCTGGGTAGAGATAGAGGTGTTGTGTGTGTGTGTGGGGGGGCCTATAGGGGGAAGCTGGAAACACACACACCAGAGCTGAGCCTCCTATTCCTGGGTAGAGATAGAGGTGTTGTGTGTGTGTGGGGGGGCCTATAGGGGGAAGCTGGAAACACACACACCAGAGCTGAGCCTCCTTTTCCTGGGTAGAAATAGAGGTATTTTGTGTGTGGGGACTATAGGGGGAAGCTGGAAACACACACACACACACCAGTGCTGAGCCTCCTATTCCTGGGTAGAGACAGAGGACTTGTGTGTTTGGGCCTATAGGGGGAAGCTGGAAACACTCATCCCAGAGCTGAGCCTCCTATTCCTGGGTAGAGATAGAGGTGTTGTGTGTGTGTGGGGGGGCCTATAGGGGGAAGCTGGAAACACACACACCAGAGCTGAGCCTCCTTTTCCTGGGTAGAAATAGAGGTATTTTGTGTGTGGGGACTATAGGGGGAAGCTGGAAACACACACACCAGAGCTGAGCCTCCTTTTCCTGGGTAGAAATAGAGGTGTTGTGTGTGTGTGGGCCTATAGGGGGAAGCTGGAAACACACACACCAGAGCTGAGCCTCCTATTCCTGGGTAGAGATAGAGGTCATATGTGTGTGTGTGTGTGTGTGTGTGTGTGTGTGTGTGTGTGTGTGTGTGTGTGGGCTCCCATGGCAAGGGAGGGACAGAGAGCATGTGGGATTGGTGCTGAGACCTGATTTCTTATTGTTATTCCTCTTATTCTTATTGTTATTCTTCTTTGTATTGTTACTCTTATTGTTATTCTTCTTATTCTTATTCTTATTATTATTCTTATTATTATTATTATTCTTATTATTATTCTTCTTATTATTATTATTCTTATTATTATTCTTATTCTTATTATTAACTATTATTATTATTATAAATTGTTAAATAAGAAATTTCACAGTCCGCTCACTGTGGATTCCTTGGCTTCGTTTGAAAAACCAAGCGTTTTTTTTCTAAGTCATTTTTCTGCTAGACTCCCATGGGTTCGTTTTAGACTACCAGGGATGGTAATATAGGGTTAGCAGGGGTCTCGAAAATAAGAAATTTCACAGTCCGCTCACTGTGGATTTATGGGCTTCGCCTGGTACCGTTTTGTGGGCCTGTTTTGCAGGACAGTGGTCGTTTGACATATAAGAAAGGTGGCCCCTGGTCTGGAAGTCTTCCTGAGGCTCCAGAGGAGCGGGACCCCGTGGCGTCTAAGGCCGATTCGGGTCCCCTGGTCGGACTGAGTGGTGCCGTTGGTGACCCCCGGTCTGGAGGTCTTCCTGAGGCTCCAGAGGAGCGGGACCACGTGGCGTCTAAGGCCGAAACGGGTCCCCTGGTCGGACTGAGTGGGGCCGTTGGTGGCCCCCGGTCTGGAGGTCCTCCTGAGGCTCCAGAGGAGCGGGACCACGTGGCGTCTAAGGCCGAAACGGGTCCCCTGGTCGGACTGAGTGGTGCCGTTGGTGGCCCCCGGTCTGGAGGTCTTCCTGAGGCTCCAGAGGAGCGGGACCACGTGGCGTCTAAGGCCGAAACGGGTCCCCTGGTCGGACTGAGTGGTGCAGTTGGTGGTCCACGGTCTGGAGGTCTTCCTGAGGCTCCAGAGGAGCGGGACCACGTGGCGTCTAAGGCCGACACGGGTCCCCTACTCGGCCCGAGTGGTGCAGTTGGTGGTCCACGGTCTGGAGGTCTTCCTGAGGCTCCAGAGGAGCGGGACCACGTGGCGTCTAAGGCCGAAACGGGTCCCCTACTCGGCCCGAGTGGTGCAGTTGGTGGTCCACGGTCTGGAGGTCTTCCTGAGGCTCCAGAGGAGCGGGACCACTTGCCGTCTAAGTCCGAAACGGGTCCCCCATTCGGCCTAAGTGGTGCAGTTGTCGGCCCCCTGTCTGGGGGTCTTCCTGAGGCTCCAGAGGAGCGGGACCACTCAGAGTCTGAGGCCGAAACGGGTCCCCTTCTCGGCCAAAGTGGGGCAGTTAGTGGCCCCCTGTCTGGAGGTCTTCCTGAGGCTCCAGAGCAGCGGGTCCACTCAGAGTCTGAGGCCGAAACGGGTCCCCTTCTCGGCCTAAGTGGGGCAGTTGGTGGCCCCAGGTCTGGAGGTCTTCCTGCGGCTCCAGAGGAGCGGGACCACGCAGAGTCTGAGGCCGAAACGGGTCCCCTAGTCGGCCTAAGTGGTGCAGTTGGTGGCCCCCTGTCTGGGGGTCTTCCTGAGGCTCCAGAGGAGCGGGACCACTCAGAGTCTGAGGCCGAAACGGGTCCCCTTCTCGGCCTAAGTGGGGCAGTTAGTGGCCCCCTGTCTGGAGGTCTTCCTGAGGCTCCAGAGCAGCGGGTCCACTCAGAGTCTGAGGCCGAAACGGGTCCCCTTCTCGGCCTAAGTGGGGCAGTTGGTGGCCCCAGGTCTGGAGGTCTTCCTGCGGCTCCAGAGGAGCGGGACCACGCAGAGTCTGAGGCCGAAACGGGTCCCTTACTCGGCCTAAGTGGGGCAGTTGGTGGCCCCCTGTCTGGAGGTCTTCCTGATGCTCCAGAGGAGCGGGACCACGCAGAGTCTGAGGCCGAAACGGGTCCCCTACTCGGCCTAAGTGGGGCAGTTGGTGGCCCCCTGTCTGGAGGTCTTCCTGATGCTCCAGAGGAGCGGGACCACTCCGAGTCTGAGTCCGAAACGGGTCCCCTTCTCGGCCTAAGTGGGGCAGTTGGTGGGCCCCAGGTCTGGAGGTCTTCCTGAGGCTCCAGAGGAGCGGGACCACGCAGAGTCTGAGGCCGAAACGGGTCCCCTATTCGGCCTAAGTGGGGCAGTCGGTGGCCCCCTGTCTGGAGGTCTTCCTGCAGCTCCAGAGGAGCGGGACCACGCAGAGTCTGAGTCCGAAACGGGTCCCCTATTCGGCCTAAGTGGTGCAGTTGGTGGCCCCCTGTCTGGAGGTCTTCCTGAGGCTCCAGAGCAGCGGGTCCACTCAGAGTCTGAGTCCGAAATGGGTCCCCTACTCGGACTGAGTTGTGCAGTGAGTCGGTGTGAGCCTGGAGGAATGAAAATCCAAGCGTTATTTTTCTAAGTTCTTTTTTTGCTAGACTCCCATGGGTTCGTTTTAGACTACCATGGGTTGTGTTTAGAATCCCATGGGTTCATTTTAGACTCCCATGGGTTCGTTTTAGACTACCAGGGATGGTAATATATACCAGGGGTGTCGAAAATAAGAAGTTTCACAGTCCGCTCACTGTGGATTTATGGGCTTCGCCTGATACCGTTTTGTGGGCCTGTTTTGCAGGACAGTGGTTGTTTGGCATATAGGAAAGGTGGCCCCTGGCCCTGGAGGTCTTCCTGAGGCTCCAGAGGAGCGGGACCACGTGGCGTCTAAGGCCGAAAGGTGTCCCCTGGTCGGACTGAGTGGTGCCGTTGGTGGCCCCCGGTCTGGAGGTCTTCCTGAGGCTCCAGAGGAGCGGGACCACGTGGCGTCTAAGGCCGAAACGGGTCCCCTACTCGGCCCAAGTGGTGCAGTTGGTGGCCCCTGGTCTGGGGGTCTCTAGAACCATCCAGGGGTGCGGGACCACTTGGCGTCTAAGTCCGAAACGGGTCCCCTACTCGGCCCAAGTGGTGCAGTTGGTGGTCCACGGTCTGGAGGTCTTCCTGAGGCTCCAGAGGAGCGGGACCACGTGGCGTCTAAGGCCGAAACGGGTCCCCTACTCGGCCCGAGTGGTGCAGTTGGTGGTCCACGGTCTGGAGGTCTTCCTGAGGCTCCAGAGGAGCGGGACCACTTGCCGTCTAAGTCCGAAACGGGTCCCCCATTCGGCCTAAGTGGTGCAGTTGTCGGCCCCCTGTCTGGGGGTCTTCCTGAGGCTCCAGAGGAGCTGGACCACTCAGAGTCTGAGGCCGAAACGGGTCCCCTTCTCGGCCAAAGTGGGGCAGTTAGTGGCCCCCTGTCTGGAGGTCTTCCTGAGGCTCCAGAGCAGCGGGTCCACTCAGAGTCTGAGGCCGAAACGGGTCCCCTACTCGGCCTAAGTGGGGCAGTTGGTGGCCCCCTGTCTGGAGGTCTTCCTGATGCTCCAGAGGAGCGGGCCCACTCCGAGTCTGAGTCCGAAACGGGTCCCCTATTCGGCCTAAGTGGTGCAGTTGGTGGCCCCCTGTCTGGAGGTCTTCCTGAGGCTCCAGAGCAGCGGGTCCACTCAGAGTCTTAGGCCGAAACGGGTCCCCTTCTCGGCCTAAGTGGGGCAGTTGGTGGGCCCCAGGTCTGGAGGTCTTCCTGAGGCTCCAGAGGAGCGGGACCACGCAGAGTCTGAGTCCGATATGGGTCCCCTACTCGGACTGAGTTGTGCAGTGAGTCGGTGTGAGCCTGGAGGAATGAAAATCCAAGCGTTATTTTTCTAAGTTCTTTTTTTGCTAGACTCCCATGGGTTCGTTTTAGACTACCATGGGTTGTGTTTAGAATCCCATGGGTTCATTTTAGACTCCCATGGGTTCGTTTTAGACTACCAGGGATGGTAATATATACCAGGGGTGTCGAAAATAAGAAGTTTCACAGTCCGCTCACTGTGGATTTATGGGCTTCGCCTGATACCGTTTTGTGGGCCTGTTTTGCAGGACAGTGGTTGTTTGGCATATAGGAAAGGTGGCCCCTGGCCCTGGAGGTCTTCCTGAGGCTCCAGAGGAGCGGGACCACGTGGCGTCTAAGGCCGAAAGGTGTCCCCTGGTCGGACTGAGTGGTGCCGTTGGTGGCCCCCGGTCTGGAGGTCTTCCTGAGGCTCCAGAGGAGCGGGACCACGTGGCGTCTAAGGCCGAAACGGGTCCCCTACTCGGCCCAAGTGGTGCAGTTGGTGGCCCCTGGTCTGGGGGTCTCTAGAACCATCCAGGGGTGCGGGACCACTTGGCGTCTAAGTCCGAAACGGGTCCCCTACTCGGCCCATGTGGTGCAGTTAGTGGGCCCCCTGTCTGGAGGTCTTCCTGAGGCTCCAGAGGAGCGGGTCCACTCAGAGTCTGAGGCCGAAACGGGTCCCCTACTCGGCCTAAGTGGTGCAGTAAGCGGGCCCCCTGTCTGGAGGTCTTCCTGAGGCTCCAGAGGAGCGGGACCACTCAGTGTCTGAGGCCGAAACGGGTCCCCTACTCGGCCTGAGTGGTGCAGTTGGTGGCCCCCTGTCTGGAGGTCTTCTTGAGGCTCCAGAGGAGCGGGTCCACTCAGAGTCTGAGGCCGAAACGGGTCCCCTACTCGGCCTAAGTGGTGCAGTTGGTGGCCCCCTGTCTGGGGGTCTTGGTGAGGCTCCAGAGGAGCGGGTCCACTCAGAGTCTGAGGCCGAAACGGGTCCCCTACTCGGCCTAAGTGGTGCAGTAAGCGGGCCCCCTGTCTGGAGGTCTTCCTGAGGCTCCAGAGGAGCGGGACCACTCAGTGTCTGAGGCCGAAACGGGTCCCCTACTCGGCCTGAGTGGTGCAGTTGGTGGCCCCCTGTCTGGAGGTCTTCTTGAGGCTCCAGAGGAGCGGGTCCACTCAGAGTCTGAGGCCGAAACGGGTCCCCTACTCGGCCTAAGTGGTGCAGTAAGCGGGCCCCCTGTCTGGAGGTCTTCCTGAGGCTCCAGAGGAGCGGGACCACTCAGTGTCTGAGGCCGAAACGGGTCCCCTACTCGGCCTGAGTGGTGCAGTTGGTGGCCCCCTGTCTGGAGGTCTTCTTGAGGCTCCAGAGGAGCGGGTCCACTCAGAGTCTGAGGCCGAAACGGGTCCCCTACTCGGCCTAAGTGGTGCAGTTAGTGGGCCCCCTGTCTGGAGGTCTTGGTGAGGCTCCAGAGGAGCGGGTCCACTCAGAGTCTGAGGCCGAAACGGGTCCCCTACTCGGCCTAAGTGGTGCAGTAAGCGGGCCCCCTGTCTGGAGGTCTTCCTGAGGCTCCAGAGGAGCGGGACCACTCAGTGTCTGAGGCCGAAACGGGTCCCCTACTCGGCCTGAGTGGTGCAGTTGGTGGCCCCCTGTCTGGAGGTCTTCTTGAGGCTCCAGAGGAGCGGGTCCACTCAGAGTCTGAGGCCGAAACGGGTCCCCTACTCAGCCTAAGTGGTGCAGTTAGTGGGGCCCCTGTCTGGAGGTCTTCCTGAGGCTCCAGAGGAGCGGGACCACTCAGAGTCTGAGGCCGAAACGGGTCCCCCATTCGGCCTAAGTGGTGCAGTTGGTGGCCCCCTGTCTGGAGGTCTTCCTGAGGCTCCAGAGGAGAGGGACCACTCAGAGTCTGAGGCCGAAACGGGTCCCCTACTCGGCCTAAGTGGTGCAGTTGGTGGCCCCCTGTCTGGAGGTCTTCCTGAGGCTCCAGAGGAGCGGGTCCACTCAGAGTCTGAGGCCGAAACGGGTCCCCTACTCGGCCTAAGTGGTGCAGTTAGTGGGCCCCCTGTCTGGAGGTCTTCCTGAGGCTCCAGAGGAGTGGGTCCACTCAGAGTCTGAGGCCGAAACGGGTCCCCTACTCGGCCAAAGTGGTGGAGTTAGTGGGCCCCCTGTCTGGAGGTCTTCCTGAGGCTCCAGAGGAGCGGGTCCACTCAGAGTCTGAGGCCGAAACGGGTCCCCTACTCGGACTGAATGGTGCAGTTGGTGGCCCCCTGTCTGGAGGTCTTCCTGAGGCCCCAGAGGAGCGGGTCCACTCAGAGTCTGAGGCCGAAACGGGTCCCCTACTCGGCCTAAGTGGTGCAGTTAGTGGGCCCCCTGTCTGGAGGTCTTGGTGAGGCTCCAGAGGAGCGGGACCACTCAGAGTCTGAGGCCGGAACGGTTCCCCTACTCGGCCTGAGTGGTGCAGTTAGTGGGTCCCCTGTCTGGAGGTCTTCCTGAGGCTCCAGAGGAGCGGGACCACTCAGAGTCTGAGGCCGAAACGGGTCCCCTACTCGGCCTGAGTGGTGCAGTTAGTGGGCCCCCTGTCTGGAGGTCTTCCTGAGGCTCCAGAGGAGCGGGACCACTCAGAGTCTGAGGCCGAAACGGGTCCCCTACTCGGCCTAAGTGGTGCAGTTAGTGGGCCCCCTGTCTGGAGGTCTTCCTGAGGCTCCAGAGGAGCGGGACCACTCAGAGTCTGAGGCCGAAACGGGTCCCCCATTCGGCCAAAGTGGTGCAGTT
>NC_136949.1:21948806-21956306 GCF_949987615.1 Pollachius pollachius | reverse complement strand
GAAACACACACACCAGAGCTGAGCCTCCTTTTCCTGGGTAGAAATAGAGGTATTTTGTGTGTGGGGACTATAGGGGGAAGCTGGAAACACACACACCAGAGCTGAGCCTCCTTTTCCTGGGTAGAAATAGAGGTGTTGTGTGTGTGTGGGCCTATAGGGGGAAGCTGGAAACACACACACCAGAGCTGAGCCTCCTATTCCTGGGTAGAGATAGAGGTCATATGTGTGTGTGTGTGTGTGTGTGTGTGTGTGTGTGTGTGTGTGTGTGTGTGTGGCTCCCATGGCAAGGGAGGGACAGAGAGCATGTGGGATTGGTGCTGAGACCTGATTTCTTATTGTTATTCCTCTTATTCTTATTGTTATTCTTCTTTGTATTGTTACTCTTATTGTTATTCTTCTTATTCTTATTCTTATTATTATTCTTATTATTATTATTATTCTTATTATTATTCTTCTTATTATTATTATTCTTATTATTATTCTTATTCTTATTATTAACTATTATTATTATTATAAATTGTTAAATAAGAAATTTCACAGTCCGCTCACTGTGGATTCCTTGGCTTCGTTTGAAAAACCAAGCGTTTTTTTTCTAAGTCATTTTTCTGCTAGACTCCCATGGGTTCGTTTTAGACTACCAGGGATGGTAATATAGGGTTAGCAGGGGTCTCGAAAATAAGAAATTTCACAGTCCGCTCACTGTGGATTTATGGGCTTCGCCTGGTACCGTTTTGTGGGCCTGTTTTGCAGGACAGTGGTCGTTTGACATATAAGAAAGGTGGCCCCTGGTCTGGAAGTCTTCCTGAGGCTCCAGAGGAGCGGGACCCCGTGGCGTCTAAGGCCGATTCGGGTCCCCTGGTCGGACTGAGTGGTGCCGTTGGTGACCCCCGGTCTGGAGGTCTTCCTGAGGCTCCAGAGGAGCGGGACCACGTGGCGTCTAAGGCCGAAACGGGTCCCCTGGTCGGACTGAGTGGGGCCGTTGGTGGCCCCCGGTCTGGAGGTCCTCCTGAGGCTCCAGAGGAGCGGGACCACGTGGCGTCTAAGGCCGAAACGGGTCCCCTGGTCGGACTGAGTGGTGCCGTTGGTGGCCCCCGGTCTGGAGGTCTTCCTGAGGCTCCAGAGGAGCGGGACCACGTGGCGTCTAAGGCCGAAACGGGTCCCCTGGTCGGACTGAGTGGTGCAGTTGGTGGTCCACGGTCTGGAGGTCTTCCTGAGGCTCCAGAGGAGCGGGACCACGTGGCGTCTAAGGCCGACACGGGTCCCCTACTCGGCCCGAGTGGTGCAGTTGGTGGTCCACGGTCTGGAGGTCTTCCTGAGGCTCCAGAGGAGCGGGACCACGTGGCGTCTAAGGCCGAAACGGGTCCCCTACTCGGCCCGAGTGGTGCAGTTGGTGGTCCACGGTCTGGAGGTCTTCCTGAGGCTCCAGAGGAGCGGGACCACTTGCCGTCTAAGTCCGAAACGGGTCCCCCATTCGGCCTAAGTGGTGCAGTTGTCGGCCCCCTGTCTGGGGGTCTTCCTGAGGCTCCAGAGGAGCGGGACCACTCAGAGTCTGAGGCCGAAACGGGTCCCCTTCTCGGCCAAAGTGGGGCAGTTAGTGGCCCCCTGTCTGGAGGTCTTCCTGAGGCTCCAGAGCAGCGGGTCCACTCAGAGTCTGAGGCCGAAACGGGTCCCCTTCTCGGCCTAAGTGGGGCAGTTGGTGGCCCCAGGTCTGGAGGTCTTCCTGCGGCTCCAGAGGAGCGGGACCACGCAGAGTCTGAGGCCGAAACGGGTCCCCTAGTCGGCCTAAGTGGTGCAGTTGGTGGCCCCCTGTCTGGGGGTCTTCCTGAGGCTCCAGAGGAGCGGGACCACTCAGAGTCTGAGGCCGAAACGGGTCCCCTTCTCGGCCTAAGTGGGGCAGTTAGTGGCCCCCTGTCTGGAGGTCTTCCTGAGGCTCCAGAGCAGCGGGTCCACTCAGAGTCTGAGGCCGAAACGGGTCCCCTTCTCGGCCTAAGTGGGGCAGTTGGTGGCCCCAGGTCTGGAGGTCTTCCTGCGGCTCCAGAGGAGCGGGACCACGCAGAGTCTGAGGCCGAAACGGGTCCCTTACTCGGCCTAAGTGGGGCAGTTGGTGGCCCCCTGTCTGGAGGTCTTCCTGATGCTCCAGAGGAGCGGGACCACGCAGAGTCTGAGGCCGAAACGGGTCCCCTACTCGGCCTAAGTGGGGCAGTTGGTGGCCCCCTGTCTGGAGGTCTTCCTGATGCTCCAGAGGAGCGGGACCACTCCGAGTCTGAGTCCGAAACGGGTCCCCTTCTCGGCCTAAGTGGGGCAGTTGGTGGGCCCCAGGTCTGGAGGTCTTCCTGAGGCTCCAGAGGAGCGGGACCACGCAGAGTCTGAGGCCGAAACGGGTCCCCTATTCGGCCTAAGTGGGGCAGTCGGTGGCCCCCTGTCTGGAGGTCTTCCTGCAGCTCCAGAGGAGCGGGACCACGCAGAGTCTGAGTCCGAAACGGGTCCCCTATTCGGCCTAAGTGGTGCAGTTGGTGGCCCCCTGTCTGGAGGTCTTCCTGAGGCTCCAGAGCAGCGGGTCCACTCAGAGTCTGAGTCCGAAATGGGTCCCCTACTCGGACTGAGTTGTGCAGTGAGTCGGTGTGAGCCTGGAGGAATGAAAATCCAAGCGTTATTTTTCTAAGTTCTTTTTTTGCTAGACTCCCATGGGTTCGTTTTAGACTACCATGGGTTGTGTTTAGAATCCCATGGGTTCATTTTAGACTCCCATGGGTTCGTTTTAGACTACCAGGGATGGTAATATATACCAGGGGTGTCGAAAATAAGAAGTTTCACAGTCCGCTCACTGTGGATTTATGGGCTTCGCCTGATACCGTTTTGTGGGCCTGTTTTGCAGGACAGTGGTTGTTTGGCATATAGGAAAGGTGGCCCCTGGCCCTGGAGGTCTTCCTGAGGCTCCAGAGGAGCGGGACCACGTGGCGTCTAAGGCCGAAAGGTGTCCCCTGGTCGGACTGAGTGGTGCCGTTGGTGGCCCCCGGTCTGGAGGTCTTCCTGAGGCTCCAGAGGAGCGGGACCACGTGGCGTCTAAGGCCGAAACGGGTCCCCTACTCGGCCCAAGTGGTGCAGTTGGTGGCCCCTGGTCTGGGGGTCTCTAGAACCATCCAGGGGTGCGGGACCACTTGGCGTCTAAGTCCGAAACGGGTCCCCTACTCGGCCTAAGTGGTGCAGTTAGTGGGCCCCCTGTCTGGAGGTCTTCCTGAGGCTCCAGAGGAGCGGGACCACTCAGTGTCTGAGGCCGAAACGGGTCCCCTACTCGGCCTGAGTGGTGCAGTTGGTGGCCCCCTGTCTGGGGGTCTTGGTGAGGCTCCAGAGGAGCGGGTCCACTCAGAGTCTGAGGCCGAAACGGGTCCCCTACTCGGACAGAGTGGTGCAGTTGGTGGCCCCCTGTCTGGGGGTCTTGGTGAGGCTCCAGAGGAGCGGGTCCACTCAGAGTCTGAGGCCGAAACGGGTCCCCTACTCGGCCTAAGTGGTGCAGTTAGTGGGCCCCAGGTCTGGAGGTCTTCCTGAGGCTCCAGAGGAGCGGGACCACTCAGAGTCTGAGGCCGAAACGGGTCCCCTACTCGGACAGAGTGGTGCAGTTGGTGGCCCCCTGTCTGGGGGTCTTGGTGAGGCTCCAGAGGAGCGGGTCCACTCAGAGTCTGAGGCCGAAACGGGTCCCCTACTCGGCCTAAGTGGTGCAGTTAGTGGGCCCCCTGTCTGGAGGTCTTCCAGAGGCTCCAGAGGACCGGGACCACTCAGTGTCTGAGGCCGAAACGGGTCCCCTACTCGGACTGAGTGGTGCAGTTGGTGGCCCCCTGTCTGGGGGTCTTGGTGAGGCTCCAGAGGAGCGGGTCCACTCAGAGTCTGAGGCCGAAACGGGTCCCCTACTCGGACTGAGTGGTGCAGTTGGTGGCCCCCTGTCTGGGGGTCTTGGTGAGGCTCCAGAGGAGCGGGTCCACTCAGAGTCTGAGGCCGAAACGGGTCCCCTACTCGGCCTAAGTGGTGCAGTTAGTGGGCCCCCTGTCTGGAGGTCTTGGTGAGGCTCCAGAGCAGCGGGTCCACTCAGAGTCTGAGGCCGAAACGGGTCCCCTACTCGGCCTAAGTGGTGCAGTTAGTGGGCCCCCTGTCTGGAGGTCTTCCTGAGGCTCCAGTGGAGCGGGTCCACTCAGAGTCTGAGGCCGAAACGGGTCCCCTACTCGGACTGAGTGGTGTAGTTGGTGGCCCCCTGTCTGGAGGTCTTCCTGAGGCTCCAGAGGAGCGGGTCCACTCAGAGTCTGAGGCCGAAACGGGTCCCCTACTCGGCCTAAGTGGTGCAGTTGGTGGCCCCCTGTCTGGGGGTCTTGGTGAGGCTCCAGAGGAGCGGGTCCACTCAGAGTCTGAGGCCGGAACGGTTCCCCTACTCGGCCTGAGTGGTGCAGTTAGTGGGCCCCCTGTCTGGAGGTCTTCCTGAGGCTCCAGAGGAGCGGGACCACTCACAGTCTGAGGCCGAAACGGGTCTCCTACTCGGCCAGAGTGGTGCAGTTAGTGGGCCCCCTGTCTGGAGGTCTTCCTGAGGCTCCAGAGGAGCGGGACCACTCAGAGTCTGAGGCCGAAACGGGTCCCCTACTCGGCCTAAGTGGTGCAGTTAGTGGGCCCCCTGTCTGGAGGTCTTCCTGAGGCTCCAGAGGAGCGGGACCACTCAGAGTCTGAGGCCGAAACGGGTCCCCCATTCGGCCAAAGTGGTGCAGTTGGTGGCCCCCTGTCTGGAGGTCTTCCTGAGGCTCCAGAGGAGAGGGACCACTCAGAGTCTGTGTCCGAAACGGGTCCCCTACTCGGACTGGGTGGTGCAGTGAGTCGGTGTGAGCCTGGAGGAATGAAAATCCAAGCGTTATTTTTCTAAGTTCTTTTTTTGCTAGACTCCCATGGGTTCGTTTTAGACTACCATGGGTTGTGTTTAGAATCCCATGGGTTCATTTTAGACTCCCATGGGTTCGTTTTAGACTACCAGGGATGGTAATATATACCAGGGGTGTCGAAAATAAGAAGTTTCACAGTCCGCTCACTGTGGATTTATGGGCTTCGCCTGATACCGTTTTGTGGGCCTGTTTTGCAGGACAGTGGTTGTTTGGCATATAGGAAAGGTGGCCCCTGGCCCTGGAGGTCTTCCTGAGGCTCCAGAGGAGCGGGACCACGTGGCGTCTAAGGCCGAAAGGTGTCCCCTGGTCGGACTGAGTGGTGCCGTTGGTGGCCCCCGGTCTGGAGGTCTTCCTGAGGCTCCAGAGGAGCGGGACCACGTGGCGTCTAAGGCCGAAACGGGTCCCCTACTCGGCCCAAGTGGTGCAGTTGGTGGCCCCTGGTCTGGGGGTCTCTAGAACCATCCAGGGGTGCGGGACCACTTGGCGTCTAAGTCCGAAACGGGTCCCCTACTCGGCCTAAGTGGTGCAGTTAGTGGGCCCCCTGTCTGGAGGTCTTCCTGAGGCTCCAGAGGAGCGGGACCACTCAGTGTCTGAGGCCGAAACGGGTCCCCTACTCGGCCTGAGTGGTGCAGTTGGTGGCCCCCTGTCTGGGGGTCTTGGTGAGGCTCCAGAGGAGCGGGTCCACTCAGAGTCTGAGGCCGAAACGGGTCCCCTACTCGGACAGAGTGGTGCAGTTGGTGGCCCCCTGTCTGGGGGTCTTGGTGAGGCTCCAGAGGAGCGGGTCCACTCAGAGTCTGAGGCCGAAACGGGTCCCCTACTCGGCCTAAGTGGTGCAGTTAGTGGGCCCCAGGTCTGGAGGTCTTCCTGAGGCTCCAGAGGAGCGGGACCACTCAGAGTCTGAGGCCGAAACGGGTCCCCTACTCGGACAGAGTGGTGCAGTTGGTGGCCCCCTGTCTGGGGGTCTTGGTGAGGCTCCAGAGGAGCGGGTCCACTCAGAGTCTGAGGCCGAAACGGGTCCCCTACTCGGCCTAAGTGGTGCAGTTAGTGGGCCCCCTGTCTGGAGGTCTTCCAGAGGCTCCAGAGGACCGGGACCACTCAGTGTCTGAGGCCGAAACGGGTCCCCTACTCGGACTGAGTGGTGCAGTTGGTGGCCCCCTGTCTGGGGGTCTTGGTGAGGCTCCAGAGGAGCGGGTCCACTCAGAGTCTGAGGCCGAAACGGGTCCCCTACTCGGACTGAGTGGTGCAGTTGGTGGCCCCCTGTCTGGGGGTCTTGGTGAGGCTCCAGAGGAGCGGGTCCACTCAGAGTCTGAGGCCGAAACGGGTCCCCTACTCGGCCTAAGTGGTGCAGTTAGTGGGCCCCCTGTCTGGAGGTCTTGGTGAGGCTCCAGAGCAGCGGGTCCACTCAGAGTCTGAGGCCGAAACGGGTCCCCTACTCGGCCTAAGTGGTGCAGTTAGTGGGCCCCCTGTCTGGAGGTCTTCCTGAGGCTCCAGTGGAGCGGGTCCACTCAGAGTCTGAGGCCGAAACGGGTCCCCTACTCGGACTGAGTGGTGTAGTTGGTGGCCCCCTGTCTGGAGGTCTTCCTGAGGCTCCAGAGGAGCGGGTCCACTCAGAGTCTGAGGCCGAAACGGGTCCCCTACTCGGCCTAAGTGGTGCAGTTGGTGGCCCCCTGTCTGGGGGTCTTGGTGAGGCTCCAGAGGAGCGGGTCCACTCAGAGTCTGAGGCCGGAACGGTTCCCCTACTCGGCCTGAGTGGTGCAGTTAGTGGGCCCCCTGTCTGGAGGTCTTCCTGAGGCTCCAGAGGAGCGGGACCACTCACAGTCTGAGGCCGAAACGGGTCTCCTACTCGGCCAGAGTGGTGCAGTTAGTGGGCCCCCTGTCTGGAGGTCTTCCTGAGGCTCCAGAGGAGCGGGACCACTCAGAGTCTGAGGCCGAAACGGGTCCCCTACTCGGCCTAAGTGGTGCAGTTAGTGGGCCCCCTGTCTGGAGGTCTTCCTGAGGCTCCAGAGGAGCGGGACCACTCAGAGTCTGAGGCCGAAACGGGTCCCCCATTCGGCCAAAGTGGTGCAGTTGGTGGCCCCCTGTCTGGAGGTCTTCCTGAGGCTCCAGAGGAGAGGGACCACTCAGAGTCTGTGTCCGAAACGGGTCCCCTACTCGGACTGGGTGGTGCAGTGAGTCGGTGTGAGCCTGGAGGAATGAAAATCCAAGCGTTATTTTTCTAAGTTCTTTTTTTGCTAGACTCCCATGGGTTCGTTTTAGACTACCATGGGTTGTGTTTAGAATCCCATGGGTTCATTTTAGACTCCCATGGGTTCGTTTTAGACTACCAGGGATGGTAATATATACCAGGGGTGTCGAAAATAAGAAGTTTCACAGTCCGCTCACTGTGGATTTATGGGCTTCGCCTGATACCGTTTTGTGGGCCTGTTTTGAAGGACATACCCCCATCCTAGTATAGGTCGGAGACAGTAGGTGCACAGTCAATAGGTGACTGCTGGTGCCCCGTCCCTTCAGCCCACGGACCCAAGCGGTCCGGCATGTTGGCGAGCGTCCGACGGAAATGGTCTAAGCGGCACACCTCAGTGAGGGC
>NC_136949.1:21933806-21938806 GCF_949987615.1 Pollachius pollachius | reverse complement strand
GCCTCCTTTTCCTGGGTAGAAATAGAGGTATTTTGTGTGTGGGGACTATAGGGGGAAGCTGGAAACACACACACCAGTGCTGAGCCTCCTATTCCTGGGTAGAGATAGAGGTGTTGTGTGTGTGTGGGCCTATAGGGGGAAGCTGGAAACACACACACCAGAGCTGAGCCTCCTATTCCTGGGTAGAGATAGAGGTCATATGTGTGTGTGTGTGTGTGTGTGTGTGTGTGTGTGTGTGTGTGTGTGTGTGTGTGTGTGTGTGTGTGTGTGTGTGTGTGTGTGTGGGCTCCCATGGCAAGGGAGGGACAGAGAGCATGTGGGATTGGTGCTGAGACCTGATTTCTTATTGTTATTCCTCTTATTCTTATTGTTATTCTTCTTTGTATTGTTACTCTCATTGTTATTCTTCTTATTCTTATTCTTATTCTTATTCTTATTATTATTATTATTCTTATTATTATTCTTCTTATTATTATTATTCTTATTATTATTATTATTATTCTTATTATTAACTATTATTATTATTATAAATTGTTAAACAAGAAATTTCACAGTCCGCTCACTGTGGATTCCTTGGCTTCGTTTGAAAAACCAAGCGTTTTTTTTCTAAGTCATTTTTCTGCTAGACTCCCATGGGTTCGTTTTAGACTACCAGGGATGGTAATATAGGGTTAGCAGGGGTCTCGAAAATAAGAAATTTCACAGTCCGCTCACTGTGAATTTATGGGCTTCGCCTGGTACCGTTTTGTGGGCCTGTTTTGCAGGACAGTGGTCGTTTGACATATAAGAAAGGTGGCCCCTGGTCTGGAAGTCTTCCTGAGGCTCCAGAGGAGCGGGACCCCGTGGCGTCTAAGGCCGATTCGGGTCCCCTGGTCGGACTGAGTGGTGCCGTTGGTGACCCCCGGTCTGGAGGTCTTCCTGAGGCTCCAGAGGAGCAGGACCACGTGGCGTCTAAGGCCGAAACGGGTCCCCTGGTCGGACTGAGTGGTGCAGTTGGTGGTCCACGGTCTGGAGGTCTTCCTGAGGCTCCAGAGGAGCGGGACCATGTGGCGTCTAAGGCCGACACGGGTCCCCTACTCGGCCCAAGTGGTGCAGTTGGTGGTCCACGGTCTGGAGGTCTTCCTGAGGCTCCAGAGGAGCGGGACCACGTGGCGTCTAAGGCCGAAACGGGTCCCCTACTCGGCCCGAGTGGTGCAGTTGGTGGTCCACGGTCTGGAGGTCTTCCTGAGGCTCCAGAGGAGCGGGACCACTTGCCGTCTAAGTCCGAAACGGGTCCCCCATTCGGCCTAAGTGGTGCAGTTGTCGGCCCCCTGTCTGGGGGTCTTCCTGAGGCTCCAGAGGAGCTGGACCACTCAGAGTCTGAGGCCGAAACGGGTCCCCTTCTCGGCCAAAGTGGGGCAGTTAGTGGCCCCCTGTCTGGAGGTCTTCCTGAGGCTCCAGAGCAGCGGGTCCACTCAGAGTCTGAGGCCGAAACGGGTCCCCTACTCGGCCTAAGTGGGGCAGTTGGTGGCCCCCTGTCTGGAGGTCTTCCTGATGCTCCAGAGGAGCGGGCCCACTCCGAGTCTGAGTCCGAAACGGGTCCCCTATTCGGCCTAAGTGGTGCAGTTGGTGGCCCCCTGTCTGGAGGTCTTCCTGAGGCTCCAGAGCAGCGGGTCCACTCAGAGTCTTAGGCCGAAACGGGTCCCCTTCTCGGCCTAAGTGGGGCAGTTGGTGGGCCCCAGGTCTGGAGGTCTTCCTGAGGCTCCAGAGGAGCGGGACCACGCAGAGTCTGAGTCCGATATGGGTCCCCTACTCGGACTGAGTTGTGCAGTGAGTCGGTGTGAGCCTGGAGGAATGAAAATCCAAGCGTTATTTTTCTAAGTTCTTTTTTTGCTAGACTCCCATGGGTTCGTTTTAGACTACCATGGGTTGTGTTTAGAATCCCATGGGTTCATTTTAGACTCCCATGGGTTCGTTTTAGACTACCAGGGATGGTAATATATACCAGGGGTGTCGAAAATAAGAAGTTTCACAGTCCGCTCACTGTGGATTTATGGGCTTCGCCTGATACCGTTTTGTGGGCCTGTTTTGCAGGACAGTGGTTGTTTGGCATATAGGAAAGGTGGCCCCTGGCCCTGGAGGTCTTCCTGAGGCTCCAGAGGAGCGGGACCACGTGGCGTCTAAGGCCGAAAGGTGTCCCCTGGTCGGACTGAGTGGTGCCGTTGGTGGCCCCCGGTCTGGAGGTCTTCCTGAGGCTCCAGAGGAGCGGGACCACGTGGCGTCTAAGGCCGAAACGGGTCCCCTACTCGGCCCAAGTGGTGCAGTTGGTGGCCCCTGGTCTGGGGGTCTCTAGAACCATCCAGGGGTGCGGGACCACTTGGCGTCTAAGTCCGAAACGGGTCCCCTACTCGGCCCATGTGGTGCAGTTAGTGGGCCCCCTGTCTGGAGGTCTTCCTGAGGCTCCAGAGGAGCGGGTCCACTCAGAGTCTGAGGCCGAAACGGGTCCCCTACTCGGCCTAAGTGGTGCAGTAAGCGGGCCCCCTGTCTGGAGGTCTTCCTGAGGCTCCAGAGGAGCGGGACCACTCAGTGTCTGAGGCCGAAACGGGTCCCCTACTCGGCCTGAGTGGTGCAGTTGGTGGCCCCCTGTCTGGAGGTCTTCTTGAGGCTCCAGAGGAGCGGGTCCACTCAGAGTCTGAGGCCGAAACGGGTCCCCTACTCGGCCTAAGTGGTGCAGTTGGTGGCCCCCTGTCTGGGGGTCTTGGTGAGGCTCCAGAGGAGCGGGTCCACTCAGAGTCTGAGGCCGAAACGGGTCCCCTACTCGGCCTAAGTGGTGCAGTAAGCGGGCCCCCTGTCTGGAGGTCTTCCTGAGGCTCCAGAGGAGCGGGACCACTCAGTGTCTGAGGCCGAAACGGGTCCCCTACTCGGCCTGAGTGGTGCAGTTGGTGGCCCCCTGTCTGGAGGTCTTCTTGAGGCTCCAGAGGAGCGGGTCCACTCAGAGTCTGAGGCCGAAACGGGTCCCCTACTCGGCCTAAGTGGTGCAGTAAGCGGGCCCCCTGTCTGGAGGTCTTCCTGAGGCTCCAGAGGAGCGGGACCACTCAGTGTCTGAGGCCGAAACGGGTCCCCTACTCGGCCTGAGTGGTGCAGTTGGTGGCCCCCTGTCTGGAGGTCTTCTTGAGGCTCCAGAGGAGCGGGTCCACTCAGAGTCTGAGGCCGAAACGGGTCCCCTACTCGGCCTAAGTGGTGCAGTTAGTGGGCCCCCTGTCTGGAGGTCTTGGTGAGGCTCCAGAGGAGCGGGTCCACTCAGAGTCTGAGGCCGAAACGGGTCCCCTACTCGGCCTAAGTGGTGCAGTAAGCGGGCCCCCTGTCTGGAGGTCTTCCTGAGGCTCCAGAGGAGCGGGACCACTCAGTGTCTGAGGCCGAAACGGGTCCCCTACTCGGCCTGAGTGGTGCAGTTGGTGGCCCCCTGTCTGGAGGTCTTCTTGAGGCTCCAGAGGAGCGGGTCCACTCAGAGTCTGAGGCCGAAACGGGTCCCCTACTCAGCCTAAGTGGTGCAGTTAGTGGGGCCCCTGTCTGGAGGTCTTCCTGAGGCTCCAGAGGAGCGGGACCACTCAGAGTCTGAGGCCGAAACGGGTCCCCCATTCGGCCTAAGTGGTGCAGTTGGTGGCCCCCTGTCTGGAGGTCTTCCTGAGGCTCCAGAGGAGAGGGACCACTCAGAGTCTGAGGCCGAAACGGGTCCCCTACTCGGCCTAAGTGGTGCAGTTGGTGGCCCCCTGTCTGGAGGTCTTCCTGAGGCTCCAGAGGAGCGGGTCCACTCAGAGTCTGAGGCCGAAACGGGTCCCCTACTCGGCCTAAGTGGTGCAGTTAGTGGGCCCCCTGTCTGGAGGTCTTCCTGAGGCTCCAGAGGAGTGGGTCCACTCAGAGTCTGAGGCCGAAACGGGTCCCCTACTCGGCCAAAGTGGTGGAGTTAGTGGGCCCCCTGTCTGGAGGTCTTCCTGAGGCTCCAGAGGAGCGGGTCCACTCAGAGTCTGAGGCCGAAACGGGTCCCCTACTCGGACTGAATGGTGCAGTTGGTGGCCCCCTGTCTGGAGGTCTTCCTGAGGCCCCAGAGGAGCGGGTCCACTCAGAGTCTGAGGCCGAAACGGGTCCCCTACTCGGCCTAAGTGGTGCAGTTAGTGGGCCCCCTGTCTGGAGGTCTTGGTGAGGCTCCAGAGGAGCGGGACCACTCAGAGTCTGAGGCCGGAACGGTTCCCCTACTCGGCCTGAGTGGTGCAGTTAGTGGGTCCCCTGTCTGGAGGTCTTCCTGAGGCTCCAGAGGAGCGGGACCACTCAGAGTCTGAGGCCGAAACGGGTCCCCTACTCGGCCTGAGTGGTGCAGTTAGTGGGCCCCCTGTCTGGAGGTCTTCCTGAGGCTCCAGAGGAGCGGGACCACTCAGAGTCTGAGGCCGAAACGGGTCCCCTACTCGGCCTAAGTGGTGCAGTTAGTGGGCCCCCTGTCTGGAGGTCTTCCTGAGGCTCCAGAGGAGCGGGACCACTCAGAGTCTGAGGCCGAAACGGGTCCCCCATTCGGCCAAAGTGGTGCAGTTGGTGGCCCCCTGTCTGGAGGTCTTCCTGAGGCTCCAGAGGAGAGGGACCACTCAGAGTCTGAGTCCGAAACGGGTCCCCTACTCGGACTGGGTGGTGCAGTGAGTCGGTGTGAGCCTGGAGGAATGAAAATCCAAGCGTTATTTTTCTAAGTTCTTTTTTTGCTAGACTCCCATGGGTTCGTTTTAGACTACCATGGGTTGTGTTTAGAATCCCATGGGTTCATTTTAGACTCCCATGGGTTCGTTTTAGACTACCAGGGATGGTAATATATACCAGGGGTGTCGAAAATAAGAAGTTTCACAGTCCGCTCACTGTGGATTTATGGGCTTCGCCTGATACCGTTTTGTGGGCCTGTTTTGAAGGACATACCCCCATCCTAGTATAGGTCGGAGACAGTAGGTGCACAGTCAATAGGTGACTGCTGGTGCCCCGTCCCT
>NC_136949.1:21918806-21923806 GCF_949987615.1 Pollachius pollachius | reverse complement strand
GAGCCTCCTATTCCTGGGTAGAGATAGAGGTGTTGTGTGTGTGTGGGCCTATAGGGGGAAGCTGGAAACACACACACCAGAGCTGAGCCTCCTATTCCTGGGTAGAGATAGAGGTCATATGTGTGTGTGTGTGTGTGTGTGTGTGTGTGTGTGTGTGTGTGTGTGTGTGTGTGTGTGTGTGTGTGTGTGTGTGTGTGTGTGTGGGCTCCCATGGCAAGGGAGGGACAGAGAGCATGTGGGATTGGTGCTGAGACCTGATTTCTTATTGTTATTCCTCTTATTCTTATTGTTATTCTTCTTTGTATTGTTACTCTCATTGTTATTCTTCTTATTCTTATTCTTATTCTTATTCTTATTATTATTATTATTCTTATTATTATTCTTCTTATTATTATTATTCTTATTATTATTATTATTATTCTTATTATTAACTATTATTATTATTATAAATTGTTAAACAAGAAATTTCACAGTCCGCTCACTGTGGATTCCTTGGCTTCGTTTGAAAAACCAAGCGTTTTTTTTCTAAGTCATTTTTCTGCTAGACTCCCATGGGTTCGTTTTAGACTACCAGGGATGGTAATATAGGGTTAGCAGGGGTCTCGAAAATAAGAAATTTCACAGTCCGCTCACTGTGAATTTATGGGCTTCGCCTGGTACCGTTTTGTGGGCCTGTTTTGCAGGACAGTGGTCGTTTGACATATAAGAAAGGTGGCCCCTGGTCTGGAAGTCTTCCTGAGGCTCCAGAGGAGCGGGACCCCGTGGCGTCTAAGGCCGATTCGGGTCCCCTGGTCGGACTGAGTGGTGCCGTTGGTGACCCCCGGTCTGGAGGTCTTCCTGAGGCTCCAGAGGAGCAGGACCACGTGGCGTCTAAGGCCGAAACGGGTCCCCTGGTCGGACTGAGTGGTGCAGTTGGTGGTCCACGGTCTGGAGGTCTTCCTGAGGCTCCAGAGGAGCGGGACCATGTGGCGTCTAAGGCCGACACGGGTCCCCTACTCGGCCCAAGTGGTGCAGTTGGTGGTCCACGGTCTGGAGGTCTTCCTGAGGCTCCAGAGGAGCGGGACCACGTGGCGTCTAAGGCCGAAACGGGTCCCCTACTCGGCCCGAGTGGTGCAGTTGGTGGTCCACGGTCTGGAGGTCTTCCTGAGGCTCCAGAGGAGCGGGACCACTTGCCGTCTAAGTCCGAAACGGGTCCCCCATTCGGCCTAAGTGGTGCAGTTGTCGGCCCCCTGTCTGGGGGTCTTCCTGAGGCTCCAGAGGAGCTGGACCACTCAGAGTCTGAGGCCGAAACGGGTCCCCTTCTCGGCCAAAGTGGGGCAGTTAGTGGCCCCCTGTCTGGAGGTCTTCCTGAGGCTCCAGAGCAGCGGGTCCACTCAGAGTCTGAGGCCGAAACGGGTCCCCTACTCGGCCTAAGTGGGGCAGTTGGTGGCCCCCTGTCTGGAGGTCTTCCTGATGCTCCAGAGGAGCGGGCCCACTCCGAGTCTGAGTCCGAAACGGGTCCCCTATTCGGCCTAAGTGGTGCAGTTGGTGGCCCCCTGTCTGGAGGTCTTCCTGAGGCTCCAGAGCAGCGGGTCCACTCAGAGTCTTAGGCCGAAACGGGTCCCCTTCTCGGCCTAAGTGGGGCAGTTGGTGGGCCCCAGGTCTGGAGGTCTTCCTGAGGCTCCAGAGGAGCGGGACCACGCAGAGTCTGAGTCCGATATGGGTCCCCTACTCGGACTGAGTTGTGCAGTGAGTCGGTGTGAGCCTGGAGGAATGAAAATCCAAGCGTTATTTTTCTAAGTTCTTTTTTTGCTAGACTCCCATGGGTTCGTTTTAGACTACCATGGGTTGTGTTTAGAATCCCATGGGTTCATTTTAGACTCCCATGGGTTCGTTTTAGACTACCAGGGATGGTAATATATACCAGGGGTGTCGAAAATAAGAAGTTTCACAGTCCGCTCACTGTGGATTTATGGGCTTCGCCTGATACCGTTTTGTGGGCCTGTTTTGCAGGACAGTGGTTGTTTGGCATATAGGAAAGGTGGCCCCTGGCCCTGGAGGTCTTCCTGAGGCTCCAGAGGAGCGGGACCACGTGGCGTCTAAGGCCGAAAGGTGTCCCCTGGTCGGACTGAGTGGTGCCGTTGGTGGCCCCCGGTCTGGAGGTCTTCCTGAGGCTCCAGAGGAGCGGGACCACGTGGCGTCTAAGGCCGAAACGGGTCCCCTACTCGGCCCAAGTGGTGCAGTTGGTGGCCCCTGGTCTGGGGGTCTCTAGAACCATCCAGGGGTGCGGGACCACTTGGCGTCTAAGTCCGAAACGGGTCCCCTACTCGGCCCATGTGGTGCAGTTAGTGGGCCCCCTGTCTGGAGGTCTTCCTGAGGCTCCAGAGGAGCGGGTCCACTCAGAGTCTGAGGCCGAAACGGGTCCCCTACTCGGCCTAAGTGGTGCAGTAAGCGGGCCCCCTGTCTGGAGGTCTTCCTGAGGCTCCAGAGGAGCGGGACCACTCAGTGTCTGAGGCCGAAACGGGTCCCCTACTCGGCCTGAGTGGTGCAGTTGGTGGCCCCCTGTCTGGAGGTCTTCTTGAGGCTCCAGAGGAGCGGGTCCACTCAGAGTCTGAGGCCGAAACGGGTCCCCTACTCGGCCTAAGTGGTGCAGTTGGTGGCCCCCTGTCTGGGGGTCTTGGTGAGGCTCCAGAGGAGCGGGTCCACTCAGAGTCTGAGGCCGAAACGGGTCCCCTACTCGGCCTAAGTGGTGCAGTAAGCGGGCCCCCTGTCTGGAGGTCTTCCTGAGGCTCCAGAGGAGCGGGACCACTCAGTGTCTGAGGCCGAAACGGGTCCCCTACTCGGCCTGAGTGGTGCAGTTGGTGGCCCCCTGTCTGGAGGTCTTCTTGAGGCTCCAGAGGAGCGGGTCCACTCAGAGTCTGAGGCCGAAACGGGTCCCCTACTCGGCCTAAGTGGTGCAGTAAGCGGGCCCCCTGTCTGGAGGTCTTCCTGAGGCTCCAGAGGAGCGGGACCACTCAGTGTCTGAGGCCGAAACGGGTCCCCTACTCGGCCTGAGTGGTGCAGTTGGTGGCCCCCTGTCTGGAGGTCTTCTTGAGGCTCCAGAGGAGCGGGTCCACTCAGAGTCTGAGGCCGAAACGGGTCCCCTACTCGGCCTAAGTGGTGCAGTTAGTGGGCCCCCTGTCTGGAGGTCTTGGTGAGGCTCCAGAGGAGCGGGTCCACTCAGAGTCTGAGGCCGAAACGGGTCCCCTACTCGGCCTAAGTGGTGCAGTAAGCGGGCCCCCTGTCTGGAGGTCTTCCTGAGGCTCCAGAGGAGCGGGACCACTCAGTGTCTGAGGCCGAAACGGGTCCCCTACTCGGCCTGAGTGGTGCAGTTGGTGGCCCCCTGTCTGGAGGTCTTCTTGAGGCTCCAGAGGAGCGGGTCCACTCAGAGTCTGAGGCCGAAACGGGTCCCCTACTCAGCCTAAGTGGTGCAGTTAGTGGGGCCCCTGTCTGGAGGTCTTCCTGAGGCTCCAGAGGAGCGGGACCACTCAGAGTCTGAGGCCGAAACGGGTCCCCCATTCGGCCTAAGTGGTGCAGTTGGTGGCCCCCTGTCTGGAGGTCTTCCTGAGGCTCCAGAGGAGAGGGACCACTCAGAGTCTGAGGCCGAAACGGGTCCCCTACTCGGCCTAAGTGGTGCAGTTGGTGGCCCCCTGTCTGGAGGTCTTCCTGAGGCTCCAGAGGAGCGGGTCCACTCAGAGTCTGAGGCCGAAACGGGTCCCCTACTCGGCCTAAGTGGTGCAGTTAGTGGGCCCCCTGTCTGGAGGTCTTCCTGAGGCTCCAGAGGAGTGGGTCCACTCAGAGTCTGAGGCCGAAACGGGTCCCCTACTCGGCCAAAGTGGTGGAGTTAGTGGGCCCCCTGTCTGGAGGTCTTCCTGAGGCTCCAGAGGAGCGGGTCCACTCAGAGTCTGAGGCCGAAACGGGTCCCCTACTCGGACTGAATGGTGCAGTTGGTGGCCCCCTGTCTGGAGGTCTTCCTGAGGCCCCAGAGGAGCGGGTCCACTCAGAGTCTGAGGCCGAAACGGGTCCCCTACTCGGCCTAAGTGGTGCAGTTAGTGGGCCCCCTGTCTGGAGGTCTTGGTGAGGCTCCAGAGGAGCGGGACCACTCAGAGTCTGAGGCCGGAACGGTTCCCCTACTCGGCCTGAGTGGTGCAGTTAGTGGGTCCCCTGTCTGGAGGTCTTCCTGAGGCTCCAGAGGAGCGGGACCACTCAGAGTCTGAGGCCGAAACGGGTCCCCTACTCGGCCTGAGTGGTGCAGTTAGTGGGCCCCCTGTCTGGAGGTCTTCCTGAGGCTCCAGAGGAGCGGGACCACTCAGAGTCTGAGGCCGAAACGGGTCCCCTACTCGGCCTAAGTGGTGCAGTTAGTGGGCCCCCTGTCTGGAGGTCTTCCTGAGGCTCCAGAGGAGCGGGACCACTCAGAGTCTGAGGCCGAAACGGGTCCCCCATTCGGCCAAAGTGGTGCAGTTGGTGGCCCCCTGTCTGGAGGTCTTCCTGAGGCTCCAGAGGAGAGGGACCACTCAGAGTCTGAGTCCGAAACGGGTCCCCTACTCGGACTGGGTGGTGCAGTGAGTCGGTGTGAGCCTGGAGGAATGAAAATCCAAGCGTTATTTTTCTAAGTTCTTTTTTTGCTAGACTCCCATGGGTTCGTTTTAGACTACCATGGGTTGTGTTTAGAATCCCATGGGTTCATTTTAGACTCCCATGGGTTCGTTTTAGACTACCAGGGATGGTAATATATACCAGGGGTGTCGAAAATAAGAAGTTTCACAGTCCGCTCACTGTGGATTTATGGGCTTCGCCTGATACCGTTTTGTGGGCCTGTTTTGAAGGACATACCCCCATCCTAGTATAGGTCGGAGACAGTAGGTGCACAGTCAATAGGTGACTGCTGGTGCCCCGTCCCTTCAGCCCACGGACCCAAGCGGTCCGGCATGTTGGCGAGCGTCCGACGGAAATGGTCTAAGCGGCACACCTCAGTGAGGGCC
>NC_136949.1:21905422-21910422 GCF_949987615.1 Pollachius pollachius | reverse complement strand
CCTCCAGACAGGGGGCCCACTAACTGCACCACTTAGGCCGAGTAGGGGACCCGTTTCGGCCTCAGACTCTGAGTGGACCCGCTCCTCTGGGGCCTCAGGAAGACCTCCAGACAGGGGGCCACCAACTGCACCATTCAGTCCGAGTAGGGGACCCGTTTCGGCCTCAGACTCTGAGTGGACCCGCTCCTCTGGAGCCTCAGGAAGACCTCCAGACAGGGGGCCCACTAACTCCACCACTTAGGCCGAGTAGGGGACCCGTTTCGGCCTCAGACTCTGAGTGGACCCACTCCTCTGGAGCCTCAGGAAGACCTCCAGACAGGGGGCCCACTAACTGCACCACTTAGGCCGAGTAGGGGACCCGTTTCGGCCTCAGACTCTGAGTGGACCCGCTCCTCTGGAGCCTCAGGAAGACCTCCAGACAGGGGGCCACCAACTGCACCACTTAGGCCGAGTAGGGGACCCGTTTCGGCCTCAGACTCTGAGTGGTCCCTCTCCTCTGGAGCCTCAGGAAGACCTCCAGACAGGGGGCCACCAACTGCACCACTTAGGCCGAATGGGGGACCCGTTTCGGCCTCAGACTCTGAGTGGTCCCGCTCCTCTGGAGCCTCAGGAAGACCTCCAGACAGGGGGCCCACTAACTGCACCACTTAGGCCGAGTAGGGGACCCGTTTCGGCCTCAGACTCTGAGTGGACCCGCTCCTCTGGAGCCTCAAGAAGACCTCCAGACAGGGGGCCACCAACTGCACCACTCAGGCCGAGTAGGGGACCCGTTTCGGCCTCAGACACTGAGTGGTCCCGCTCCTCTGGAGCCTCAGGAAGACCTCCAGACAGGGGGCCCGCTTACTGCACCACTTAGGCCGAGTAGGGGACCCGTTTCGGCCTCAGACTCTGAGTGGACCCGCTCCTCTGGAGCCTCACCAAGACCCCCAGACAGGGGGCCACCAACTGCACCACTTAGGCCGAGTAGGGGACCCGTTTCGGCCTCAGACTCTGAGTGGACCCGCTCCTCTGGAGCCTCAAGAAGACCTCCAGACAGGGGGGCCACCAACTGCACCACTCAGGCCGAGTAGGGGACCCGTTTCGGCCTCAGACACTGAGCTGAGTGGTCCCGCTCCTCTGGAGCCTCAGGAAGACCTCCAGACAGGGGGCCCGCTTACTGCACCACTTAGGCCGAGTAGGGGACCCGTTTCGGCCTCAGACTCTGAGTGGACCCGCTCCTCTGGAGCCTCACCAAGACCCCCAGACAGGGGGCCACCAACTGCACCACTTAGGCCGAGTAGGGGACCCGTTTCGGCCTCAGACTCTGAGTGGACCCGCTCCTCTGGAGCCTCAAGAAGACCTCCAGACAGGGGGCCACCAACTGCACCACTCAGGCCGAGTAGGGGACCCGTTTCGGCCTCAGACTCTGAGTGGACCCGCTCCTCTGGAGCCTCAGGAAGACCTCCAGACAGGGGGCCCACTAACTGCACCACATGGGCCGAGTAGGGGACCCGTTTCGGACTTAGACGCCAAGTGGTCCCGCACCCCTGGATGGTTCTAGAGACCCCCAGACCAGGGGCCACCAACTGCACCACTTGGGCCGAGTAGGGGACCCGTTTCGGCCTTAGACGCCACGTGGTCCCGCTCCTCTGGAGCCTCAGGAAGACCTCCAGACCGGGGGCCACCAACGGCACCACTCAGTCCGACCAGGGGACACCTTTCGGCCTTAGACGCCACGTGGTCCCGCTCCTCTGGAGCCTCAGGAAGACCTCCAGGGCCAGGGGCCACCTTTCCTATATGCCAAACAACCACTGTCCTGCAAAACAGGCCCACAAAACGGTATCAGGCGAAGCCCATAAATCCACAGTGAGCGGACTGTGAAACTTCTTATTTTCGACACCCCTGGTATATATTACCATCCCTGGTAGTCTAAAACGAACCCATGGGAGTCTAAAATGAACCCATGGGATTCTAAACACAACCCATGGTAGTCTAAAACGAACCCATGGGAGTCTAGCAAAAAAAGAACTTAGAAAAATAACGCTTGGATTTTCATTCCTCCAGGCTCACACCGACTCACTGCACAACTCAGTCCGAGTAGGGGACCCATATCGGACTCAGACTCTGAGTGGACCCGCTGCTCTGGAGCCTCAGGAAGACCTCCAGACAGGGGGCCACCAACTGCACCACTTAGGCCGAATAGGGGACCCGTTTCGGACTCAGACTCTGCGTGGTCCCGCTCCTCTGGAGCTGCAGGAAGACCCCCAGACAGGGGGCCACCGACTGCCCCACTTAGGCCGAATAGGGGACCCGTTTCGGCCTCAGACTCTGCGTGGTCCCGCTCCTCTGGAGCCTCAGGAAGACCTCCAGACCTGGGGCCCACCAACTGCCCCACTTAGGCCGAGAAGGGGACCCGTTTCGGCCAAAGACTCTGAGTGGACCCGCTGCTCTGGAGCCTCAGGAAGACCTCCAGACAGGGGGCCACCAACTGCACCACTTAGGCCGAATAGGGGACCCGTTTCGGACTCAGACTCGGAGTGGTCCCGCTCCTCTGGAGCATCAGGAAGACCTCCAGACAGGGGGCCACCAACTGCCCCACTTAGGCCGAGTAGGGGACCCGTTTCGGCCTCAGACTCTGCGTGGTCCCGCTCCTCTGGAGCATCAGGAAGACCTCCAGACAGGGGGCCACCCACTGCCCCACTTAGGCCGAGTAAGGGACCCGTTTCGGCCTCAGACTCTGCGTGGTCCCGCTCCTCTGGAGCCGCAGGAAGACCTCCAGACCTGGGGCCACCAACTGCCCCACTTAGGCCGAGAAGGGGACCCGTTTCGGCCTCAGACTCTGAGTGGACCCGCTGCTCTGGAGCCTCAGGAAGACCTCTCCAGACAGGGGGCAACTAACTGCCCCACTTAGGCCGAGAAGGGGACCCGTTTTCGGCCTCAGACTCTGAGTGGTCCCGCTCCTCTGGAGCCTCAGGAAGACCCCCAGACAGGGGGCCACCAACTGCACCACTTAGGCCGAGTAGGGGACCCGTTTCGGCCTCAGACTCTGCGTGGTCCCGCTCCTCTGGAGCCGCAGGAAGACCTCCAGACCTGGGGCCACCAACTGCCCCACTTAGGCCGAGAAGGGGACCCGTTTCGGCCTCAGACTCTGAGTGGACCCGCTGCTCTGGAGCCTCAGGAAGACCTCCAGACAGGGGGCCACTAACTGCCCCACTTTGGCCGAGAAGGGGACCCGTTTCGGCCTCAGACTCTGAGTGGTCCCGCTCCTCTGGAGCCTCAGGAAGACCCCCAGACAGGGGGCCGACAACTGCACCACTTAGGCCGAATGGGGGACCCGTTTCGGACTTAGACGGCAAGTGGTCCCGCTCCTCTGGAGCCTCAGGAAGACCTCCAGACCGTGGACCACCAACTGCACCACTCGGGCCGAGTAGGGGACCCGTTTCGGCCTTAGACGCCACGTGGTCCCGCTCCTCTGGAGCCTCAGGAAGACCTCCAGACCGTGGACCACCAACTGCACCACTCGGGCCGAGTAGGGGACCCGTTTCGGCCTTAGACGCCACGTGGTCCCGCTCCTCTGGAGCCTCAGGAAGACCTCCAGACCGTGGACCACCAACTGCACCACTCGGGCCGAGTAGGGGACCCGTGTCGGCCTTAGACGCCACGTGGTCCCGCTCCTCTGGAGCCTCAGGAAGACCTCCAGACCGTGGACCACCAACTGCACCACTCAGTCCGACCAGGGGACCCGTTTCGGCCTTAGACGCCACGTGGTCCTGCTCCTCTGGAGCCTCAGGAAGACCTCCAGACCGGGGGTCACCAACGGCACCACTCAGTCCGACCAGGGGACCCGTTTCGGCCTTAGACGCCACGTGGTCCTGCTCCTCTGGAGCCTCAGGAAGACCTCCAGACCGGGGGTCACCAACGGCACCACTCAGTCCGACCAGGGGACCCGAATCGGCCTTAGACGCCACGGGGTCCCGCTCCTCTGGAGCCTCAGGAAGACTTCCAGACCAGGGGCCACCTTTCTTATATGTCAAACGACCACTGTCCTGCAAAACAGGCCCACAAAACGGTACCAGGCGAAGCCCATAAATTCACAGTGAGCGGACTGTGAAATTTCTTATTTTCGAGACCCCTGCTAACCCTATATTACCATCCCTGGTAGTCTAAAACGAACCCATGGGAGTCTAGCAGAAAAATGACTTAGAAAAAAAACGCTTGGTTTTTCAAACGAAGCCAAGGAATCCACAGTGAGCGGACTGTGAAATTTCTTGTTTAACAATTTATAATAATAATAATAGTTAATAATAAGAATAATAATTAGAATAATAATAAGAATAATAATAATAAGAATAATAATAATAATAATAATAATAAGAATAATAATAAGAATAAGAATAAGAAGAATAACAATAAGAGTAACAATACAAAGAAGAATAACAATAAGAATAAGAGGAATAACAATAAGAAATCAGGTCTCAGCACCAATCCCACATGCTCTCTGTCCCTCCCTTGCCATGGGAGCCCACACACACACACACACACACACACACACACACACACACACACACACACACACACACACACACACACACACACACACACACACACACACACAACACCTCTATCTCTACCCAGGAATAGGAGGCTCAGCTCTGGTGTGTGTGTTTCCAGCTTCCCCCTACAGGCCCCCACACACACAACACCTCTATCTCTACCCAGGAATAGGAGGCTCAGCTCTGGGATGAGTGTTTCCAGCTTCCCCCTATAGGCCCACACACACACAAGTCCTCTGTCTCTACCCAGGAATAGGAGGCTCAGCACTGTTGTGTGTGTTTCCAGCTTCCCCCTATAGTCCCCACACACAAAATACCTCTATTTCTACCCAGGAAAAGGAGGCTCAGCTCTGGTGTGTGTGTTTCCAGCTTCCCCCTATAGGCCCCCACACACACACACACACAACACCTCT
The DNA here is from genome assembly GCF_949987615.1 of Pollachius pollachius. Taxonomy (NCBI): domain Eukaryota; kingdom Metazoa; phylum Chordata; class Actinopteri; order Gadiformes; family Gadidae; genus Pollachius; species Pollachius pollachius. The sequence goes on along the minus strand of NC_136949.1, from coordinate 21,905,477 downwards.
ATCTCTACCCAGGAATAGGAGGCTCAGCTCTGGGATGAGTGTTTCCAGCTTCCCC
>NC_136949.1:21887922-21895422 GCF_949987615.1 Pollachius pollachius | reverse complement strand
TCCGGTTTGGCACTCGACACTCAGGGTGGGCGTTGTGGTGGGATCCGCACAACGCCCGGGGTACCGGGCTTTGAGAAACAATCGTACAGGCGAACCGTGGCCGTAAGGAGAACATCCAAGGATGTAAAGTCGGACACCCGTATGAGGCCGACCTCTCCGTAACCACGGCCCGCCCTCGCAGGACACCTAGGACAGACGGGGCTACTCGGCTACTCGCGTCGTCTAGCACACCCACCAAAAGGCAGGAGCACTGGATTCGGGCACACGTTGTGAGGCACCCTTCGTGTGGAACGAAAGCCACACTGGGGCCCTCACTGAGGTGTGCCGCTTAGACCATTTCCGTCGGACGCTCGCCAACATGCCGGACCGCTTGGGTCCGTGGGCTGAAGGGACGGGGCACCAGCAGTCACCTATTGACTGTGCACCTACTGTCTCCGACCTATACTAGGATGGGGGTATGTCCTTCAAAACAGGCCCACAAAACGGTATCAGGCGAAGCCCATAAATCCACAGTGAGCGGACTGTGAAACTTCTTATTTTCGACACCCCTGGTATATATTACCATCCCTGGTAGTCTAAAACGAACCCATGGGAGTCTAAAATGAACCCATGGGATTCTAAACACAACCCATGGTAGTCTAAAACGAACCCATGGGAGTCTAGCAAAAAAAGAACTTAGAAAAATAACGCTTGGATTTTCATTCCTCCAGGCTCACACCGACTCACTGCACCACCCAGTCCGAGTAGGGGACCCGTTTCGGACTCAGACTCTGAGTGGTCCCTCTACTCTGGAGCCTCAGGAAGACCTCCAGACAGGGGGCCACCAACTGCACCACTTTGGCCGAATGGGGGACCCGTTTCGGCCTCAGACTCTGAGTGGTCCCGCTCCTCTGGAGCCTCAGGAAGACCTCCAGACAGGGGGCCCACTAACTGCACCACTTAGGCCGAGTAGGGGACCCGTTTCGGCCTCAGACTCTGAGTGGTCCCGCTCCTCTGGAGCCTCAGGAAGACCTCCAGACAGGGGGCCCACTAACTGCACCACTCAGGCCGAGTAGGGGACCCGTTTCGGCCTCAGACTCTGAGTGGTCCCGCTCCTCTGGAGCCTCAGGAAGACCTCCAGACAGGGGACCCACTAACTGCACCACTCAGGCCGAGTAGGGGAACCGTTCCGGCCTCAGACTCTGAGTGGTCCCGCTCCTCTGGAGCCTCACCAAGACCTCCAGACAGGGGGCCCACTAACTGCACCACTTAGGCCGAGTAGGGGACCCGTTTCGGCCTCAGACTCTGAGTGGACCCGCTCCTCTGGGGCCTCAGGAAGACCTCCAGACAGGGGGCCACCAACTGCACCATTCAGTCCGAGTAGGGGACCCGTTTCGGCCTCAGACTCTGAGTGGACCCGCTCCTCTGGAGCCTCAGGAAGACCTCCAGACAGGGGGCCCACTAACTCCACCACTTAGGCCGAGTAGGGGACCCGTTTCGGCCTCAGACTCTGAGTGGACCCACTCCTCTGGAGCCTCAGGAAGACCTCCAGACAGGGGGCCCACTAACTGCACCACTTAGGCCGAGTAGGGGACCCGTTTCGGCCTCAGACTCTGAGTGGACCCGCTCCTCTGGAGCCTCAGGAAGACCTCCAGACAGGGGGCCACCAACTGCACCACTTAGGCCGAGTAGGGGACCCGTTTCGGCCTCAGACTCTGAGTGGTCCCTCTCCTCTGGAGCCTCAGGAAGACCTCCAGACAGGGGGCCACCAACTGCACCACTTAGGCCGAATGGGGGACCCGTTTCGGCCTCAGACTCTGAGTGGTCCCGCTCCTCTGGAGCCTCAGGAAGACCTCCAGACAGGGGGCCCACTAACTGCACCACTTAGGCCGAGTAGGGGACCCGTTTCGGCCTCAGACTCTGAGTGGACCCGCTCCTCTGGAGCCTCAAGAAGACCTCCAGACAGGGGGCCACCAACTGCACCACTCAGGCCGAGTAGGGGACCCGTTTCGGCCTCAGACACTGAGTGGTCCCGCTCCTCTGGAGCCTCAGGAAGACCTCCAGACAGGGGGCCCGCTTACTGCACCACTTAGGCCGAGTAGGGGACCCGTTTCGGCCTCAGACTCTGAGTGGACCCGCTCCTCTGGAGCCTCACCAAGACCCCCAGACAGGGGGCCACCAACTGCACCACTTAGGCCGAGTAGGGGACCCGTTTCGGCCTCAGACTCTGAGTGGACCCGCTCCTCTGGAGCCTCAAGAAGACCTCCAGACAGGGGGACCAACTGCACCACTTAGGCCGAGTAGGGGACCCGTTTCGGCCTCAGACTCTGAGTGGTCCCTCTCCTCTGGAGCCTCAGGAAGACCTCCAGACAGGGGGCCACCAACTGCACCACTTAGGCCGAATGGGGGACCTGTTTCGGCCTCAGACTCTGAGTGGACCCGCTCCTCTGGAGCCTCAGGAAGACCTCCAGACAGGGGGCCCACTAACTGCACCACATGGGCCGAGTAGGGGACCCGTTTCGGACTTAGACGCCAAGTGGTCCCGCACCCCTGGATGGTTCTAGAGACCCCCAGACCAGGGGCCACCAACTGCACCACTTGGGCCGAGTAGGGGACCCGTTTCGGCCTTAGACGCCACGTGGTCCCGCTCCTCTGGAGCCTCAGGAAGACCTCCAGACCGGGGGCCACCAACGGCACCACTCAGTCCGACCAGGGGACACCTTTCGGCCTTAGACGCCACGTGGTCCCGCTCCTCTGGAGCCTCAGGAAGACCTCCAGGGCCAGGGGCCACCTTTCCTATATGCCAAACAACCACTGTCCTGCAAAACAGGCCCACAAAACGGTATCAGGCGAAGCCCATGAATCCACAGTGAGCGGACTGTGAAACTTCTTATTTTCGACACCCCTGGTATATATCACCATCCCTGGTAGTCTAAAACGAACCCATGGGAGTCTAAAATGAACCCATGGGATTCTAAACACAACCCATGGTAGTCTAAAACGAACCCATGGGAGTCTAGCAAAAAAAGAACTTAGAAAAATAACGCTTGGATTTTCATTCCTCCAGGCTCACACCGACTCACTGCACAACTCAGTCCGAGTAGGGGACCCATTTCGGACTCAGACTCTGAGTGGACCCGCTGCTCTGGAGCCTCAGGAAGACCTCCAGACAGGGGCCCACCAACTGCACCACTTAGGCCGAATAGGGGACCCGTTTCGGACTCAGACTCTGCGTGGTCCCGCTCCTCTGGAGCATCAGGAAGACCTCCAGACAGGGGGCCACCAACTGCCCCACTTAGGCCGAGTAGGGGACCCGTTTCGGCCTCAGACTCTGCGTGGTCCCGCTCCTCTGGAGCATCAGGAAGACCTCCAGACAGGGGGCCACCAACTGCACCACTTAGGCCGAATAGGGGACCCGTTTCGGCCTCAGACTCGGAGTGGTCCCGCTCCTCTGGAGCATCAGGAAGACCTCCAGACAGGGGGCCACCAACTGCCCCACTTAGGCCGAGTAGGGGACCCGTTTCGGCCTCAGACTCTGCGTGGTCCCGCTCCTCTGGAGCATCAGGAAGACCTCCAGACAGGGGGCCACCAACTGCCCCACTTAGGCCGAGTAGGGGACCCGTTTCGGCCTCAGACTCTGCGTGGTCCCGCTCCTCTGGAGCATCAGGAAGACCTCCAGACAGGGGGCCACCAACTGCACCACTTAGGCCGAATAGGGGACCCGTTTCGGCCTCAGACTCGGAGTGGTCCCGCTCCTCTGGAGCATCAGGAAGACCTCCAGACAGGGGGCCACCAACTGCCCCACTTAGGCCGAGTAGGGGACCCGTTTCGGCCTCAGACTCTGCGTGGTCCCGCTCCTCTGGAGCATCAGGAAGACCTCCAGACAGGGGGCCACCAACTGCCCCACTTAGGCCGAGTAGGGGACCCGTTTCGGCCTCAGACTCTGCGTGGTCCCGCTCCTCTGGAGCCGCAGGAAGACCTCCAGACCTGGGGCCACCAACTGCCCCACTTAGGCCGAGTAGGGGACCCGTTTCGGCCTCAGACTCTGAGTGGACCCGCTGCTCTGGAGCCTCAGGAAGACCTCCAGACAGGGGGCCACTAACTGCCCCACTTAGGCCGAGAAGGGGAACCGTTTCGGCCTCAGACTCTGAGTGGTCCCGCTCCTCTGGAGCCTCAGGAAGACCCCCAGACAGGGGGCCACCAACTGCACCACTTAGGCCGAGTAGGGGACCCGTTTCGGCCTCAGACTCTGCGTGGTCCCGCTCCTCTGGAGCCGCAGGAAGACCTCCAGACCTGGGGCCACCAACTGCCCCACTTAGGCCGAGAAGGGGACCCGTTTCGGCCTCAGACTCTGAGTGGACCCGCTGCTCTGGAGCCTCAGGAAGACCTCCAGACAGGGGGCCACTAACTGCCCCACTTTGGCCGAGAAGGGGACCCGTTTCGGCCTCAGACTCTGAGTGGTCCCGCTCCTCTGGAGCCTCAGGAAGACCCCCAGACAGGGGGCCGACAACTGCACCACTTAGGCCGAATGGGGGACCCGTTTCGGACTTAGACGGCAAGTGGTCCCGCTCCTCTGGAGCCTCAGGAAGACCTCCAGACCATGGACCACCAACTGCACCACTCGGGCCGAGTAGGGGACCCGTTTCGGCCTCAGACTCTGAGTGGACCCGCTGCTCTGGAGCCTCAGGAAGACCTCCAGACAGGGGGCCACTAACTGCCCCACTTTGGCCGAGAAGGGGACCCGTTTCGGCCTCAGACTCTGAGTGGTCCCGCTCCTCTGGAGCCTCAGGAAGACCCCCAGACAGGGGGCCGACAACTGCACCACTTAGGCCGAATGGGGGACCCGTTTCGGACTTAGACGGCAAGTGGTCCCGCTCCTCTGGAGCCTCAGGAAGACCTCCAGACCGTGGACCACCAACTGCACCACTTGGGCCGAGTAGGGGACCCGTGTCGGCCTCAGACTCTGCGTGGTCCCGCTCCTCTGGAGCATCAGGAAGACCTCCAGACAGGGGGCCACCAACTGCCCCACTTAGGCCGAGTAGGGGACCCGTTTCGGCCTTAGACGCCACGTGGTCCCGCTCCTCTGGAGCCTCAGGAAGACTTCCAGACCAGGGGCCACCTTTCTTATATGTCAAACGACCACTGTCCTGCAAAACAGGCCCACAAAACGGTACCAGGCGAAGCCCATAAATCCACAGTGAGCGGACTGTGAAATTTCTTATTTTCGAGACCCCTGCTAACCCTATATTACCATCCCTGGTAGTCTAAAACGAACCCATGGGAGTCTAGCAGAAAAATGACTTAGAAAAAAAACGCTTGGTTTTTCAAACGAAGCCAAGGAATCCACAGTGAGCGGACTGTGAAATTTCTTGTTTAACAATTTATAATAATAATAATAGTTAATAATAAGAATAAGAATAATAATAAGAATAATAATAATAAGAAGAATAATAAGAAGAATAATAATAATAATAAGAAGAATAATAATAAGAATAAGAATAAGAAGAATAACAATAAGAGTAACAATACAAAGAAGAATAACAATAAGAATAAGAGGAATAACAATAAGAAATCAGGTCTCAGCACCAATCCCACATGCTCTCTGTCCCTCCCTTGCCATGGGAGCCCACACACACACACACACACACACACACACACACACACACACACACACACACACACACACACACACACACACACACACACACACACACACACACACACACACACACACACACACACATATGACCTCTATCTCTACCCAGGAATAGGAGGCTCAGCTCTGGTGTGTGTGTTTCCAGCTTCCCCCTATAGGCCCACACACACACAACACCTCTATCTCTACCCAGGAATAGGAGGCTCAGCACTGGTGTGTGTGTTTCCAGCTTCCCCCTATAGTCCCCACACACAAAATACCTCTATTTCTACCCAGGAAAAGGAGGCTCAGCTCTGGTGTGTGTGTTTCCAGCTTCCCCCTATAGTCCCCACAGACAAAATACCTCTATTTCTACCCAGGAAAAGGAGGCTCAGCTCTGGTGTGTGTGTTTCCAGCTTCCCCCTATAGGCCCCCCCACACACACACAACACCTCTATCTCTACCCAGGAATAGGAGGCTCAGCTCTGGGATGAGTGTTTCCAGCTTCCCCCTATAGGCCCAAACACACAAGTCCTCTGTCTCTACCCAGGAATAGGAGGCTCAGCACTGCTGTGTGTGTGTGTTTCCAGCTTCCCCCTATAGTCCCCACACACAAAATACCTCTATTTCTACCCAGGAAAAGGAGGCTCAGCTCTGGTGTGTGTGTTTCCAGCTTCCCCCTATAGGCCCCCCCACACACACACAACACCTCTATCTCTACCCAGGAATAGGAGGCTCAGCTCTGGTGTGTGTGTTTCCAGCTTCCCCCTATAGGCCCCCCCACACACACACACAACACCTCTATCTCTACCCAGGAAAAGGAGGCTCAGCTCTGGTGTGTGTGTTTCCAGCTTCCCCCTATAGTCCCCACAGACAAAATACCTCTATTTCTACCCAGGAAAAGGAGGCTCAGCTCTGGTGTGTGTGTTTCCAGCTTCCCCCTATAGGCCCCCCCACACACACACAACACCTCTATCTCTACCCAGGAATAGGAGGCTCAGCTCTGGGATGAGTGTTTCCAGCTTCCCCCTATAGGCCCAAACACACAAGTCCTCTGTCTCTACCCAGGAATAGGAGGCTCAGCACTGGTGTGTGTGTGTGTGTGTGTGTGTGTTTCCAGCTTCCCCCTATAGTCCCCACACACAAAATACCTCTATTTCTACCCAGGAAAAGGAGGCTCAGCTCTGGTGTGTGTGTTTCCAGCTTCCCCCTATAGGCCCACACACACACACAACACCTCTATCTCTACCCAGGAATAGGAGGCTCAGCACTGGTGTGTGTGTTTCCAGCTTCCCCCTATAGTCCCCACACACAAAATACCTCTATTTCTACCCAGGAAAAGGAGGCTCAGCTCTGGTGTGTGTGTTTCCAGCTTCCCCCTATAGTCCCCACAGACAAAATACCTCTATTTCTACCCAGGAAAAGGAGGCTCAGCTCTGGTGTGTGTGTTTCCAGCTTCCCCCTATAGGCCCCCCCACACACACACAACACCTCTATCTCTACCCAGGAATAGGAGGCTCAGCTCTGGGATGAGTGTTTCCAGCTTCCCCCTATAGGCCCAAACACACAAGTCCTCTGTCTCTACCCAGGAATAGGAGGCTCAGCACTGGTGTGTGTGTGTTTCCAGCTTCCCCCTATAGTCCCCACACACAAAATACCTCTATTTCTACCCAGGAAAAGGAGGCTCAGCTCTGGTGTGTGTGTTTCCAGCTTCCCCCTATAGGCCCCCCCACACACACACAACACCTCTATCTCTACCCAGGAATAGGAGGCTCAGCACTGGTGTGTGTGTTTCCAGCTTCCCCCTATAGTCCCCACACACAAAATACCTCTATTTCTACCCAGGAAAAGGAGGCTCAGCTCTGGTGTGTGTGTTTCCAGCTTCC
>NC_136949.1:21875422-21882922 GCF_949987615.1 Pollachius pollachius | reverse complement strand
TCTTTCCCTCCAGTGGACAGGGGCTGGGAAAGTTGTGCATTCGGGATCTAATAGATCCCTTAGGGCCGCATCTACATGTTCATCCTGCCCCCCCCCTCTCTTCCAAGCATCAATGAACTCACGGGGGGATACCACTTTCCTCACCATCAATGCAATCACCTTATCTTTTGAATGATATAATCGAAAGACCCTCCTGGCAGTGCATAGTGGTACAGCCGTGCTCAGGCGAGGGATTGCCAAACCCCCGTCCCTGTGTCTGCTATACAGGAGACCATTAGTGGTCACAGGGCTCTGATGTAGCCAGTTCTTGACCAGACCCCTAATCATTAGGTCTGCCTTCAGGAGAATTGTCTGTCTCACTGAACCATGGACTGCACCATACATCAGCCGGGGCACAACATATGTACACAGAAGTTCAACTTTCTGCGTCGGCTTGAGCGGGGCTTTTGAGATCTTAGACCCAAAGAAATGGAGTTCTCCGATCGTATCAGGCCTTCTGAAGCCCTTCCATGGGTTGATCTCGACCCCGAGGTACCGAACGTGTTCATCGGCGCCCACCATGTGTATCTCAACACCTCCAAGCTTCCAGGGATTGCAGGCATTGATCTTGTTGGTGGTGCACCGTCCACCCGCTATGAAAAACCCGTGGCACTTCGCCGAATTCACCTTCAAACCGGAGAGGGCGCAAAACGCCTCTAGTATGCCCATGTTCCTGCACATCCCATCCCAGGAATTGCTCAACAGCACCAAGTCGTCTGCGTATGCCAGAACCGACACACTGTTTCCTTCTCTACCGAACCCCTCTCCAAGTCTTTCCAGTGAATTCAGAAGCGGATCAATCGCCAGGTTGAATAGGAGGGGCGAGAGAGGGTCTCCCTGCTTCACCCCGATCTTCATGTTGATCCTGGCAGTGGAGCCCCGACCCGTCTGCACTCTGGTGCTGCAACCTTCATAACAGTTCATCACCAGATCGATGATCGCTTGATCCACATCTCGCTCCACTAGCACTGCTGTTATGTGCTTGTGCGAGACTGAGTCAAAGGCCTTAGCCAGATCAATGAAAACCATCGCTAATGGGATCCCCTCCCGCTTGCACTGTTTGAGCGCTCCCTCAACCAGTAGCAGGTTTTCGGAACACCCAGGGGCATTGGTAAAGCCCTTCTGCCGTACACTGGTGGGGCAGGCACTGGCCAATCTTTTGTGAAGGATGGAGGAGAACAGCCTGAGAACCATTGATCCGATGGTAATGGGCCGCCAGTTTGAAACAGACTTCCTCTCTATGGGGTCTTTGGACTTAGGTAACAGGGTCGTTCGGTTAAGTTTCAATGACCCAGGTATGGTCCCTGTCACCAAAAACCTGTTGTAAATACCTGCCAGCCTCGCGCCTGTCGGGTCCCATCTTACCAGGCTAGTCTTGTTCACACCATCCGGGCCAGCAGCCGATGACTTCTTAATACATTTTCTTAATTTCAAGACTTCCGCCGGCGAGATGGGCAGGGCAAGGACATAATTCCTGCAGGCAAGAGTCGAACCGAATTTTCCAAGGCCCTTAAAACCGTCCCCAGACTCCCATTTGGTCTTGAAGTATCTGGTTACTTCAGCAATCTTGACCGGACAAAGTCCGTCATGACAGCCCTCCAATACCATGCGAGCCACCTTCGCCGCATTATCCTTAAAGAGGGCCTGTAACCGAAGGTAATTTAAAGTCTGTAAACCGGCGGCCTCACGTTTTGTAAAACGCAACATTCTCGTGGACCCGCACTTCCCCATTGGCCCTTCTGTTCTCCGGCCTTTGCATACCACCATCGAGAGGTCTGATAGAGCCTCTTGGGTCTCAGTATCTGTAGGGATGCGGGCCCACGCGGTCTTCTCTTGGCCCTCCAATCCTGCCAGTGCCCGCCGAATTTGCACACGAACGGTGCTCGGGGTCCTCCGGGGAAGCCGTTTCCTACCTTCCGTCAATTCCTTTATTAACCCCTCCACTTCCGTGGCAATATCAGGTACGATAGGGGGCTGCACCAGCCTCTTCAACTGACGCAATTTATAGCGTATCTGACCTTTTGTGCGCCCTGTAACGAGCGCACATGCCGCTCCGAAGACGCCCCGGTTCTCACCCCATTCCTTGATGTGCGTCCGGAGCAGACACATCTCCTCTTCGGACCACACACCCCTCATGCCTCTTGGGGCCTTTTGTCCTCCAGCCTTAACCCCCTGCTGGGCTGCATACGCCGCTGTATGGGCTGATCTCATGTGGATGGAAACTCCCCTCTTGGATTTAAAGCTCCTATCACATAGGGTGCATCTCACCCCAATTACCACCGCTTTAGTCGCATTCTGACAAACGGCTGCATGGCACTCTATCTCGTGTCTACTCTTTCTGGAAATTCCACAGACAGAGCATAATAGAGTCGATCGGGCCAAGCCATGCGCCTTAGCGAGATGCGAGAGGCATGCGGCGGCAGTAGCGAGATGAGCGTCGCATAGATCGCATTTCTGCTCCAAGTAAGGGAAAGTAACCTCCACAGAAGTATTGACGGACAGTCGGCCCCCTCTCGCATCATTCCTGAATGAGAACAGGGTGAGGCTCTTCCTATGTGTTGCAACACTGAAGAGTCTCCTTCGGAGGCTCGATCCAGATACCCCACCCCTACGTACCAAGGGACATTTCTCCATACCAATCTTAACACCCTGCTTTATTCGGGGTAAACGTTTGAACCGAGGGTTCAGCCCTTCACGCTCCTCGGATAGGGGAGCCCCAGAGACCGACCATCTCGCATCCAACTTGGGGGCCTTTGACAAGGGAGATGACGGAGAGCGACTGGGACCTCTGTCAAGGGACCCGCCTCGCCGCTTCTTACCTCGTCGTGGCCCAGCGGCCTTACTCCGACGCGTGCCAGGACTGGCGTTCAACCCAGTAGCTGCATAGTTGATTGGGGAACAGCCGGACCTTCGCATGTCATCCGAGAGGCCACTGTGTGCAAGCACGGCGGCACAAGCCGTCCCCAGGGCAGGGGAGAGGTCCAGGTGACGACGCTTTGCACTTCGCTTACGTAGAGCTAATGGGCTCCGAGTCGCGAACGGTCTGGCATGGTCGGGTGACCTACCAGGTAACGTCCATTTCCTAACCCATAGCTCCTTCATGTACCTACATTTCTCCAGCCTTCTGTCCTTGCTTGTCCTGGGCCTCTCCACATCGTTCGCACGCCAAACCTTGATGGGCGTAGCGAGCATACCACTCTGACCTACGCCCGGCCCAGCGTGCTCATGGAGGAGCATCCCGGAAAACAATTCAAAGCCGGATTGCCGACGGCCGGCGAAATCAGCCCTGGACGGGAACTGACCTATGGCAGAGGGTCTCGCACCCTTGCCCGGTACGTACCGGGTTCCACCACCACTAGGTGACGCCTGACCGTTGTCCTTACCCGTTGATTAAAAGTTGGTAGGGCAAGAACGCCAGCAGATGCTATAAAAATATATTCCTATACAATGCTTATCGAAATTGGACGAAACTAGTTCATCCATTCTCAAAGAGAGTTTAGGTATTCCCGCCGTTTACCCACACTCCAATGAATTTCTTCACTTTGACATTCAGAGCACTGGGCGGAAACCTCATTGCATCACCACCCGCTTTGGGCATCTCCTTGGGTACCATGTATTAGCTCTAGAATTGCCACAGTTATCCAAGTAGCGGGTGAGCGATCAAAGGAACCATAACTGATTTAATGAGCCATTCGCAGTTTCACTTTTCCAGCCGTGTGGACTTATACATGCATGGCTTAAACTTTGAGACAAGCATATGCTACTGGCAGGATCAACCAGGATGGCCGTGGACACCTTGTTTAGGGGCGTCGGACCGCACCTAACGACCGACAACCACGGCCCCGCTACTAGGCGGGGACTGTGCAGCTCTCGGTGCGTCGTGCGAGGCGGGCCGCACCGTGAGTGGCTGCTGCCCCTTTCACCCACAGGGGGTTCAGGGGCCCACCGCTACCACCACTCCGGTTTGGCACTCGACACTCAGGGTGGGCGTTGTGGTGGGATCCGCACAACGCCCGGGGTACCGGGCTTTGAGAAACAATCGTACAGGCGAACCGTGGCCGTAAGGAGAACATCCAAGGATGTAAAGTCGGACACCCGTATGAGGCCGACCTCTCCGTAACCACGGCCCGCCCTCGCAGGACACCTAGGACAGACGGGGCTACTCGGCTACTCGCTTCGTCTAGCAAACCCACCAAAAGGCAGGAGCACTGGATTCGGGCACACGTTGTGAGGCACCCTTCGTGTGGAACGAAAGCCACACTGGGGCCCTCACTGAGGTGTGCCGCTTAGACCATTTCCGTCGGACGCTCGCCAACATGCCGGACCGCTTGGGTCCGTGGGCTGAAGGGACGGGGCACCAGCAGTCACCTATTGACTGTGCACCTACTGTCTCCGACCTATACTAGGATGGGGGTATGTCCTTCAAAACAGGCCCACAAAACGGTATCAGGCGAAGCCCATAAATCCACAGTGAGCGGACTGTGAAACTTCTTATTTTCGACACCCCTGGTATATATTACCATCCCTGGTAGTCTAAAACGAACCCATGGGAGTCTAAAATGAACCCATGGGATTCTAAACACAACCCATGGTAGTCTAAAACGAACCCATGGGAGTCTAGCAAAAAAAGAACTTAGAAAAATAACGCTTGGATTTTCATTCCTCCAGGCTCACACCGACTCACTGCACCACCCAGTCCGAGTAGGGGACCCGTTTCGGACTCAGACTCTGAGTGGTCCCTCTCCTCTGGAGCCTCAGGAAGACCTCCAGACAGGGGGCCACCAACTGCACCACTTTGGCCGAATGGGGGACCCGTTTCGGCCTCAGACTCTGAGTGGTCCCGCTCCTCTGGAGCCTCAGGAAGACCTCCAGACAGGGGGCCCACTAACTGCACCACTTAGGCCGAGTAGGGGACCCGTTTCGGCCTCAGACTCTGAGTGGTCCCGCTCCTCTGGAGCCTCAGGAAGACCTCCAGACAGGGGGCCCACTAACTGCACCACTCAGGCCGAGTAGGGGACCCGTTTCGGCCTCAGACTCTGAGTGGTCCCGCTCCTCTGGAGCCTCAGGAAGACCTCCAGACAGGGGACCCACTAACTGCACCACTCAGGCCGAGTAGGGGAACCGTTCCGGCCTCAGACTCTGAGTGGTCCCGCTCCTCTGGAGCCTCACCAAGACCTCCAGACAGGGGGCCCACTAACTGCACCACTTAGGCCGAGTAGGGGACCCGTTTCGGCCTCAGACTCTGAGTGGACCCGCTCCTCTGGGGCCTCAGGAAGACCTCCAGACAGGGGGCCACCAACTGCACCATTCAGTCCGAGTAGGGGACCCGTTTCGGCCTCAGACTCTGAGTGGACCCGCTCCTCTGGAGCCTCAGGAAGACCTCCAGACAGGGGGCCCACTAACTCCACCACTTTGGCCGAGTAGGGGACCCGTTTCGGCCTCAGACTCTGAGTGGACCCACTCCTCTGGAGCCTCAGGAAGACCTCCAGACAGGGGGCCCACTAACTGCACCACTTAGGCCGAGTAGGGGACCCGTTTCGGCCTCAGACTCTGAGTGGACCCGCTCCTCTGGAGCCTCAGGAAGACCTCCAGACAGGGGGCCACCAACTGCACCACTTAGGCCGAGTAGGGGACCCGTTTCGGCCTCAGACTCTGAGTGGTCCCTCTCCTCTGGAGCCTCAGGAAGACCTCCAGACAGGGGGCCACCAACTGCACCACTTAGGCCGAATGGGGGACCCGTTTCGGCCTCAGACTCTGAGTGGTCCCGCTCCTCTGGAGCCTCAGGAAGACCTCCAGACAGGGGGCCCACTAACTGCACCACTTAGGCCGAGTAGGGGACCCGTTTCGGCCTCAGACTCTGAGTGGACCCGCTCCTCTGGAGCCTCAAGAAGACCTCCAGACAGGGGGCCACCAACTGCACCACTCAGGCCGAGTAGGGGACCCGTTTCGGCCTCAGACACTGAGTGGTCCCGCTCCTCTGGAGCCTCAGGAAGACCTCCAGACAGGGGGCCCGCTTACTGCACCACTTAGGCCGAGTAGGGGACCCGTTTCGGCCTCAGACTCTGAGTGGACCCGCTCCTCTGGAGCCTCACCAAGACCTCCAGACAGGGGGCCCACTAACTGCACCACTTAGGCCGAGTAGGGGACCCGTTTCGGCCTCAGACTCTGAGTGGACCCGCTCCTCTGGAGCCTCAAGAAGACCTCCAGACAGGGGGCCACCAACTGCACCACTCAGGCCGAGTAGGGGACCCGTTTCGGCCTCAGACACTGAGTGGTCCCGCTCCTCTGGAGCATCAGGAAGACCTCCAGACAGGGGGCCACCAACTGCCCCACTTAGGCCGAGTAGGGGACCCGTTTCGGCCTCAGACTCTGCGTGGTCCCGCTCCTCTGGAGCATCAGGAAGACCTCCAGACAGGGGGCCACCAACTGCCCCACTTAGGCCGAGTAAGGGACCCGTTTCGGCCTCAGACTCTGCGTGGTCCCGCTCCTCTGGAGCCGCAGGAAGACCTCCAGACCTGGGGCCACCAACTGCCCCACTTAGGCCGAGAAGGGGACCCGTTTCGGCCTCAGACTCTGAGTGGTCCCGCTCCTCTGGAGCCTCAGGAAGACCTCCAGACAGGGGGCCACCAACTGCCCCACTTAGGCCGAGTAAGGGACCCGTTTCGGCCTCAGACTCTGAGTGGACCCGCTGCTCTGGAGCCTCAGGAAGACCTCCAGACAGGGGGCCACTAACTGCCCCACTTAGGCCGAGAAGGGGACCCGTTTCGGCCTCAGACTCTGAGTGGTCCCGCTCCTCTGGAGCCTCAGGAAGACCCCCAGACAGGGGGCCACCAACTGCACCACTTAGGCCGAGTAGGGGACCCGTTTCGGCCTCAGACTCTGCGTGGTCCCGCTCCTCTGGAGCCGCAGGAAGACCTCCAGACCTGGGGCCACCAACTGCCCCACTTAGGCCGAGAAGGGGACCCGTTTCGGCCTCAGACTCTGAGTGGACCCGCTGCTCTGGAGCCTCAGGAAGACCTCCAGACAGGGGGCCACTAACTGCCCCACTTTGGCCGAGAAGGGGACCCGTTTCGGCCTCAGACTCTGAGTGGTCCCGCTCCTCTGGAGCCTCAGGAAGACCCCCAGACAGGGGGCCGACAACTGCACCACTTAGGCCGAATGGGGGACCCGTTTCGGACTTAGACGGCAAGTGGTCCCGCTCCTCTGGAGCCTCAGGAAGACCTCCAGACCGTGGACCACCAACTGCACCACTCGGGCCGAGTAGGGGACCCGTTTCGGCCTTAGACGCCACGTGGTCCCGCTCCTCTGGAGCCTCAGGAAGACCTCCAGACCGTGGACCACCAACTGCACCACTTGGGCCGAGTAGGGGACCCGTGTCGGCCTTAGACGCCACATGGTCCCGCTCCTCTGGAGCCTCAGGAAGACCTCCAGACCGTGGACCACCAACTGCACCACTCAGTC
>NC_136949.1:21860422-21865422 GCF_949987615.1 Pollachius pollachius | reverse complement strand
TGGACTTATACATGCATGGCTTAAACTTTGAGACAAGCATATGCTACTGGCAGGATCAACCAGGATGGCCGTGGACACCTTGTTTAGGGGCGTCGGACCGCACCTAACGACCGACAACCACGGCCCCGCTACTAGGCGGGGACTGTGCAGCTCTCGGTGCGTCGTGCGAGGCGGGCCGCACCGTGAGTGGCTGCTGCCCCTTTCACCCACAGGGGGTTCAGGGGCCCACCGCTACCACCACTCCGGTTTGGCACTCGACACTCAGGGTGGGCGTTGTGGTGGGATCCGCACAACGCCCGGGGTACCGGGCTTTGAGAAACAATCGTACAGGCGAACCGTGGCCGTAAGGAGAACATCCAAGGATGTAAAGTCGGACACCCGTATGAGGCCGACCTCTCCGTAACCACGGCCCGCCCTCGCAGGACACCTAGGACAGACGGGGCTACTCGGCTACTCGCTTCGTCTAGCAAACCCACCAAAAGGCAGGAGCACTGGATTCGGGCACACGTTGTGAGGCACCCTTCGTGTGGAACGAAAGCCACACTGGGGCCCTCACTGAGGTGTGCCGCTTAGACCATTTCCGTCGGACGCTCGCCAACATGCCGGACCGCTTGGGTCCGTGGGCTGAAGGGACGGGGCACCAGCAGTCACCTATTGACTGTGCACCTACTGTCTCCGACCTATACTAGGATGGGGGTATGTCCTTCAAAACAGGCCCACAAAACGGTATCAGGCGAAGCCCATAAATCCACAGTGAGCGGACTGTGAAACTTCTTATTTTCGACACCCCTGGTATATATTACCATCCCTGGTAGTCTAAAACGAACCCATGGGAGTCTAAAATGAACCCATGGGATTCTAAACACAACCCATGGTAGTCTAAAACGAACCCATGGGAGTCTAGCAAAAAAAGAACTTAGAAAAATAACGCTTGGATTTTCATTCCTCCAGGCTCACACCGACTCACTGCACCACCCAGTCCGAGTAGGGGACCCGTTTCGGACTCAGACTCTGAGTGGTCCCTCTCCTCTGGAGCCTCAGGAAGACCTCCAGACAGGGGGCCACCAACTGCACCACTTTGGCCGAATGGGGGACCCGTTTCGGCCTCAGACTCTGAGTGGTCCCGCTCCTCTGGAGCCTCAGGAAGACCTCCAGACAGGGGGCCCACTAACTGCACCACTTAGGCCGAGTAGGGGACCCGTTTCGGCCTCAGACTCTGAGTGGTCCCGCTCCTCTGGAGCCTCAGGAAGACCTCCAGACAGGGGGCCCACTAACTGCACCACTCAGGCCGAGTAGGGGACCCGTTTCGGCCTCAGACTCTGAGTGGTCCCGCTCCTCTGGAGCCTCAGGAAGACCTCCAGACAGGGGACCCACTAACTGCACCACTCAGGCCGAGTAGGGGAACCGTTCCGGCCTCAGACTCTGAGTGGTCCCGCTCCTCTGGAGCCTCACCAAGACCTCCAGACAGGGGGCCCACTAACTGCACCACTTAGGCCGAGTAGGGGACCCGTTTCGGCCTCAGACTCTGAGTGGACCCGCTCCTCTGGGGCCTCAGGAAGACCTCCAGACAGGGGGCCACCAACTGCACCATTCAGTCCGAGTAGGGGACCCGTTTCGGCCTCAGACTCTGAGTGGACCCGCTCCTCTGGAGCCTCAGGAAGACCTCCAGACAGGGGGCCCACTAACTCCACCACTTTGGCCGAGTAGGGGACCCGTTTCGGCCTCAGACTCTGAGTGGACCCACTCCTCTGGAGCCTCAGGAAGACCTCCAGACAGGGGGCCCACTAACTGCACCACTTAGGCCGAGTAGGGGACCCGTTTCGGCCTCAGACTCTGAGTGGACCCGCTCCTCTGGAGCCTCAGGAAGACCTCCAGACAGGGGGCCACCAACTGCACCACTTAGGCCGAGTAGGGGACCCGTTTCGGCCTCAGACTCTGAGTGGTCCCTCTCCTCTGGAGCCTCAGGAAGACCTCCAGACAGGGGGCCACCAACTGCACCACTTAGGCCGAATGGGGGACCCGTTTCGGCCTCAGACTCTGAGTGGTCCCGCTCCTCTGGAGCCTCAGGAAGACCTCCAGACAGGGGGCCCACTAACTGCACCACTTAGGCCGAGTAGGGGACCCGTTTCGGCCTCAGACTCTGAGTGGACCCGCTCCTCTGGAGCCTCAAGAAGACCTCCAGACAGGGGGCCACCAACTGCACCACTCAGGCCGAGTAGGGGACCCGTTTCGGCCTCAGACACTGAGTGGTCCCGCTCCTCTGGAGCCTCAGGAAGACCTCCAGACAGGGGGCCCGCTTACTGCACCACTTAGGCCGAGTAGGGGACCCGTTTCGGCCTCAGACTCTGAGTGGACCCGCTCCTCTGGAGCCTCACCAAGACCTCCAGACAGGGGGCCCACTAACTGCACCACTCAGGCCGAGTAGGGGACCCGTTTCGGCCTCAGACACTGAGTGGTCCCGCTCCTCTGGAGCATCAGGAAGACCTCCAGACAGGGGGCCACCAACTGCCCCACTTAGGCCGAGTAGGGGACCCGTTTCGGCCTCAGACTCTGCGTGGTCCCGCTCCTCTGGAGCCGCAGGAAGACCTCCAGACCTGGGGCCACCAACTGCCCCACTTAGGCCGAGAAGGGGACCCGTTTCGGCCTCAGACTCTGAGTGGTCCCGCTCCTCTGGAGCCTCAGGAAGACCTCCAGACAGGGGGCCACCAACTGCCCCACTTAGGCCGAGTAAGGGACCCGTTTCGGCCTCAGACTCTGAGTGGACCCGCTGCTCTGGAGCCTCAGGAAGACCTCCAGACAGGGGGCCACTAACTGCCCCACTTAGGCCGAGAAGGGGACCCGTTTCGGCCTCAGACTCTGAGTGGTCCCGCTCCTCTGGAGCCTCAGGAAGACCCCCAGACAGGGGGCCACCAACTGCACCACTTAGGCCGAGTAGGGGACCCGTTTCGGCCTCAGACTCTGCGTGGTCCCGCTCCTCTGGAGCCGCAGGAAGACCTCCAGACCTGGGGCCACCAACTGCCCCACTTAGGCCGAGAAGGGGACCCGTTTCGGCCTCAGACTCTGAGTGGACCCGCTGCTCTGGAGCCTCAGGAAGACCTCCAGACAGGGGGCCACTAACTGCCCCACTTTGGCCGAGAAGGGGACCCGTTTCGGCCTCAGACTCTGAGTGGTCCCGCTCCTCTGGAGCCTCAGGAAGACCCCCAGACAGGGGGCCGACAACTGCACCACTTAGGCCGAATGGGGGACCCGTTTCGGACTTAGACGGCAAGTGGTCCCGCTCCTCTGGAGCCTCAGGAAGACCTCCAGACCGTGGACCACCAACTGCACCACTCGGGCCGAGTAGGGGACCCGTTTCGGCCTTAGACGCCACGTGGTCCCGCTCCTCTGGAGCCTCAGGAAGACCTCCAGACCGTGGACCACCAACTGCACCACTTGGGCCGAGTAGGGGACCCGTGTCGGCCTTAGACGCCACATGGTCCCGCTCCTCTGGAGCCTCAGGAAGACCTCCAGACCGTGGACCACCAACTGCACCACTCAGTCCGACCAGGGGACCCGTTTCGGCCTTAGACGCCACGTGGTCCTGCTCCTCTGGAGCCTCAGGAAGACCTCCAGACCGGGGGTCACCAACGGCACCACTCAGTCCGACCAGGGGACCCGAATCGGCCTTAGACGCCACGGGGTCCCGCTCCTCTGGAGCCTCAGGAAGACTTCCAGACCAGGGGCCACCTTTCTTATATGTCAAACGACCACTGTCCTGCAAAACAGGCCCACAAAACGGTACCAGGCGAAGCCCATAAATTCACAGTGAGCGGACTGTGAAATTTCTTATTTTCGAGACCCCTGCTAACCCTATATTACCATCCCTGGTAGTCTAAAACGAACCCATGGGAGTCTAGCAGAAAAATGACTTAGAAAAAAAACGCTTGGTTTTTCAAACGAAGCCAAGGAATCCACAGTGAGCGGACTGTGAAATTTCTTGTTTAACAATTTATAATAATAATAATAGTTAATAATAAGAATAATAATTAGAATAATAATAATAAGAAGAATAATAATAAGAATAATAATAATAATAATAATAAGAATAATAATAAGAATAAGAATAAGAAGAATAACAATAAGAGTAACAATACAAAGAAGAATAACAATAAGAATAAGAGGAATAACAATAAGAAATCAGGTCTCAGCACCAATCCCACATGCTCTCTGTCCCTCCCTTGCCATGGGAGCCCACACACACACACACACACACACACACACACACACACACACACACACACACACACACACACACACACACACACACACACACACACACACAACACCTCTATCTCTACCCAGGAATAGGAGGCTCAGCTCTGGTGTGTGTGTTTCCAGCTTCCCCCTACAGGCCCCCACACACACAACACCTCTATCTCTACCCAGGAATAGGAGGCTCAGCTCTGGGATGAGTGTTTCCAGCTTCCCCCTATAGGCCCACACACACACAAGTCCTCTGTCTCTACCCAGGAATAGGAGGCTCAGCACTGGTGTGTGTGTTTCCAGCTTCCCCCTATAGTCCCCACACACAAAATACCTCTATTTCTACCCAGGAAAAGGAGGCTCAGCTCTGGTGTGTGTGTTTCCAGCTTCCCCCTATAGGCCCCCACACACACACACACACACACACAACACCTCTATCTCTACCCAGGAATAGGAGGCTCAGCTCTGGGATGAGTGTTTCCAGCTTCCCCCTATGGGCCCAAACACACAAGTCCTCTGTCTCTACCCAGGAATAGGAGGCTCAGCACTGGTGTGTGTGTTTCCAGCTTCCCCCTATAGTCCCCACACACAAAATACCTCTATTTCTACCCAGGAAAAGGAGGCTCAGCTCTGGTGTGTGTGTTTCCAGCTTCCCCCTATAGTCCCCACACACAAAATACCTCTATTTCTACCCAGGAAAAGGAGGCTCAGCTCTGGTGTGTGTGTTTCCAGCTTCCCCCTATAGGCCCCCCCACACA
>NC_136949.1:21842922-21847922 GCF_949987615.1 Pollachius pollachius | reverse complement strand
TCCTCTGGAGCCTCAGGAAGACCTCCAGACAGGGGGCCCGCTTACTGCACCACTTAGGCCGAGTAGGGGACCCGTTTCGGCCTCAGACTCTGAGTGGACCCGCTCCTCTGGAGCCTCACCAAGACCTCCAGACAGGGGGCCCACTAACTGCACCACTTAGGCCGAGTAGGGGACCCGTTTCGGCCTCAGACTCTGAGTGGACCCGCTCCTCTGGAGCCTCAAGAAGACCTCCAGACAGGGGGCCACCAACTGCACCACTCAGGCCGAGTAGGGGACCCGTTTCGGCCTCAGACACTGAGTGGTCCCGCTCCTCTGGAGCCTCAGGAAGACCTCCAGACAGGGGGCCCGCTTACTGCACCACTTAGGCCGAGTAGGGGACCCGTTTCGGCCTCAGACTCTGAGTGGACCCGCTCCTCTGGAGCCTCAAGAAGACCTCCAGACAGGGGGCCACCAACTGCACCACTCAGGCCGAGTAGGGGACCCGTTTCGGCCTCAGACACTGAGTGGTCCCGCTCCTCTGGAGCCTCAGGAAGACCTCCAGACAGGGGGCCACCAACTGCACCACTTAGGCCGAGTAGGGGACCCGTTTCGGCCTCAGACTCTGAGTGGACCCGCTCCTCTGGAGCCTCAAGAAGACCTCCAGACAGGGGGCCACCAACTGCACCACTCAGGCCGAGTAGGGGACCCGTTTCGGCCTCAGACACTGAGTGGTCCCGCTCCTCTGGAGCCTCAGGAAGACCTCCAGACAGGGGGCCCGCTTACTGCACCACTTAGGCCGAGTAGGGGACCCGTTTCGGCCTCAGACTCTGAGTGGACCCGCTCCTCTGGAGCCTCAGGAAGACCTCCAGACAGGGGGCCCACTAACTGCACCACATGGGCCGAGTAGGGGACCCGTTTCGGACTTAGACGCCAAGTGGTCCCGCACCCCTGGATGGTTCTAGAGACCCCCAGACCAGGGGCCACCAACTGCACCACTTGGGCCGAGTAGGGGACCCGTTTCGGCCTTAGACGCCACGTGGTCCCGCTCCTCTGGAGCCTCAGGAAGACCTCCAGACCGGGGGCCACCAACGGCACCACTCAGTCCGACCAGGGGACACCTTTCGGCCTTAGACGCCACGTGGTCCCGCTCCTCTGGAGCCTCAGGAAGACCTCCAGGGCCAGGGGCCACCTTTCCTATATGCCAAACAACCACTGTCCTGCAAAACAGGCCCACAAAACGGTATCAGGCGAAGCCCATAAATCCACAGTGAGCGGACTGTGAAACTTCTTATTTTCGACACCCCTGGTATATATTACCATCCCTGGTAGTCTAAAACGAACCCATGGGAGTCTAAAATGAACCCATGGGATTCTAAACACAACCCATGGTAGTCTAAAACGAACCCATGGGAGTCTAGCAAAAAAAGAACTTAGAAAAATAACGCTTGGATTTTCATTCCTCCAGGCTCACACCGACTCACTGCACAACTCAGTCCGAGTAGGGGACCCATATCGGACTCAGACTCTGAGTGGACCCGCTGCTCTGGAGCCTCAGGAAGACCTCCAGACAGGGGGCCACCAACTGCACCACTTAGGCCGAATAGGGGACCCGTTTCGGACTCAGACTCTGCGTGGTCCCGCTCCTCTGGAGCTGCAGGAAGACCTCCAGACAGGGGGCCACCGACTGCCCCACTTAGGCCGAATAGGGGACCCGTTTCGGCCTCAGACTCTGCGTGGTCCCGCTCCTCTGGAGCCTCAGGAAGACCTCCAGACCTGGGGCCCACCAACTGCCCCACTTAGGCCGAGAAGGGGACCCGTTTCGGCCTAAGACTCTGAGTGGACCCGCTGCTCTGGAGCCTCAGGAAGACCTCCAGACAGGGGGCCACCAACTGCACCACTTAGGCCGAATAGGGGACCCGTTTCGGACTCAGACTCGGAGTGGTCCCGCTCCTCTGGAGCATCAGGAAGACCTCCAGACAGGGGGCCACCAACTGCCCCACTTAGGCCGAGTAGGGGACCCGTTTCGGCCTCAGACTCTGCGTGGTCCCGCTCCTCTGGAGCATCAGGAAGACCTCCAGACAGGGGGCCACCAACTGCCCCACTTAGGCCGAGTAAGGGACCCGTTTCGGCCTCAGACTCTGCGTGGTCCCGCTCCTCTGGAGCCGCAGGAAGACCTCCAGACCTGGGGCCACCAACTGCCCCACTTAGGCCGAGAAGGGGACCCGTTTCGGCCTCAGACTCTGAGTGGTCCCGCTCCTCTGGAGCCTCAGGAAGACCTCCAGACAGGGGGCCACCAACTGCCCCACTTAGGCCGAGTAAGGGACCCGTTTCGGCCTCAGACTCTGAGTGGACCCGCTGCTCTGGAGCCTCAGGAAGACCTCCAGACAGGGGGCCACTAACTGCCCCACTTAGGCCGAGAAGGGGACCCGTTTCGGCCTCAGACTCTGAGTGGTCCCGCTCCTCTGGAGCCTCAGGAAGACCCCCAGACAGGGGGCCACCAACTGCACCACTTAGGCCGAGTAGGGGACCCGTTTCGGCCTCAGACTCTGCGTGGTCCCGCTCCTCTGGAGCCGCAGGAAGACCTCCAGACCTGGGGCCACCAACTGCCCCACTTAGGCCGAGAAGGGGACCCGTTTCGGCCTCAGACTCTGAGTGGACCCGCTGCTCTGGAGCCTCAGGAAGACCTCCAGACAGGGGGCCACTAACTGCCCCACTTTGGCCGAGAAGGGGACCCGTTTCGGCCTCAGACTCTGAGTGGTCCCGCTCCTCTGGAGCCTCAGGAAGACCCCCAGACAGGGGGCCGACAACTGCACCACTTAGGCCGAATGGGGGACCCGTTTCGGACTTAGACGGCAAGTGGTCCCGCTCCTCTGGAGCCTCAGGAAGACCTCCAGACCGTGGACCACCAACTGCACCACTCGGGCCGAGTAGGGGACCCGTTTCGGCCTTAGACGCCACGTGGTCCCGCTCCTCTGGAGCCTCAGGAAGACCTCCAGACCGTGGACCACCAACTGCACCACTTGGGCCGAGTAGGGGACCCGTGTCGGCCTTAGACGCCACATGGTCCCGCTCCTCTGGAGCCTCAGGAAGACCTCCAGACCGTGGACCACCAACTGCACCACTCAGTCCGACCAGGGGACCCGTTTCGGCCTTAGACGCCACGTGGTCCTGCTCCTCTGGAGCCTCAGGAAGACCTCCAGACCGGGGGTCACCAACGGCACCACTCAGTCCGACCAGGGGACCCGAATCGGCCTTAGACGCCACGGGGTCCCGCTCCTCTGGAGCCTCAGGAAGACTTCCAGACCAGGGGCCACCTTTCTTATATGTCAAACGACCACTGTCCTGCAAAACAGGCCCACAAAACGGTACCAGGCGAAGCCCATAAATTCACAGTGAGCGGACTGTGAAATTTCTTATTTTCGAGACCCCTGCTAACCCTATATTACCATCCCTGGTAGTCTAAAACGAACCCATGGGAGTCTAGCAGAAAAATGACTTAGAAAAAAAACGCTTGGTTTTTCAAACGAAGCCAAGGAATCCACAGTGAGCGGACTGTGAAATTTCTTGTTTAACAATTTATAATAATAATAATAGTTAATAATAAGAATAATAATTAGAATAATAATAATAAGAAGAATAATAATAAGAATAATAATAATAATAATAATAAGAATAATAATAAGAATAAGAATAAGAAGAATAACAATAAGAGTAACAATACAAAGAAGAATAACAATAAGAATAAGAGGAATAACAATAAGAAATCAGGTCTCAGCACCAATCCCACATGCTCTCTGTCCCTCCCTTGCCATGGGAGCACACACACACACACACACACACACACACACACACACACACACACACACACACACACACACACACACACACACACACACACACACACACAACACCTCTATCTCTACCCAGGAATAGGAGGCTCAGCTCTGGTGTGTGTGTTTCCAGCTTCCCCCTACAGGCCCCCACACACACAACACCTCTATCTCTACCCAGGAATAGGAGGCTCAGCTCTGGGATGAGTGTTTCCAGCTTCCCCCTATAGGCCCACACACACACAAGTCCTCTGTCTCTACCCAGGAATAGGAGGCTCAGCACTGGTGTGTGTGTTTCCAGCTTCCCCCTATAGTCCCCACACACAAAATACCTCTATTTCTACCCAGGAAAAGGAGGCTCAGCTCTGGTGTGTGTGTTTCCAGCTTCCCCCTATAGGCCCCCACACACACACACACACACACACAACACCTCTATCTCTACCCAGGAATAGGAGGCTCAGCTCTGGGATGAGTGTTTCCAGCTTCCCCCTATGGGCCCAAACACACAAGTCCTCTGTCTCTACCCAGGAATAGGAGGCTCAGCACTGGTGTGTGTGTTTCCAGCTTCCCCCTATAGTCCCCACACACAAAATACCTCTATTTCTACCCAGGAAAAGGAGGCTCAGCTCTGGTGTGTGTGTTTCCAGCTTCCCCCTATAGTCCCCACACACAAAATACCTCTATTTCTACCCAGGAAAAGGAGGCTCAGCTCTGGTGTGTGTGTTTCCAGCTTCCCCCTATAGGCCCCCCCACACACACACAACACCTCTATCTCTACCCAGGAATAGGAGGCTCAGCTCTGGGAGGAGTGTTTCCAGCTTCCCCCTATAGGCCCAAACACACAAGTCCTCTGTCTCTACCCAGGAATAGGAGGCTCAGCACTGGTGTGTGTGTGTGTTTCCAGCTTCCCCCTATAGTCCCCACACACAAAATACCTCTATTTCTACCCAGGAAAAGGAGGCTCAGCTCTGGTGTGTGTGTGTTTCCAGCTTCCCCCTATAGGCCCCCCCACACACACACAACACCTCTATCTCTACCCAGGAATAGGAGGCTCAGCTCTGGGATGAGTGTTTCCAGCTTCCCCCTATGGGCCCAAACACACAAGTCCTCTGTCTCTACCCAGGAATAGGAGGCTCAGCACTGGTGTGTGTGTTTCCAGCTTCCCCCTATAGTCCCCACACACAAAATACC
>NC_136949.1:21827922-21832922 GCF_949987615.1 Pollachius pollachius | reverse complement strand
TGCTGCCCCTTTCACCCACAGGGGGTTCAGGGGCCCACCGCTACCACCACTCCGGTTTGGCACTCGACACTCAGGGTGGGCGTTGTGGTGGGATCCGCACAACGCCCGGGGTACCGGGCTTTGAGAAACAATCGTACAGGCGAACCGTGGCCGTAAGGAGAACATCCAAGGATGTAAAGTCGGACACCCGTATGAGGCCGACCTCTCCGTAACCACGGCCCGCCCTCGCAGGACACCTAGGACAGACGGGGCTACTCGGCTACTCGCTTCGTCTAGCAAACCCACCAAAAGGCAGGAGCACTGGATTCGGGCACACGTTGTGAGGCACCCTTCGTGTGGAACGAAAGCCACACTGGGGCCCTCACTGAGGTGTGCCGCTTAGACCATTTCCGTCGGACGCTCGCCAACATGCCGGACCGCTTGGGTCCGTGGGCTGAAGGGACGGGGCACCAGCAGTCACCTATTGACTGTGCACCTACTGTCTCCGACCTATACTAGGATGGGGGTATGTCCTTCAAAACAGGCCCACAAAACGGTATCAGGCGAAGCCCATAAATCCACAGTGAGCGGACTGTGAAACTTCTTATTTTCGACACCCCTGGTATATATTACCATCCCTGGTAGTCTAAAACGAACCCATGGGAGTCTAAAATGAACCCATGGGATTCTAAACACAACCCATGGTAGTCTAAAACGAACCCATGGGAGTCTAGCAAAAAAAGAACTTAGAAAAATAACGCTTGGATTTTCATTCCTCCAGGCTCACACCGACTCACTGCACCACCCAGTCCGAGTAGGGGACCCGTTTCGGACTCAGACTCTGAGTGGTCCCTCTCCTCTGGAGCCTCAGGAAGACCTCCAGACAGGGGGCCACCAACTGCACCACTTTGGCCGAATGGGGGACCCGTTTCGGCCTCAGACTCTGAGTGGTCCCGCTCCTCTGGAGCCTCAGGAAGACCTCCAGACAGGGGGCCCACTAACTGCACCACTTAGGCCGAGTAGGGGACCCGTTTCGGCCTCAGACTCTGAGTGGTCCCGCTCCTCTGGAGCCTCAGGAAGACCTCCAGACAGGGGGCCCACTAACTGCACCACTCAGGCCGAGTAGGGGACCCGTTTCGGCCTCAGACTCTGAGTGGTCCCGCTCCTCTGGAGCCTCAGGAAGACCTCCAGACAGGGGACCCACTAACTGCACCACTCAGGCCGAGTAGGGGAACCGTTCCGGCCTCAGACTCTGAGTGGTCCCGCTCCTCTGGAGCCTCACCAAGACCTCCAGACAGGGGGCCCACTAACTGCACCACTTAGGCCGAGTAGGGGACCCGTTTCGGCCTCAGACTCTGAGTGGACCCGCTCCTCTGGGGCCTCAGGAAGACCTCCAGACAGGGGGCCACCAACTGCACCATTCAGTCCGAGTAGGGGACCCGTTTCGGCCTCAGACTCTGAGTGGACCCGCTCCTCTGGAGCCTCAGGAAGACCTCCAGACAGGGGGCCCACTAACTCCACCACTTTGGCCGAGTAGGGGACCCGTTTCGGCCTCAGACTCTGAGTGGACCCACTCCTCTGGAGCCTCAGGAAGACCTCCAGACAGGGGGCCCACTAACTGCACCACTTAGGCCGAGTAGGGGACCCGTTTCGGCCTCAGACTCTGAGTGGACCCGCTCCTCTGGAGCCTCAGGAAGACCTCCAGACAGGGGGCCACCAACTGCACCACTTAGGCCGAGTAGGGGACCCGTTTCGGCCTCAGACTCTGAGTGGTCCCTCTCCTCTGGAGCCTCAGGAAGACCTCCAGACAGGGGGCCACCAACTGCACCACTTAGGCCGAATGGGGGACCCGTTTCGGCCTCAGACTCTGAGTGGTCCCGCTCCTCTGGAGCCTCAGGAAGACCTCCAGACAGGGGGCCCACTAACTGCACCACTTAGGCCGAGTAGGGGACCCGTTTCGGCCTCAGACTCTGAGTGGACCCGCTCCTCTGGAGCCTCAAGAAGACCTCCAGACAGGGGGCCACCAACTGCACCACTCAGGCCGAGTAGGGGACCCGTTTCGGCCTCAGACACTGAGTGGTCCCGCTCCTCTGGAGCCTCAGGAAGACCTCCAGACAGGGGGCCCGCTTACTGCACCACTTAGGCCGAGTAGGGGACCCGTTTCGGCCTCAGACTCTGAGTGGACCCGCTCCTCTGGAGCCTCACCAAGACCTCCAGACAGGGGGCCCACTAACTGCACCACTTAGGCCGAGTAGGGGACCCGTTTCGGCCTCAGACTCTGAGTGGACCCGCTCCTCTGGAGCCTCAAGAAGACCTCCAGACAGGGGGCCACCAACTGCACCACTCAGGCCGAGTAGGGGACCCGTTTCGGCCTCAGACACTGAGTGGTCCCGCTCCTCTGGAGCCTCAGGAAGACCTCCAGACAGGGGGCCCGCTTACTGCACCACTTAGGCCGAGTAGGGGACCCGTTTCGGCCTCAGACTCTGAGTGGACCCGCTCCTCTGGAGCCTCAAGAAGACCTCCAGACAGGGGGCCACCAACTGCACCACTCAGGCCGAGTAGGGGACCCGTTTCGGCCTCAGACACTGAGTGGTCCCGCTCCTCTGGAGCCTCAGGAAGACCTCCAGACAGGGGGCCACCAACTGCACCACTTAGGCCGAGTAGGGGACCCGTTTCGGCCTCAGACTCTGAGTGGACCCGCTCCTCTGGAGCCTCAAGAAGACCTCCAGACAGGGGGCCACCAACTGCACCACTCAGGCCGAGTAGGGGACCCGTTTCGGCCTCAGACACTGAGTGGTCCCGCTCCTCTGGAGCCTCAGGAAGACCTCCAGACAGGGGGCCCGCTTACTGCACCACTTAGGCCGAGTAGGGGACCCGTTTCGGCCTCAGACTCTGAGTGGACCCGCTCCTCTGGAGCCTCAGGAAGACCTCCAGACAGGGGGCCCACTAACTGCACCACATGGGCCGAGTAGGGGACCCGTTTCGGACTTAGACGCCAAGTGGTCCCGCACCCCTGGATGGTTCTAGAGACCCCCAGACCAGGGGCCACCAACTGCACCACTTGGGCCGAGTAGGGGACCCGTTTCGGCCTTAGACGCCACGTGGTCCCGCTCCTCTGGAGCCTCAGGAAGACCTCCAGACCGGGGGCCACCAACGGCACCACTCAGTCCGACCAGGGGACACCTTTCGGCCTTAGACGCCACGTGGTCCCGCTCCTCTGGAGCCTCAGGAAGACCTCCAGGGCCAGGGGCCACCTTTCCTATATGCCAAACAACCACTGTCCTGCAAAACAGGCCCACAAAACGGTATCAGGCGAAGCCCATAAATCCACAGTGAGCGGACTGTGAAACTTCTTATTTTCGACACCCCTGGTATATATTACCATCCCTGGTAGTCTAAAACGAACCCATGGGAGTCTAAAATGAACCCATGGGATTCTAAACACAACCCATGGTAGTCTAAAACGAACCCATGGGAGTCTAGCAAAAAAAGAACTTAGAAAAATAACGCTTGGATTTTCATTCCTCCAGGCTCACACCGACTCACTGCACAACTCAGTCCGAGTAGGGGACCCATATCGGACTCAGACTCTGAGTGGACCCGCTGCTCTGGAGCCTCAGGAAGACCTCCAGACAGGGGGCCACCAACTGCACCACTTAGGCCGAATAGGGGACCCGTTTCGGACTCAGACTCTGCGTGGTCCCGCTCCTCTGGAGCTGCAGGAAGACCTCCAGACAGGGGGCCACCGACTGCCCCACTTAGGCCGAATAGGGGACCCGTTTCGGCCTCAGACTCTGCGTGGTCCCGCTCCTCTGGAGCCTCAGGAAGACCTCCAGACCTGGGGCCCACCAACTGCCCCACTTAGGCCGAGAAGGGGACCCGTTTCGGCCTAAGACTCTGAGTGGACCCGCTGCTCTGGAGCCTCAGGAAGACCTCCAGACAGGGGGCCACCAACTGCACCACTTAGGCCGAATAGGGGACCCGTTTCGGACTCAGACTCGGAGTGGTCCCGCTCCTCTGGAGCATCAGGAAGACCTCCAGACAGGGGGCCACCAACTGCCCCACTTAGGCCGAGTAGGGGACCCGTTTCGGCCTCAGACTCTGCGTGGTCCCGCTCCTCTGGAGCATCAGGAAGACCTCCAGACAGGGGGCCACCAACTGCCCCACTTAGGCCGAGTAAGGGACCCGTTTCGGCCTCAGACTCTGCGTGGTCCCGCTCCTCTGGAGCCGCAGGAAGACCTCCAGACCTGGGGCCACCAACTGCCCCACTTAGGCCGAGAAGGGGACCCGTTTCGGCCTCAGACTCTGAGTGGTCCCGCTCCTCTGGAGCCTCAGGAAGACCTCCAGACAGGGGGCCACCAACTGCCCCACTTAGGCCGAGTAAGGGACCCGTTTCGGCCTCAGACTCTGAGTGGACCCGCTGCTCTGGAGCCTCAGGAAGACCTCCAGACAGGGGGCCACTAACTGCCCCACTTAGGCCGAGAAGGGGACCCGTTTCGGCCTCAGACTCTGAGTGGTCCCGCTCCTCTGGAGCCTCAGGAAGACCCCCAGACAGGGGGCCACCAACTGCACCACTTAGGCCGAGTAGGGGACCCGTTTCGGCCTCAGACTCTGCGTGGTCCCGCTCCTCTGGAGCCGCAGGAAGACCTCCAGACCTGGGGCCACCAACTGCCCCACTTAGGCCGAGAAGGGGACCCGTTTCGGCCTCAGACTCTGAGTGGACCCGCTGCTCTGGAGCCTCAGGAAGACCTCCAGACAGGGGGCCACTAACTGCCCCACTTTGGCCGAGAAGGGGACCCGTTTCGGCCTCAGACTCTGAGTGGTCCCGCTCCTCTGGAGCCTCAGGAAGACCCCCAGACAGGGGGCCGACAACTGCACCACTTAGGCCGAATGGGGGACCCGTTTCGGACTTAGACGGCAAGTGGTCCCGCTCCTCTGGAGCCTCAGGAAGACCTCCAGACCGTGGACCACCAACTGCACCACTCGGGCCGAGTAGGGGACCCGTTTCGGCCTTAGACGCC
>NC_136949.1:21810422-21815422 GCF_949987615.1 Pollachius pollachius | reverse complement strand
TCGGCCTCAGACTCTGAGTGGACCCGCTCCTCTGGAGCCTCACCAAGACCTCCAGACAGGGGGCCCACTAACTGCACCACTTAGGCCGAGTAGGGGACCCGTTTCGGCCTCAGACTCTGAGTGGACCCGCTCCTCTGGAGCCTCAAGAAGACCTCCAGACAGGGGGCCACCAACTGCACCACTCAGGCCGAGTAGGGGACCCGTTTCGGCCTCAGACACTGAGTGGTCCCGCTCCTCTGGAGCCTCAGGAAGACCTCCAGACAGGGGGCCCGCTTACTGCACCACTTAGGCCGAGTAGGGGACCCGTTTCGGCCTCAGACTCTGAGTGGACCCGCTCCTCTGGAGCCTCAAGAAGACCTCCAGACAGGGGGCCACCAACTGCACCACTCAGGCCGAGTAGGGGACCCGTTTCGGCCTCAGACACTGAGTGGTCCCGCTCCTCTGGAGCCTCAGGAAGACCTCCAGACAGGGGGCCCGCTTACTGCACCACTTAGGCCGAGTAGGGGACCCGTTTCGGCCTCAGACTCTGAGTGGACCCGCTCCTCTGGAGCCTCACCAAGACCCCCAGACAGGGGGCCACCAACTGCACCACTTAGGCCGAGTAGGGGACCCGTTTCGGCCTCAGACTCTGAGTGGACCCGCTCCTCTGGAGCCTCAAGAAGACCTCCAGACAGGGGGCCACCAACTGCACCACTCAGGCCGAGTAGGGGACCCGTTTCGGCCTCAGACACTGAGTGGTCCCGCTCCTCTGGAGCCTCAGGAAGACCTCCAGACAGGGGGCCCGCTTACTGCACCACTTAGGCCGAGTAGGGGACCCGTTTCGGCCTCAGACTCTGAGTGGACCCGCTCCTCTGGAGCCTCAGGAAGACCTCCAGACAGGGGGCCCACTAACTGCACCACATGGGCCGAGTAGGGGACCCGTTTCGGACTTAGACGCCAAGTGGTCCCGCACCCCTGGATGGTTCTAGAGACCCCCAGACCAGGGGCCACCAACTGCACCACTTGGGCCGAGTAGGGGACCCGTTTCGGCCTTAGACGCCACGTGGTCCCGCTCCTCTGGAGCCTCAGGAAGACCTCCAGACCGGGGGCCACCAACGGCACCACTCAGTCCGACCAGGGGACACCTTTCGGCCTTAGACGCCACGTGGTCCCGCTCCTCTGGAGCCTCAGGAAGACCTCCAGGGCCAGGGGCCACCTTTCCTATATGCCAAACAACCACTGTCCTGCAAAACAGGCCCACAAAACGGTATCAGGCGAAGCCCATAAATCCACAGTGAGCGGACTGTGAAACTTCTTATTTTCGACACCCCTGGTATATATTACCATCCCTGGTAGTCTAAAACGAACCCATGGGAGTCTAAAATGAACCCATGGGATTCTAAACACAACCCATGGTAGTCTAAAACGAACCCATGGGAGTCTAGCAAAAAAAGAACTTAGAAAAATAACGCTTGGATTTTCATTCCTCCAGGCTCACACCGACTCACTGCACAACTCAGTCCGAGTAGGGGACCCATATCGGACTCAGACTCTGAGTGGACCCGCTGCTCTGGAGCCTCAGGAAGACCTCCAGACAGGGGGCCACCAACTGCACCACTTAGGCCGAATAGGGGACCCGTTTCGGACTCAGACTCTGCGTGGTCCCGCTCCTCTGGAGCTGCAGGAAGACCTCCAGACAGGGGGCCACCGACTGCCCCACTTAGGCCGAATAGGGGACCCGTTTCGGCCTCAGACTCTGCGTGGTCCCGCTCCTCTGGAGCCTCAGGAAGACCTCCAGACCTGGGGCCCACCAACTGCCCCACTTAGGCCGAGAAGGGGACCCGTTTCGGCCTAAGACTCTGAGTGGACCCGCTGCTCTGGAGCCTCAGGAAGACCTCCAGACAGGGGGCCACCAACTGCACCACTTAGGCCGAATAGGGGACCCGTTTCGGACTCAGACTCGGAGTGGTCCCGCTCCTCTGGAGCATCAGGAAGACCTCCAGACAGGGGGCCACCAACTGCCCCACTTAGGCCGAGTAGGGGACCCGTTTCGGCCTCAGACTCTGCGTGGTCCCGCTCCTCTGGAGCATCAGGAAGACCTCCAGACAGGGGGCCACCAACTGCCCCACTTAGGCCGAGTAAGGGACCCGTTTCGGCCTCAGACTCTGCGTGGTCCCGCTCCTCTGGAGCCGCAGGAAGACCTCCAGACCTGGGGCCACCAACTGCCCCACTTAGGCCGAGAAGGGGACCCGTTTCGGCCTCAGACTCTGAGTGGTCCCGCTCCTCTGGAGCCTCAGGAAGACCTCCAGACAGGGGGCCACCAACTGCCCCACTTAGGCCGAGTAAGGGACCCGTTTCGGCCTCAGACTCTGAGTGGACCCGCTGCTCTGGAGCCTCAGGAAGACCTCCAGACAGGGGGCCACTAACTGCCCCACTTAGGCCGAGAAGGGGACCCGTTTCGGCCTCAGACTCTGAGTGGTCCCGCTCCTCTGGAGCCTCAGGAAGACCCCCAGACAGGGGGCCACCAACTGCACCACTTAGGCCGAGTAGGGGACCCGTTTCGGCCTCAGACTCTGCGTGGTCCCGCTCCTCTGGAGCCGCAGGAAGACCTCCAGACCTGGGGCCACCAACTGCCCCACTTAGGCCGAGAAGGGGACCCGTTTCGGCCTCAGACTCTGAGTGGACCCGCTGCTCTGGAGCCTCAGGAAGACCTCCAGACAGGGGGCCACTAACTGCCCCACTTTGGCCGAGAAGGGGACCCGTTTCGGCCTCAGACTCTGAGTGGTCCCGCTCCTCTGGAGCCTCAGGAAGACCCCCAGACAGGGGGCCGACAACTGCACCACTTAGGCCGAATGGGGGACCCGTTTCGGACTTAGACGGCAAGTGGTCCCGCTCCTCTGGAGCCTCAGGAAGACCTCCAGACCGTGGACCACCAACTGCACCACTCGGGCCGAGTAGGGGACCCGTTTCGGCCTTAGACGCCACGTGGTCCCGCTCCTCTGGAGCCTCAGGAAGACCTCCAGACCGTGGACCACCAACTGCACCACTTGGGCCGAGTAGGGGACCCGTGTCGGCCTTAGACGCCACATGGTCCCGCTCCTCTGGAGCCTCAGGAAGACCTCCAGACCGTGGACCACCAACTGCACCACTCAGTCCGACCAGGGGACCCGTTTCGGCCTTAGACGCCACGTGGTCCTGCTCCTCTGGAGCCTCAGGAAGACCTCCAGACCGGGGGTCACCAACGGCACCACTCAGTCCGACCAGGGGACCCGAATCGGCCTTAGACGCCACGGGGTCCCGCTCCTCTGGAGCCTCAGGAAGACTTCCAGACCAGGGGCCACCTTTCTTATATGTCAAACGACCACTGTCCTGCAAAACAGGCCCACAAAACGGTACCAGGCGAAGCCCATAAATTCACAGTGAGCGGACTGTGAAATTTCTTATTTTCGAGACCCCTGCTAACCCTATATTACCATCCCTGGTAGTCTAAAACGAACCCATGGGAGTCTAGCAGAAAAATGACTTAGAAAAAAAACGCTTGGTTTTTCAAACGAAGCCAAGGAATCCACAGTGAGCGGACTGTGAAATTTCTTGTTTAACAATTTATAATAATAATAATAGTTAATAATAAGAATAATAATTAGAATAATAATAATAAGAAGAATAATAATAAGAATAATAATAATAATAATAATAAGAATAATAATAAGAATAAGAATAAGAAGAATAACAATAAGAGTAACAATACAAAGAAGAATAACAATAAGAATAAGAGGAATAACAATAAGAAATCAGGTCTCAGCACCAATCCCACATGCTCTCTGTCCCTCCCTTGCCATGGGAGCCACACACACACACACACACACACACACACACACACACACACACACACACACACACACACACACACACACACACACACACACACACACACACACACACACACAACACCTCTATCTCTACCCAGGAATAGGAGGCTCAGCTCTGGTGTGTGTGTTTCCAGCTTCCCCCTACAGGCCCCCACACACACAACACCTCTATCTCTACCCAGGAATAGGAGGCTCAGCTCTGGGATGAGTGTTTCCAGCTTCCCCCTATAGGCCCACACACACACAAGTCCTCTGTCTCTACCCAGGAATAGGAGGCTCAGCACTGGTGTGTGTGTTTCCAGCTTCCCCCTATAGTCCCCACACACAAAATACCTCTATTTCTACCCAGGAAAAGGAGGCTCAGCTCTGGTGTGTGTGTTTCCAGCTTCCCCCTATAGGCCCCCACACACACACACACACACACACAACACCTCTATCTCTACCCAGGAATAGGAGGCTCAGCTCTGGGATGAGTGTTTCCAGCTTCCCCCTATGGGCCCAAACACACAAGTCCTCTGTCTCTACCCAGGAATAGGAGGCTCAGCACTGGTGTGTGTGTTTCCAGCTTCCCCCTATAGTCCCCACACACAAAATACCTCTATTTCTACCCAGGAAAAGGAGGCTCAGCTCTGGTGTGTGTGTTTCCAGCTTCCCCCTATAGTCCCCACACACAAAATACCTCTATTTCTACCCAGGAAAAGGAGGCTCAGCTCTGGTGTGTGTGTTTCCAGCTTCCCCCTATAGGCCCCCCCACACACACACAACACCTCTATCTCTACCCAGGAATAGGAGGCTCAGCTCTGGGAGGAGTGTTTCCAGCTTCCCCCTATAGGCCCAAACACACAAGTCCTCTGTCTCTACCCAGGAATAGGAGGCTCAGCACTGGTGTGTGTGTGTGTTTCCAGCTTCCCCCTATAGTCCCCACACACAAAATACCTCTATTTCTACCCAGGAAAAGGAGGCTCAGCTCTGGTGTGTGTGTGTTTCCAGCTTCCCCCTATAGGCCCCCCCACACACACACAACACCTCTATCTCTACCCAGGAATAGGAGGCTCAGCTCTGGGATGAGTGTTTCCAGCTTCCCCCTATGGGCCCAAACACACAAGTCCTCTGTCTCTACCCAGGAATAGGAGGCTCAGCACTGGTGTGTGT
>NC_136949.1:21795422-21800422 GCF_949987615.1 Pollachius pollachius | reverse complement strand
GCTCTCGGTGCGTCGTGCGAGGCGGGCCGCACCGTGAGTGGCTGCTGCCCCTTTCACCCACAGGGGGTTCAGGGGCCCACCGCTACCACCACTCCGGTTTGGCACTCGACACTCAGGGTGGGCGTTGTGGTGGGATCCGCACAACGCCCGGGGTACCGGGCTTTGAGAAACAATCGTACAGGCGAACCGTGGCCGTAAGGAGAACATCCAAGGATGTAAAGTCGGACACCCGTATGAGGCCGACCTCTCCGTAACCACGGCCCGCCCTCGCAGGACACCTAGGACAGACGGGGCTACTCGGCTACTCGCTTCGTCTAGCACACCCACCAAAAGGCAGGAGCACTGGTTTCGGGCACACGTTGTGAGGCACCCTTCGTGTGGAACGAAAGCCACACTGGGGCCCTCACTGAGGTGTGCCGCTTAGACCATTTCCGTCGGACGCTCGCCAACATGCCGGACCGCTTGGGTCCGTGGGCTGAAGGGACGGGGCACCAGCAGTCACCTATTGACTGTGCACCTACTGTCTCCGACCTATACTAGGATGGGGGTATGTCCTTCAAAACAGGCCCACAAAACGGTATCAGGCGAAGCCCATAAATCCACAGTGAGCGGACTGTGAAACTTCTTATTTTCGACACCCCTGGTATATATTACCATCCCTGGTAGTCTAAAACGAACCCATGGGAGTCTAAAATGAACCCATGGGATTCTAAACACAACCCATGGTAGTCTAAAACGAACCCATGGGAGTCTAGCAAAAAAAGAACTTAGAAAAATAACGCTTGGATTTTCATTCCTCCAGGCTCACACCGACTCACTGCACCACCCAGTCCGAGTAGGGGACCCGTTTCGGACTCAGACTCTGAGTGGTCCCTCTCCTCTGGAGCCTCAGGAAGACCTCCAGACAGGGGGCCACCAACTGCACCACTTTGGCCGAATGGGGGACCCGTTTCGGCCTCAGACTCTGAGTGGTCCCGCTCCTCTGGAGCCTCAGGAAGACCTCCAGACAGGGGGCCCACTAACTGCACCACTCAGGCCGAGTAGGGGACCCGTTTCGGCCTCAGACTCTGAGTGGTCCCGCTCCTCTGGAGCCTCAGGAAGACCTCCAGACAGGGGGCCCACTAACTGCACCACTCAGGCCGAGTAGGGGACCCGTTCCGGCCTCAGACTCTGAGTGGTCCCGCTCCTCTGGAGCCTCAGGAAGACCTCCAGACAGGGGGCCCACTAACTGCACCACTCAGGCCGAGTAGGGGACCCGTTCCGGCCTCAGACTCTGAGTGGTCCCGCTCCTCTGGAGCCTCAGGAAGACCTCCAGACAGGGGGCCCACTAACTGCACCACTCAGGCCGAGTAGGGGAACCGTTCCGGCCTCAGACTCTGAGTGGACCCGCTCCTCTGGAGCCTCACCAAGACCCCCAGACAGGGGGCCACCAACTGCACCACTCTGTCCGAGTAGGGGACCCGTTTCGGCCTCAGACTCTGAGTGGTCCCTCTCCTCTGGAGCCTCAGGAAGACCTCCAGACAGGGGGCCACCAACTGCACCACTTAGGCCGAATGGGGGACCCGTTTCGGCCTCAGACTCTGAGTGGTCCCGCTCCTCTGGAGCCTCAGGAAGACCTCCAGACAGGGGGCCCACTAACTGCACCACTTAGGCCGAGTAGGGGAACCGTTCCGGCCTCAGACTCTGAGTGGACCCGCTCCTCTGGAGCCTCAGGAAGACCTCCGGACAGGGGGCCACCAACTGAAACACTCAGTCCGAGTAGGGGACCCGTTTCGGCCTCAGGCTCTGAGTGGTCCCGCTCCTCTGGAGCCTCAGGAAGACCTCCAGACAGGGGGCCCACTAACTGCACCACTCAGGCCGAGTAGGGGACCCGTTTCGGCCTCAGACTCTGAGTGGTCCCGCTCCTCTGGAGCCTCAGGAAGACCTCCAGACAGGGGGCCCACTAACTGCACCACTCAGGCCGAGTAGGGGAACCGTTCCGGCCTCAGACTCTGAGTGGACCCGCTCCTCTGGAGCCTCAGGAAGACCTCCAGACAGGGGGCCACCAACTGCACCACTTAGGCCGAGTAGGGGACCCGTTTCGGCCTCAGACTCTGAGTGGTCCCTCTCCTCTGGAGCCTCAGGAAGACCTCCAGACAGGGGGCCACCAACTGCACCACTTAGGCCGAATGGGGGACCCGTTTCGGCCTCAGACTCTGAGTGGTCCCGCTCCTCTGGAGCCTCAGGAAGACCTCAAGACAGGGGGCCCACTAACTGCACCACTTAGGCCGAGTAGGGGACCCGTTTCGGCCTCAGACTCTGAGTGGACCCGCTCCTCTGGAGCCTCAGGAAGACCTCCGGACAGGGGGCCACCAACTGAACCACTCAGTCCGAGTAGGGGACCCGTTTCGGCCTCAGGCTCTGAGTGGTCCCGCTCCTCTGGAGCCTCAGGAAGACCTCCAGACAGGGGGCCCACTAACTGCACCACTCAGGCCGAGTAGGGGAACCGTTCCGGCCTCAGACTCTGAGTGGACCCGCTCCTCTGGAGCCTCACCAAGACCCCCAGACAGGGGGCCACCAACTGCACCACTTAGGCCGAGTAGGGGACCCGTTTCGGCCTCAGGCTCTGAGTGGACCCGCTCCTCTGGAGCCTCAAGAAGACCTCCAGACAGGGGGCCACCAACTGCACCACTCAGGCCGAGTAGGGGACCCGTTTCGGCCTCAGACACTGAGTGGTCCCGCTCCTCTGGAGACTCAGGAAGACCTCCAGACAGGGGGCCCGCTTACTGCACCACTTAGGCCGAGTAGGGGACCCGTTTCGGCCTCAGACTCTGAGTGGACCCGCTCCTCTGGAGCCTCAGGAAGACCTCCAGACAGGGGGCCCACTAACTGCACCACATGGGCCGAGTAGGGGACCCGTTTCGGACTTAGACGCCAAGTGGTCCCGCACCCCTGGATGGTTCTAGAGACCCCCAGACCAGGGGCCACCAACTGCACCACTTGGGCCGAGTAGGGGACCCGTTTCGGCCTTAGACGCCACGTGGTCCCGCTCCTCTGGAGCCTCAGGAAGACCTCCAGACCGGGGGCCACCAACGGCACCACTCAGTCCGACCAGGGGACACCTTTCGGCCTTAGACGCCACGTGGTCCCGCTCCTCTGGAGCCTCAGGAAGACCTCCAGGGCCAGGGGCCACCTTTCCTATATGCCAAACAACCACTGTCCTGCAAAACAGGCCCACAAAGCGGTACCAGGCGAAGCCCATAAATCCACAGTGAGCGGACTGTGAAACTTCTTATTTTCGACACCCCTGGTATATATTACCATCCCTGGTAGTCTAAAACGAACCCATGGGAGTCTAAAATGAACCCATGGGATTCTAAACACAACCCATGGTAGTCTAAAACGAACCCATGGGAGTCTAGCAAAAAAAGAACTTAGAAAAATAACGCTTGGATTTTCATTCCTCCAGGCTCACACCGACTCACTGCACAACTCAGTCCGAGTAGGGGACCCATTTCGGACTCAGACTCTGAGTGGACCCGCTGCTCTGGAGCCTCAGGAAGACCTCCAGACAGGGGCCCACCAACTGCACCACTTAGGCCGAATAGGGGACCCGTTTCGGACTCAGACTCTGCGTGGTCCCGCTCCTCTGGAGCTGCAGGAAGACCTCCAGACAGGGGGCCACCGACTGCCCCACTTAGGCCGAATAGGGGACCCGTTTCGGCCTCAGACTCTGCGTGGTCCCGCTCCTCTGGAGCCTCAGGAAGACCTCCAGACCTGGGGCCCACCAACTGCCCCACTTAGGCCGAGAAGGGGACCCGTTTCGGCCTAAGACTCTGAGTGGACCCGCTGCTCTGGAGCCTCAGGAAGACCTCCAGACAGGGGGCCACCAACTGCACCACTTAGGCCGAATAGGGGACCCGTTTCGGACTCAGACTCGGAGTGGTCCCGCTCCTCTGGAGCATCAGGAAGACCTCCAGACAGGGGGCCACCAACTGCCCCACTTAGGCCGAGTAGGGGACCCGTTTCGGCCTCAGACTCTGCGTGGTCCCGCTCCTCTGGAGCATCAGGAAGACCTCCAGACAGGGGGCCACCAACTGCCCCACTTAGGCCGAGTAGGGGACCCGTTTCGGCCTCAGACTCTGAGTGGACCCACTGCTCTGGAGCCTCAGGAAGACCTCCAGACAGGGGGCCACTAACTGCCCCACTTAGGACGAGAAGGGGACCCGTTTCGGCCTCAGACTCTGAGTGGTCCCGCTCCTCTGGAGCCTCAGGAAGACCCCCAGACAGGGGGCCACCAACTGCACCACTTAGGCCGAGTAGGGGACCCGTTTCGGCCTCAGACTCTGCGTGGTCCCGCTCCTCTGGAGCCGCAGGAAGACCTCCAGACCTGGGGCCACCAACTGCCCCACTTAGGCCGAGTAGGGGACCCGTTCCGGCCTCAGACTCTGAGTGGTCCCGCTGCTCTGGAGCCTCAGGAAGACCCCCAGACAGGGGGCCGACAACTGCACCACTTAGGCCGAATGGGGGACCCGTTTCGGACTTAGACGGCAAGTGGTCCCGCTCCTCTGGAGCCTCAGGAAGACCTCCAGACCGTGGACCACCAACTGCACCACTCGGGCCGAGTAGGGGACCCGTTTCGGCCTCAGACGCCACGTGGTCCCGCTCCTCTGGAGCCTCAGGAAGACCTCCAGACCGTGGACCACCAACTGCACCACTTGGGCCGAGTAGGGGACCCGTGTCGGCCTTAGACGCCACGTGGTCCCGCTCCTCTGGAGCCTCAGGAAGACCTCCAGACCGTGGACCACCAACTGCACCACTCAGTCCGACCAGGGGACCCGTTTCGGCCTTAGACGCCACGTGGTCCCGCTCCTCTGGAGCCTCAGGAAGACCTCCAGACCGGGGGCCACCAACTGCACCACTCAGTCCGACCAGGGGACCCGTTTCGGCCTTAGACGCCACGTGGTCCCGCTCCTCTGGAGCCTCAGGAGGACCTCCAGACCGGGGGCCACCAACGGCCC
>NC_136949.1:21780422-21782922 GCF_949987615.1 Pollachius pollachius | reverse complement strand
AACCCATGGGAGTCTAAAATGAACCCATGGGATTCTAAACACAACCCATGGTAGTCTAAAACGAACCCATGGGAGTCTAGCAAAAAAAGAACTTAGAAAAATAAC
This sequence comes from Pollachius pollachius, assembly GCF_949987615.1. Taxonomy (NCBI): domain Eukaryota; kingdom Metazoa; phylum Chordata; class Actinopteri; order Gadiformes; family Gadidae; genus Pollachius; species Pollachius pollachius. Next base: position 21,782,817 of record NC_136949.1, on the reverse strand, counting down.
GCTTGGATTTTCATTCCTCCAGGCTCACACCGACTCACTGCACCACCCAGTCCGAGTAGGGGACCCGTTTCGGACTCAGACTCTGAGTGGTCCCTCTCCTCTGGAGCCTCAGGAAGACCTCCAGACAGGGGGCCACCAACTGCACCACTTTGGCCGAATGGGGGACCCGTTTCGGCCTCAGACTCTGAGTGGTCCCGCTCCTCTGGAGCCTCAGGAAGACCTCCAGACAGGGGGCCCACTAACTGCACCACTCAGGCCGAGTAGGGGACCCGTTTCGGCCTCAGACTCTGAGTGGTCCCGCTCCTCTGGAGCCTCAGGAAGACCTCCAGACAGGGGGCCCACTAACTGCACCACTCAGGCCGAGTAGGGGACCCGTTCCGGCCTCAGACTCTGAGTGGTCCCGCTCCTCTGGAGCCTCAGGAAGACCTCCAGACAGGGGGCCCACTAACTGCACCACTCAGGCCGAGTAGGGGACCCGTTCCGGCCTCAGACTCTGAGTGGTCCCGCTCCTCTGGAGCCTCAGGAAGACCTCCAGACAGGGGGCCCACTAACTGCACCACTCAGGCCGAGTAGGGGAACCGTTCCGGCCTCAGACTCTGAGTGGACCCGCTCCTCTGGAGCCTCACCAAGACCCCCAGACAGGGGGCCACCAACTGCACCACTCTGTCCGAGTAGGGGACCCGTTTCGGCCTCAGACTCTGAGTGGTCCCTCTCCTCTGGAGCCTCAGGAAGACCTCCAGACAGGGGGCCACCAACTGCACCACTTAGGCCGAATGGGGGACCCGTTTCGGCCTCAGACTCTGAGTGGTCCCGCTCCTCTGGAGCCTCAGGAAGACCTCCAGACAGGGGGCCCACTAACTGCACCACTTAGGCCGAGTAGGGGAACCGTTCCGGCCTCAGACTCTGAGTGGACCCGCTCCTCTGGAGCCTCAGGAAGACCTCCGGACAGGGGGCCACCAACTGAAACACTCAGTCCGAGTAGGGGACCCGTTTCGGCCTCAGGCTCTGAGTGGTCCCGCTCCTCTGGAGCCTCAGGAAGACCTCCAGACAGGGGGCCCACTAACTGCACCACTCAGGCCGAGTAGGGGACCCGTTTCGGCCTCAGACTCTGAGTGGTCCCGCTCCTCTGGAGCCTCAGGAAGACCTCCAGACAGGGGGCCCACTAACTGCACCACTCAGGCCGAGTAGGGGAACCGTTCCGGCCTCAGACTCTGAGTGGACCCGCTCCTCTGGAGCCTCAGGAAGACCTCCAGACAGGGGGCCACCAACTGCACCACTTAGGCCGAGTAGGGGACCCGTTTCGGCCTCAGACTCTGAGTGGTCCCTCTCCTCTGGAGCCTCAGGAAGACCTCCAGACAGGGGGCCACCAACTGCACCACTTAGGCCGAATGGGGGACCCGTTTCGGCCTCAGACTCTGAGTGGTCCCGCTCCTCTGGAGCCTCAGGAAGACCTCAAGACAGGGGGCCCACTAACTGCACCACTTAGGCCGAGTAGGGGACCCGTTTCGGCCTCAGACTCTGAGTGGACCCGCTCCTCTGGAGCCTCAGGAAGACCTCCGGACAGGGGGCCACCAACTGAACCACTCAGTCCGAGTAGGGGACCCGTTTCGGCCTCAGGCTCTGAGTGGTCCCGCTCCTCTGGAGCCTCAGGAAGACCTCCAGACAGGGGGCCCACTAACTGCACCACTCAGGCCGAGTAGGGGAACCGTTCCGGCCTCAGACTCTGAGTGGACCCGCTCCTCTGGAGCCTCACCAAGACCCCCAGACAGGGGGCCACCAACTGCACCACTTAGGCCGAGTAGGGGACCCGTTTCGGCCTCAGGCTCTGAGTGGACCCGCTCCTCTGGAGCCTCAAGAAGACCTCCAGACAGGGGGCCACCAACTGCACCACTCAGGCCGAGTAGGGGACCCGTTTCGGCCTCAGACACTGAGTGGTCCCGCTCCTCTGGAGACTCAGGAAGACCTCCAGACAGGGGGCCCGCTTACTGCACCACTTAGGCCGAGTAGGGGACCCGTTTCGGCCTCAGACTCTGAGTGGACCCGCTCCTCTGGAGCCTCAGGAAGACCTCCAGACAGGGGGCCCACTAACTGCACCACATGGGCCGAGTAGGGGACCCGTTTCGGACTTAGACGCCAAGTGGTCCCGCACCCCTGGATGGTTCTAGAGACCCCCAGACCAGGGGCCACCAACTGCACCACTTGGGCCGAGTAGGGGACCCGTTTCGGCCTTAGACGCCACGTGGTCCCGCTCCTCTGGAGCCTCAGGAAGACCTCCAGACCGGGGGCCACCAACGGCACCACTCAGTCCGACCAGGGGACACCTTTCGGCCTTAGACGCCACGTGGTCCCGCTCCTCTGGAGCCTCAGGAAGACCTCCAGGGCCAGGGGCCACCTT
>NC_136949.1:21765422-21767922 GCF_949987615.1 Pollachius pollachius | reverse complement strand
ACAGGCCCACAAAACGGTATCAGGCGAAGCCCATAAATCCACAGTGAGCGGACTGTGAAACTTCTTATTTTCGACACCCCTGGTATATATTACCATCCCTGGTAGTCTAAAACGAACCCATGGGAGTCTAAAATGAACCCATGGGATTCTAAACACAACCCATGGTAGTCTAAAACGAACCCATGGGAGTCTAGCAAAAAAAGAACTTAGAAAAATAACGCTTGGATTTTCATTCCTCCAGGCTCACACCGACTCACTGCACCACCCAGTCCGAGTAGGGGACCCGTTTCGGACTCAGACTCTGAGTGGTCCCTCTCCTCTGGAGCCTCAGGAAGACCTCCAGACAGGGGGCCACCAACTGCACCACTTTGGCCGAATGGGGGACCCGTTTCGGCCTCAGACTCTGAGTGGTCCCGCTCCTCTGGAGCCTCAGGAAGACCTCCAGACAGGGGGCCCACTAACTGCACCACTCAGGCCGAGTAGGGGACCCGTTTCGGCCTCAGACTCTGAGTGGTCCCGCTCCTCTGGAGCCTCAGGAAGACCTCCAGACAGGGGGCCCACTAACTGCACCACTCAGGCCGAGTAGGGGACCCGTTCCGGCCTCAGACTCTGAGTGGTCCCGCTCCTCTGGAGCCTCAGGAAGACCTCCAGACAGGGGGCCCACTAACTGCACCACTCAGGCCGAGTAGGGGACCCGTTCCGGCCTCAGACTCTGAGTGGTCCCGCTCCTCTGGAGCCTCAGGAAGACCTCCAGACAGGGGGCCCACTAACTGCACCACTCAGGCCGAGTAGGGGAACCGTTCCGGCCTCAGACTCTGAGTGGACCCGCTCCTCTGGAGCCTCACCAAGACCCCCAGACAGGGGGCCACCAACTGCACCACTCTGTCCGAGTAGGGGACCCGTTTCGGCCTCAGACTCTGAGTGGTCCCTCTCCTCTGGAGCCTCAGGAAGACCTCCAGACAGGGGGCCACCAACTGCACCACTTAGGCCGAATGGGGGACCCGTTTCGGCCTCAGACTCTGAGTGGTCCCGCTCCTCTGGAGCCTCAGGAAGACCTCCAGACAGGGGGCCCACTAACTGCACCACTTAGGCCGAGTAGGGGAACCGTTCCGGCCTCAGACTCTGAGTGGACCCGCTCCTCTGGAGCCTCAGGAAGACCTCCGGACAGGGGGCCACCAACTGAAACACTCAGTCCGAGTAGGGGACCCGTTTCGGCCTCAGGCTCTGAGTGGTCCCGCTCCTCTGGAGCCTCAGGAAGACCTCCAGACAGGGGGCCCACTAACTGCACCACTCAGGCCGAGTAGGGGACCCGTTTCGGCCTCAGACTCTGAGTGGTCCCGCTCCTCTGGAGCCTCAGGAAGACCTCCAGACAGGGGGCCCACTAACTGCACCACTCAGGCCGAGTAGGGGAACCGTTCCGGCCTCAGACTCTGAGTGGACCCGCTCCTCTGGAGCCTCAGGAAGACCTCCAGACAGGGGGCCACCAACTGCACCACTTAGGCCGAGTAGGGGACCCGTTTCGGCCTCAGACTCTGAGTGGTCCCTCTCCTCTGGAGCCTCAGGAAGACCTCCAGACAGGGGGCCACCAACTGCACCACTTAGGCCGAATGGGGGACCCGTTTCGGCCTCAGACTCTGAGTGGTCCCGCTCCTCTGGAGCCTCAGGAAGACCTCAAGACAGGGGGCCCACTAACTGCACCACTTAGGCCGAGTAGGGGACCCGTTTCGGCCTCAGACTCTGAGTGGACCCGCTCCTCTGGAGCCTCAGGAAGACCTCCGGACAGGGGGCCACCAACTGAACCACTCAGTCCGAGTAGGGGACCCGTTTCGGCCTCAGGCTCTGAGTGGTCCCGCTCCTCTGGAGCCTCAGGAAGACCTCCAGACAGGGGGCCCACTAACTGCACCACTCAGGCCGAGTAGGGGAACCGTTCCGGCCTCAGACTCTGAGTGGACCCGCTCCTCTGGAGCCTCACCAAGACCCCCAGACAGGGGGCCACCAACTGCACCACTTAGGCCGAGTAGGGGACCCGTTTCGGCCTCAGGCTCTGAGTGGACCCGCTCCTCTGGAGCCTCAAGAAGACCTCCAGACAGGGGGCCACCAACTGCACCACTCAGGCCGAGTAGGGGACCCGTTTCGGCCTCAGACACTGAGTGGTCCCGCTCCTCTGGAGACTCAGGAAGACCTCCAGACAGGGGGCCCGCTTACTGCACCACTTAGGCCGAGTAGGGGACCCGTTTCGGCCTCAGACTCTGAGTGGACCCGCTCCTCTGGAGCCTCAGGAAGACCTCCAGACAGGGGGCCCACTAACTGCACCACATGGGCCGAGTAGGGGACCCGTTTCGGACTTAGACGCCAAGTGGTCCCGCACCCCTGGATGGTTCTAGAGACCCCCAGACCAGGGGCCACCAACTGCACCACTTGGGCCGAGTAGGGGACCCGTTTCGGCCTTAGACGCCACGTGGTCCCGCTCCTCTGGAGCCTCAGGAAGACCTCCAGACCG
>NC_136949.1:21755507-21757722 GCF_949987615.1 Pollachius pollachius | reverse complement strand
CACGTGGTCCCGCTCCTCTGGAGCCTCAGGAAGACCTCCAGACCGTGGACCACCAACTGCACCACTCAGTCCGACCAGGGGACCCGTTTCGGCCTTAGACGCCACGTGGTCCTGCTCCTCTGGAGCCTCAGGAAGACCTCCAGACCGGGGGTCACCAACGGCACCACTCAGTCCGACCAGGGGACCCGTTTCGGCCTTAGACGCCACGTGGTCCTGCTCCTCTGGAGCCTCAGGAAGACCTCCAGACCGGGGGTCACCAACGGCACCACTCAGTCCGACCAGGGGACCCGAATCGGCCTTAGACGCCACGGGGTCCCGCTCCTCTGGAGCCTCAGGAAGACTTCCAGACCAGGGGCCACCTTTCTTATATGTCAAACGACCACTGTCCTGCAAAACAGGCCCACAAAACGGTACCAGGCGAAGCCCATAAATTCACAGTGAGCGGACTGTGAAATTTCTTATTTTCGAGACCCCTGCTAACCCTATATTACCATCCCTGGTAGTCTAAAACGAACCCATGGGAGTCTAGCAGAAAAATGACTTAGAAAAAAAACGCTTGGTTTTTCAAACGAAGCCAAGGAATCCACAGTGAGCGGACTGTGAAATTTCTTGTTTAACAATTTATAATAATAATAATAGTTAATAATAAGAATAATAATTAGAATAATAATAAGAATAATAATAATAAGAATAATAATAATAATAATAATAATAAGAATAATAATAAGAATAAGAATAAGAAGAATAACAATAAGAGTAACAATACAAAGAAGAATAACAATAAGAATAAGAGGAATAACAATAAGAAATCAGGTCTCAGCACCAATCCCACATGCTCTCTGTCCCTCCCTTGCCATGGGAGCCCACACACACACACACACACACACACACACACACACACACACACACACACACACACACACACACACACACACACACACACACACACACACACACACACAACACCTCTATCTCTACCCAGGAATAGGAGGCTCAGCTCTGGTGTGTGTGTTTCCAGCTTCCCCCTACAGGCCCCCACACACACAACACCTCTATCTCTACCCAGGAATAGGAGGCTCAGCTCTGGGATGAGTGTTTCCAGCTTCCCCCTATAGGCCCACACACACACACAAGTCCTCTGTCTCTACCCAGGAATAGGAGGCTCAGCACTGTTGTGTGTGTTTCCAGCTTCCCCCTATAGTCCCCACACACAAAATACCTCTATTTCTACCCAGGAAAAGGAGGCTCAGCTCTGGTGTGTGTGTTTCCAGCTTCCCCCTATAGGCCCCCACACACACACACACACAACACCTCTATCTCTACCCAGGAATAGGAGGCTCAGCTCTGGGATGAGTGTTTCCAGCTTCCCCCTATGGGCCCAAACACACAAGTCCTCTGTCTCTACCCAGGAATAGGAGGCTCAGCACTGGTGTGTGTGTGTTTCCAGCTTCCCCCTATAGTCCCCACACACAAAATACCTCTATTTCTACCCAGGAAAAGGAGGCTCAGCTCTGGTGTGTGTGTTTCCAGCTTCCCCCTATAGTCCCCACACACAAAATACCTCTATTTCTACCCAGGAAAAGGAGGCTCAGCTCTGGTGTGTGTGTTTCCAGCTTCCCCCTATAGGCCCCCCCCCACACACACAACACCTCTATCTCTACCCAGGAATAGGAGGCTCAGCTCTGGGAGGAGTGTTTCCAGCTTCCCCCTATAGGCCCAAACACACAAGTCCTCTGTCTCTACCCAGGAATAGGAGGCTCAGCACTGGTGTGTGTGTGTGTTTCCAGCTTCCCCCTATAGTCCCCACACACAAAATACCTCTATTTCTACCCAGGAAAAGGAGGCTCAGCTCTGGTGTGTGTGTTTCCAGCTTCCCCCTATAGGCCCCCCCACACACACACAACACCCCTATCTCTACCCAGGAATAGGAGGCTCAGCTCTGGGATGAGTGTTTCCAGCTTCCCCCTATGGGCCCAAACACACAAGTCCTCTGTCTCTACCCAGGAATAGGAGGCTCAGCACTGGTGTGTGTGTGTGTTTCCAGCTTCCCCCTATAGTCCCCACACACAAAATACCTCCATCCCTACCCAGGAATAGGAGCCTCAACTCGGGGATGTGTGTTTCCAGCTTCCCCCCATAGGCCCACACTCACTCTATCCCTACCCAGGAATTGGAGGCCCAGCTCTGGGATAAGTGTTTCCATCTCCCCCTGTAG
>NC_136949.1:21740507-21745507 GCF_949987615.1 Pollachius pollachius | reverse complement strand
CACCACTTAGGCCGAGTAGGGGACCCGTTTCGGCCTCAGACTCTGAGTGGACCCACTCCTCTGGAGCCTCAGGAAGACCTCCAGACAGGGGGCCCACTAACTGCACCACTTAGGCCGAGTAGGGGACCCGTTTCGGCCTCAGACTCTGAGTGGACCCGCTCCTCTGGAGCCTCAGGAAGACCTCCAGACAGGGGGCCACCAACTGCACCACTTAGGCCGAGTAGGGGACCCGTTTCGGCCTCAGACTCTGAGTGGTCCCTCTCCTCTGGAGCCTCAGGAAGACCTCCAGACAGGGGGCCACCAACTGCACCACTTAGGCCGAATGGGGGACCCGTTTCGGCCTCAGACTCTGAGTGGTCCCGCTCCTCTGGAGCCTCAGGAAGACCTCCAGACAGGGGGCCCACTAACTGCACCACTTAGGCCGAGTAGGGGACCCGTTTCGGCCTCAGACTCTGAGTGGACCCGCTCCTCTGGAGCCTCAAGAAGACCTCCAGACAGGGGGCCACCAACTGCACCACTCAGGCCGAGTAGGGGACCCGTTTCGGCCTCAGACACTGAGTGGTCCCGCTCCTCTGGAGCCTCAGGAAGACCTCCAGACAGGGGGCCCGCTTACTGCACCACTTAGGCCGAGTAGGGGACCCGTTTCGGCCTCAGACTCTGAGTGGACCCGCTCCTCTGGAGCCTCACCAAGACCCCCAGACAGGGGGCCACCAACTGCACCACTTAGGCCGAGTAGGGGACCCGTTTCGGCCTCAGACTCTGAGTGGACCCGCTCCTCTGGAGCCTCAAGAAGACCTCCAGACAGGGGGCCACCAACTGCACCACTCAGGCCGAGTAGGGGACCCGTTTCGGCCTCAGACACTGAGTGGTCCCGCTCCTCTGGAGCCTCAGGAAGACCTCCAGACAGGGGGCCCGCTTACTGCACCACTTAGGCCGAGTAGGGGACCCGTTTCGGCCTCAGACTCTGAGTGGACCCGCTCCTCTGGAGCCTCACCAAGACCCCCAGACAGGGGGCCACCAACTGCACCACTTAGGCCGAGTAGGGGACCCGTTTCGGCCTCAGACTCTGAGTGGACCCGCTCCTCTGGAGCCTCAAGAAGACCTCCAGACAGGGGGCCACCAACTGCACCACTCAGGCCGAGTAGGGGACCCGTTTCGGCCTCAGACTCTGAGTGGACCCGCTCCTCTGGAGCCTCAGGAAGACCTCCAGACAGGGGGCCCACTAACTGCACCACATGGGCCGAGTAGGGGACCCGTTTCGGACTTAGACGCCAAGTGGTCCCGCACCCCTGGATGGTTCTAGAGACCCCCAGACCAGGGGCCACCAACTGCACCACTTGGGCCGAGTAGGGGACCCGTTTCGGCCTTAGACGCCACGTGGTCCCGCTCCTCTGGAGCCTCAGGAAGACCTCCAGACCGGGGGCCACCAACGGCACCACTCAGTCCGACCAGGGGACACCTTTCGGCCTTAGACGCCACGTGGTCCCGCTCCTCTGGAGCCTCAGGAAGACCTCCAGGGCCAGGGGCCACCTTTCCTATATGCCAAACAACCACTGTCCTGCAAAACAGGCCCACAAAACGGTATCAGGCGAAGCCCATAAATCCACAGTGAGCGGACTGTGAAACTTCTTATTTTCGACACCCCTGGTATATATTACCATCCCTGGTAGTCTAAAACGAACCCATGGGAGTCTAAAATGAACCCATGGGATTCTAAACACAACCCATGGTAGTCTAAAACGAACCCATGGGAGTCTAGCAAAAAAAGAACTTAGAAAAATAACGCTTGGATTTTCATTCCTCCAGGCTCACACCGACTCACTGCACAACTCAGTCCGAGTAGGGGACCCATATCGGACTCAGACTCTGAGTGGACCCGCTGCTCTGGAGCCTCAGGAAGACCTCCAGACAGGGGGCCACCAACTGCACCACTTAGGCCGAATAGGGGACCCGTTTCGGACTCAGACTCTGCGTGGTCCCGCTCCTCTGGAGCTGCAGGAAGACCCCCAGACAGGGGGCCACCGACTGCCCCACTTAGGCCGAATAGGGGACCCGTTTCGGCCTCAGACTCTGCGTGGTCCCGCTCCTCTGGAGCCTCAGGAAGACCTCCAGACCTGGGGCCCACCAACTGCCCCACTTAGGCCGAGAAGGGGACCCGTTTCGGCCAAAGACTCTGAGTGGACCCGCTGCTCTGGAGCCTCAGGAAGACCTCCAGACAGGGGGCCACCAACTGCACCACTTAGGCCGAATAGGGGACCCGTTTCGGACTCAGACTCGGAGTGGTCCCGCTCCTCTGGAGCATCAGGAAGACCTCCAGACAGGGGGCCACCAACTGCCCCACTTAGGCCGAGTAGGGGACCCGTTTCGGCCTCAGACTCTGCGTGGTCCCGCTCCTCTGGAGCATCAGGAAGACCTCCAGACAGGGGGCCACCCACTGCCCCACTTAGGCCGAGTAAGGGACCCGTTTCGGCCTCAGACTCTGCGTGGTCCCGCTCCTCTGGAGCCGCAGGAAGACCTCCAGACCTGGGGCCACCAACTGCCCCACTTAGGCCGAGAAGGGGACCCGTTTCGGCCTCAGACTCTGAGTGGACCCGCTGCTCTGGAGCCTCAGGAAGACCTCCAGACAGGGGGCAACTAACTGCCCCACTTAGGCCGAGAAGGGGACCCGTTTCGGCCTCAGACTCTGAGTGGTCCCGCTCCTCTGGAGCCTCAGGAAGACCCCCAGACAGGGGGCCACCAACTGCACCACTTAGGCCGAGTAGGGGACCCGTTTCGGCCTCAGACTCTGCGTGGTCCCGCTCCTCTGGAGCCGCAGGAAGACCTCCAGACCTGGGGCCACCAACTGCCCCACTTAGGCCGAGAAGGGGACCCGTTTCGGCCTCAGACTCTGAGTGGACCCGCTGCTCTGGAGCCTCAGGAAGACCTCCAGACAGGGGGCCACTAACTGCCCCACTTTGGCCGAGAAGGGGACCCGTTTCGGCCTCAGACTCTGAGTGGTCCCGCTCCTCTGGAGCCTCAGGAAGACCCCCAGACAGGGGGCCGACAACTGCACCACTTAGGCCGAATGGGGGACCCGTTTCGGACTTAGACGGCAAGTGGTCCCGCTCCTCTGGAGCCTCAGGAAGACCTCCAGACCGTGGACCACCAACTGCACCACTCGGGCCGAGTAGGGGACCCGTTTCGGCCTTAGACGCCACGTGGTCCCGCTCCTCTGGAGCCTCAGGAAGACCTCCAGACCGTGGACCACCAACTGCACCACTCGGGCCGAGTAGGGGACCCGTTTCGGCCTTAGACGCCACGTGGTCCCGCTCCTCTGGAGCCTCAGGAAGACCTCCAGACCGTGGACCACCAACTGCACCACTCGGGCCGAGTAGGGGACCCGTGTCGGCCTTAGACGCCACGTGGTCCCGCTCCTCTGGAGCCTCAGGAAGACCTCCAGACCGTGGACCACCAACTGCACCACTCAGTCCGACCAGGGGACCCGTTTCGGCCTTAGACGCCACGTGGTCCTGCTCCTCTGGAGCCTCAGGAAGACCTCCAGACCGGGGGTCACCAACGGCACCACTCAGTCCGACCAGGGGACCCGTTTCGGCCTTAGACGCCACGTGGTCCTGCTCCTCTGGAGCCTCAGGAAGACCTCCAGACCGGGGGTCACCAACGGCACCACTCAGTCCGACCAGGGGACCCGAATCGGCCTTAGACGCCACGGGGTCCCGCTCCTCTGGAGCCTCAGGAAGACTTCCAGACCAGGGGCCACCTTTCTTATATGTCAAACGACCACTGTCCTGCAAAACAGGCCCACAAAACGGTACCAGGCGAAGCCCATAAATTCACAGTGAGCGGACTGTGAAATTTCTTATTTTCGAGACCCCTGCTAACCCTATATTACCATCCCTGGTAGTCTAAAACGAACCCATGGGAGTCTAGCAGAAAAATGACTTAGAAAAAAAACGCTTGGTTTTTCAAACGAAGCCAAGGAATCCACAGTGAGCGGACTGTGAAATTTCTTGTTTAACAATTTATAATAATAATAATAGTTAATAATAAGAATAATAATTAGAATAATAATAAGAATAATAATAATAAGAATAATAATAATAATAATAATAATAAGAATAATAATAAGAATAAGAATAAGAAGAATAACAATAAGAGTAACAATACAAAGAAGAATAACAATAAGAATAAGAGGAATAACAATAAGAAATCAGGTCTCAGCACCAATCCCACATGCTCTCTGTCCCTCCCTTGCCATGGGAGCCACACACACACACACACACACACACACACACACACACACACACACACACACACACACACACACACACACACACACACACACACACACACACACACACAACACCTCTATCTCTACCCAGGAATAGGAGGCTCAGCTCTGGTGTGTGTGTTTCCAGCTTCCCCCTACAGGCCCCCACACACACAACACCTCTATCTCTACCCAGGAATAGGAGGCTCAGCTCTGGGATGAGTGTTTCCAGCTTCCCCCTATAGGCCCACACACACACAAGTCCTCTGTCTCTACCCAGGAATAGGAGGCTCAGCACTGTTGTGTGTGTTTCCAGCTTCCCCCTATAGTCCCCACACACAAAATACCTCTATTTCTACCCAGGAAAAGGAGGCTCAGCTCTGGTGTGTGTGTTTCCAGCTTCCCCCTATAGGCCCCCACACACACACACACACAACACCTCTATCTCTACCCAGGAATAGGAGGCTCAGCTCTGGGATGAGTGTTTCCAGCTTCCCCCTATGGGCCCAAACACACAAGTCCTCTGTCTCTACCCAGGAATAGGAGGCTCAGCACTGGTGTGTGTGTGTTTCCAGCTTCCCCCTATAGTCCCCACACACAAAATACCTCTATTTCTACCCAGGAAAAGGAGGCTCAGCTCTGGTGTGTGTGTTTCCAGCTTCCCCCTATAGTCCCCACACACAAAATACCTCTATTTCTACCCAGGAAAAGGAGGCTCAGCTCTGGTGTGTGT
>NC_136949.1:21725507-21730507 GCF_949987615.1 Pollachius pollachius | reverse complement strand
TGGCCGAATGGGGGACCCGTTTCGGCCTCAGACTCTGAGTGGTCCCGCTCCTCTGGAGCCTCAGGAAGACCTCCAGACAGGGGGCCCACTAACTGCACCACTTAGGCCGAGTAGGGGACCCGTTTCGGCCTCAGACTCTGAGTGGTCCCGCTCCTCTGGAGCCTCAGGAAGACCTCCAGACAGGGGGCCCACTAACTGCACCACTCAGGCCGAGTAGGGGACCCGTTTCGGCCTCAGACTCTGAGTGGTCCCGCTCCTCTGGAGCCTCAGGAAGACCTCCAGACAGGGGACCCACTAACTGCACCACTCAGGCCGAGTAGGGGAACCGTTCCGGCCTCAGACTCTGAGTGGTCCCGCTCCTCTGGAGCCTCACCAAGACCTCCAGACAGGGGGCCCACTAACTGCACCACTTAGGCCGAGTAGGGGACCCGTTTCGGCCTCAGACTCTGAGTGGACCCGCTCCTCTGGGGCCTCAGGAAGACCTCCAGACAGGGGGCCACCAACTGCACCATTCAGTCCGAGTAGGGGACCCGTTTCGGCCTCAGACTCTGAGTGGACCCGCTCCTCTGGAGCCTCAGGAAGACCTCCAGACAGGGGGCCCACTAACTCCACCACTTAGGCCGAGTAGGGGACCCGTTTCGGCCTCAGACTCTGAGTGGACCCACTCCTCTGGAGCCTCAGGAAGACCTCCAGACAGGGGGCCCACTAACTGCACCACTTAGGCCGAGTAGGGGACCCGTTTCGGCCTCAGACTCTGAGTGGACCCGCTCCTCTGGAGCCTCAGGAAGACCTCCAGACAGGGGGCCACCAACTGCACCACTTAGGCCGAGTAGGGGACCCGTTTCGGCCTCAGACTCTGAGTGGTCCCTCTCCTCTGGAGCCTCAGGAAGACCTCCAGACAGGGGGCCACCAACTGCACCACTTAGGCCGAATGGGGGACCCGTTTCGGCCTCAGACTCTGAGTGGTCCCGCTCCTCTGGAGCCTCAGGAAGACCTCCAGACAGGGGGCCCACTAACTGCACCACTTAGGCCGAGTAGGGGACCCGTTTCGGCCTCAGACTCTGAGTGGACCCGCTCCTCTGGAGCCTCAAGAAGACCTCCAGACAGGGGGCCACCAACTGCACCACTCAGGCCGAGTAGGGGACCCCGTTTCGGCCTCAGACACTGAGTGGTCCCGCTCCTCTGGAGCCTCAGGAAGACCTCCAGACAGGGGGCCCGCTTACTGCACCACTTAGGCCGAGTAGGGGACCCGTTTCGGCCTCAGACTCTGAGTGGACCCGCTCCTCTGGAGCCTCACCAAGACCCCCAGACAGGGGGCCACCAACTGCACCACTTAGGCCGAGTAGGGGACCCGTTTCGGCCTCAGACTCTGAGTGGACCCGCTCCTCTGGAGCCTCAAGAAGACCTCCAGACAGGGGGCCACCAACTGCACCACTCAGGCCGAGTAGGGGACCCGTTTCGGCCTCAGACACTGAGTGGTCCCGCTCCTCTGGAGCCTCAGGAAGACCTCCAGACAGGGGGCCCGCTTACTGCACCACTTAGGCCGAGTAGGGGACCCGTTTCGGCCTCAGACTCTGAGTGGACCCGCTCCTCTGGAGCCTCACCAAGACCCCCAGACAGGGGGCCACCAACTGCACCACTTAGGCCGAGTAGGGGACCCGTTTCGGCCTCAGACTCTGAGTGGACCCGCTCCTCTGGAGCCTCAAGAAGACCTCCAGACAGGGGGCCACCAACTGCACCACTCAGGCCGAGTAGGGGACCCGTTTCGGCCTCAGACTCTGAGTGGACCCGCTCCTCTGGAGCCTCAGGAAGACCTCCAGACAGGGGGCCCACTAACTGCACCACATGGGCCGAGTAGGGGACCCGTTTCGGACTTAGACGCCAAGTGGTCCCGCACCCCTGGATGGTTCTAGAGACCCCCAGACCAGGGGCCACCAACTGCACCACTTGGGCCGAGTAGGGGACCCGTTTCGGCCTTAGACGCCACGTGGTCCCGCTCCTCTGGAGCCTCAGGAAGACCTCCAGACCGGGGGCCACCAACGGCACCACTCAGTCCGACCAGGGGACACCTTTCGGCCTTAGACGCCACGTGGTCCCGCTCCTCTGGAGCCTCAGGAAGACCTCCAGGGCCAGGGGCCACCTTTCCTATATGCCAAACAACCACTGTCCTGCAAAACAGGCCCACAAAACGGTATCAGGCGAAGCCCATAAATCCACAGTGAGCGGACTGTGAAACTTCTTATTTTCGACACCCCTGGTATATATTACCATCCCTGGTAGTCTAAAACGAACCCATGGGAGTCTAAAATGAACCCATGGGATTCTAAACACAACCCATGGTAGTCTAAAACGAACCCATGGGAGTCTAGCAAAAAAAGAACTTAGAAAAATAACGCTTGGATTTTCATTCCTCCAGGCTCACACCGACTCACTGCACAACTCAGTCCGAGTAGGGGACCCATATCGGACTCAGACTCTGAGTGGACCCGCTGCTCTGGAGCCTCAGGAAGACCTCCAGACAGGGGGCCACCAACTGCACCACTTAGGCCGAATAGGGGACCCGTTTCGGACTCAGACTCTGCGTGGTCCCGCTCCTCTGGAGCTGCAGGAAGACCCCCAGACAGGGGGCCACCGACTGCCCCACTTAGGCCGAATAGGGGACCCGTTTCGGCCTCAGACTCTGCGTGGTCCCGCTCCTCTGGAGCCTCAGGAAGACCTCCAGACCTGGGGCCCACCAACTGCCCCACTTAGGCCGAGAAGGGGACCCGTTTCGGCCAAAGACTCTGAGTGGACCCGCTGCTCTGGAGCCTCAGGAAGACCTCCAGACAGGGGGCCACCAACTGCACCACTTAGGCCGAATAGGGGACCCGTTTCGGACTCAGACTCGGAGTGGTCCCGCTCCTCTGGAGCATCAGGAAGACCTCCAGACAGGGGGCCACCAACTGCCCCACTTAGGCCGAGTAGGGGACCCGTTTCGGCCTCAGACTCTGCGTGGTCCCGCTCCTCTGGAGCATCAGGAAGACCTCCAGACAGGGGGCCACCCACTGCCCCACTTAGGCCGAGTAAGGGACCCGTTTCGGCCTCAGACTCTGCGTGGTCCCGCTCCTCTGGAGCCGCAGGAAGACCTCCAGACCTGGGGCCACCAACTGCCCCACTTAGGCCGAGAAGGGGACCCGTTTCGGCCTCAGACTCTGAGTGGACCCGCTGCTCTGGAGCCTCAGGAAGACCTCCAGACAGGGGGCAACTAACTGCCCCACTTAGGCCGAGAAGGGGACCCGTTTCGGCCTCAGACTCTGAGTGGTCCCGCTCCTCTGGAGCCTCAGGAAGACCCCCAGACAGGGGGCCACCAACTGCACCACTTAGGCCGAGTAGGGGACCCGTTTCGGCCTCAGACTCTGCGTGGTCCCGCTCCTCTGGAGCCGCAGGAAGACCTCCAGACCTGGGGCCACCAACTGCCCCACTTAGGCCGAGAAGGGGACCCGTTTCGGCCTCAGACTCTGAGTGGACCCGCTGCTCTGGAGCCTCAGGAAGACCTCCAGACAGGGGGCCACTAACTGCCCCACTTTGGCCGAGAAGGGGACCCGTTTCGGCCTCAGACTCTGAGTGGTCCCGCTCCTCTGGAGCCTCAGGAAGACCCCCAGACAGGGGGCCGACAACTGCACCACTTAGGCCGAATGGGGGACCCGTTTCGGACTTAGACGGCAAGTGGTCCCGCTCCTCTGGAGCCTCAGGAAGACCTCCAGACCGTGGACCACCAACTGCACCACTCGGGCCGAGTAGGGGACCCGTTTCGGCCTTAGACGCCACGTGGTCCCGCTCCTCTGGAGCCTCAGGAAGACCTCCAGACCGTGGACCACCAACTGCACCACTCGGGCCGAGTAGGGGACCCGTTTCGGCCTTAGACGCCACGTGGTCCCGCTCCTCTGGAGCCTCAGGAAGACCTCCAGACCGTGGACCACCAACTGCACCACTCGGGCCGAGTAGGGGACCCGTGTCGGCCTTAGACGCCACGTGGTCCCGCTCCTCTGGAGCCTCAGGAAGACCTCCAGACCGTGGACCACCAACTGCACCACTCAGTCCGACCAGGGGACCCGTTTCGGCCTTAGACGCCACGTGGTCCTGCTCCTCTGGAGCCTCAGGAAGACCTCCAGACCGGGGGTCACCAACGGCACCACTCAGTCCGACCAGGGGACCCGTTTCGGCCTTAGACGCCACGTGGTCCTGCTCCTCTGGAGCCTCAGGAAGACCTCCAGACCGGGGGTCACCAACGGCACCACTCAGTCCGACCAGGGGACCCGAATCGGCCTTAGACGCCACGGGGTCCCGCTCCTCTGGAGCCTCAGGAAGACTTCCAGACCAGGGGCCACCTTTCTTATATGTCAAACGACCACTGTCCTGCAAAACAGGCCCACAAAACGGTACCAGGCGAAGCCCATAAATTCACAGTGAGCGGACTGTGAAATTTCTTATTTTCGAGACCCCTGCTAACCCTATATTACCATCCCTGGTAGTCTAAAACGAACCCATGGGAGTCTAGCAGAAAAATGACTTAGAAAAAAAACGCTTGGTTTTTCAAACGAAGCCAAGGAATCCACAGTGAGCGGACTGTGAAATTTCTTGTTTAACAATTTATAATAATAATAATAGTTAATAATAAGAATAATAATTAGAATAATAATAAGAATAATAATAATAAGAATAATAATAATAATAATAATAATAAGAATAATAATAAGAATAAGAATAAGAAGAATAACAATAAGAGTAACAATACAAAGAAGAATAACAATAAGAATAAGAGGAATAACAATAAGAAATCAGGTCTCAGCACCAATCCCACATGCTCTCTGTCCCTCCCTTGCCATGGGAGCCACACACACACACACACACACACACACACACACACACACACACACACACACACACACACACACACACACACACACACACACACACACACACACACACAACACCTCTATCTCTACCCAGGAATAGGAGGC
>NC_136949.1:21708007-21715507 GCF_949987615.1 Pollachius pollachius | reverse complement strand
CACCCACCAAAAGGCAGGAGCACTGGATTCGGGCACACGTTGTGAGGCACCCTTCGTGTGGAACGAAAGCCACACTGGGGCCCTCACTGAGGTGTGCCGCTTAGACCATTTCCGTCGGACGCTCGCCAACATGCCGGACCGCTTGGGTCCGTGGGCTGAAGGGACGGGGCACCAGCAGTCACCTATTGACTGTGCACCTACTGTCTCCGACCTATACTAGGATGGGGGTATGTCCTTCAAAACAGGCCCACAAAACGGTATCAGGCGAAGCCCATAAATCCACAGTGAGCGGACTGTGAAACTTCTTATTTTCGACACCCCTGGTATATATTACCATCCCTGGTAGTCTAAAACGAACCCATGGGAGTCTAAAATGAACCCATGGGATTCTAAACACAACCCATGGTAGTCTAAAACGAACCCATGGGAGTCTAGCAAAAAAAGAACTTAGAAAAATAACGCTTGGATTTTCATTCCTCCAGGCTCACACCGACTCACTGCACCACCCAGTCCGAGTAGGGGACCCGTTTCGGACTCAGACTCTGAGTGGTCCCTCTACTCTGGAGCCTCAGGAAGACCTCCAGACAGGGGGCCACCAACTGCACCACTTTGGCCGAATGGGGGACCCGTTTCGGCCTCAGACTCTGAGTGGTCCCGCTCCTCTGGAGCCTCAGGAAGACCTCCAGACAGGGGGCCCACTAACTGCACCACTTAGGCCGAGTAGGGGACCCGTTTCGGCCTCAGACTCTGAGTGGTCCCGCTCCTCTGGAGCCTCAGGAAGACCTCCAGACAGGGGGCCCACTAACTGCACCACTCAGGCCGAGTAGGGGACCCGTTTCGGCCTCAGACTCTGAGTGGTCCCGCTCCTCTGGAGCCTCAGGAAGACCTCCAGACAGGGGACCCACTAACTGCACCACTCAGGCCGAGTAGGGGAACCGTTCCGGCCTCAGACTCTGAGTGGTCCCGCTCCTCTGGAGCCTCACCAAGACCTCCAGACAGGGGGCCCACTAACTGCACCACTTAGGCCGAGTAGGGGACCCGTTTCGGCCTCAGACTCTGAGTGGACCCGCTCCTCTGGGGCCTCAGGAAGACCTCCAGACAGGGGGCCACCAACTGCACCATTCAGTCCGAGTAGGGGACCCGTTTCGGCCTCAGACTCTGAGTGGACCCGCTCCTCTGGAGCCTCAGGAAGACCTCCAGACAGGGGGCCCACTAACTCCACCACTTAGGCCGAGTAGGGGACCCGTTTCGGCCTCAGACTCTGAGTGGACCCACTCCTCTGGAGCCTCAGGAAGACCTCCAGACAGGGGGCCCACTAACTGCACCACTTAGGCCGAGTAGGGGACCCGTTTCGGCCTCAGACTCTGAGTGGACCCGCTCCTCTGGAGCCTCAGGAAGACCTCCAGACAGGGGGCCACCAACTGCACCACTTAGGCCGAGTAGGGGACCCGTTTCGGCCTCAGACTCTGAGTGGTCCCTCTCCTCTGGAGCCTCAGGAAGACCTCCAGACAGGGGGCCACCAACTGCACCACTTAGGCCGAATGGGGGACCCGTTTCGGCCTCAGACTCTGAGTGGTCCCGCTCCTCTGGAGCCTCAGGAAGACCTCCAGACAGGGGGCCCACTAACTGCACCACTTAGGCCGAGTAGGGGACCCGTTTCGGCCTCAGACTCTGAGTGGACCCGCTCCTCTGGAGCCTCAAGAAGACCTCCAGACAGGGGGCCACCAACTGCACCACTCAGGCCGAGTAGGGGACCCGTTTCGGCCTCAGACACTGAGTGGTCCCGCTCCTCTGGAGCCTCAGGAAGACCTCCAGACAGGGGGCCCGCTTACTGCACCACTTAGGCCGAGTAGGGGACCCGTTTCGGCCTCAGACTCTGAGTGGACCCGCTCCTCTGGAGCCTCACCAAGACCCCCAGACAGGGGGCCACCAACTGCACCACTTAGGCCGAGTAGGGGACCCGTTTCGGCCTCAGACTCTGAGTGGACCCGCTCCTCTGGAGCCTCAAGAAGACCTCCAGACAGGGGGCCACCAACTGCACCACTCAGGCCGAGTAGGGGACCCGTTTCGGCCTCAGACACTGAGTGGTCCCGCTCCTCTGGAGCCTCAGGAAGACCTCCAGACAGGGGGCCCGCTTACTGCACCACTTAGGCCGAGTAGGGGACCCGTTTCGGCCTCAGACTCTGAGTGGACCCGCTCCTCTGGAGCCTCACCAAGACCCCCAGACAGGGGGCCACCAACTGCACCACTTAGGCCGAGTAGGGGACCCGTTTCGGCCTCAGACTCTGAGTGGACCCGCTCCTCTGGAGCCTCAAGAAGACCTCCAGACAGGGGGCCACCAACTGCACCACTCAGGCCGAGTAGGGGACCCGTTTCGGCCTCAGACTCTGAGTGGACCCGCTCCTCTGGAGCCTCAGGAAGACCTCCAGACAGGGGGCCCACTAACTGCACCACATGGGCCGAGTAGGGGACCCGTTTCGGACTTAGACGCCAAGTGGTCCCGCACCCCTGGATGGTTCTAGAGACCCCCAGACCAGGGGCCACCAACTGCACCACTTGGGCCGAGTAGGGGACCCGTTTCGGCCTTAGACGCCACGTGGTCCCGCTCCTCTGGAGCCTCAGGAAGACCTCCAGACCGGGGGCCACCAACGGCACCACTCAGTCCGACCAGGGGACACCTTTCGGCCTTAGACGCCACGTGGTCCCGCTCCTCTGGAGCCTCAGGAAGACCTCCAGGGCCAGGGGCCACCTTTCCTATATGCCAAACAACCACTGTCCTGCAAAACAGGCCCACAAAACGGTATCAGGCGAAGCCCATAAATCCACAGTGAGCGGACTGTGAAACTTCTTATTTTCGACACCCCTGGTATATATTACCATCCCTGGTAGTCTAAAACGAACCCATGGGAGTCTAAAATGAACCCATGGGATTCTAAACACAACCCATGGTAGTCTAAAACGAACCCATGGGAGTCTAGCAAAAAAAGAACTTAGAAAAATAACGCTTGGATTTTCATTCCTCCAGGCTCACACCGACTCACTGCACAACTCAGTCCGAGTAGGGGACCCATATCGGACTCAGACTCTGAGTGGACCCGCTGCTCTGGAGCCTCAGGAAGACCTCCAGACAGGGGGCCACCAACTGCACCACTTAGGCCGAATAGGGGACCCGTTTCGGACTCAGACTCTGCGTGGTCCCGCTCCTCTGGAGCTGCAGGAAGACCCCCAGACAGGGGGCCACCGACTGCCCCACTTAGGCCGAATAGGGGACCCGTTTCGGCCTCAGACTCTGCGTGGTCCCGCTCCTCTGGAGCCTCAGGAAGACCTCCAGACCTGGGGCCCACCAACTGCCCCACTTAGGCCGAGAAGGGGACCCGTTTCGGCCAAAGACTCTGAGTGGACCCGCTGCTCTGGAGCCTCAGGAAGACCTCCAGACAGGGGGCCACCAACTGCACCACTTAGGCCGAATAGGGGACCCGTTTCGGACTCAGACTCGGAGTGGTCCCGCTCCTCTGGAGCATCAGGAAGACCTCCAGACAGGGGGCCACCAACTGCCCCACTTAGGCCGAGTAGGGGACCCGTTTCGGCCTCAGACTCTGCGTGGTCCCGCTCCTCTGGAGCATCAGGAAGACCTCCAGACAGGGGGCCACCCACTGCCCCACTTAGGCCGAGTAAGGGACCCGTTTCGGCCTCAGACTCTGCGTGGTCCCGCTCCTCTGGAGCCGCAGGAAGACCTCCAGACCTGGGGCCACCAACTGCCCCACTTAGGCCGAGAAGGGGACCCGTTTCGGCCTCAGACTCTGAGTGGACCCGCTGCTCTGGAGCCTCAGGAAGACCTCCAGACAGGGGGCAACTAACTGCCCCACTTAGGCCGAGAAGGGGACCCGTTTCGGCCTCAGACTCTGAGTGGTCCCGCTCCTCTGGAGCCTCAGGAAGACCCCCAGACAGGGGGCCACCAACTGCACCACTTAGGCCGAGTAGGGGACCCGTTTCGGCCTCAGACTCTGCGTGGTCCCGCTCCTCTGGAGCCGCAGGAAGACCTCCAGACCTGGGGCCACCAACTGCCCCACTTAGGCCGAGAAGGGGACCCGTTTCGGCCTCAGACTCTGAGTGGACCCGCTGCTCTGGAGCCTCAGGAAGACCTCCAGACAGGGGGCCACTAACTGCCCCACTTTGGCCGAGAAGGGGACCCGTTTCGGCCTCAGACTCTGAGTGGTCCCGCTCCTCTGGAGCCTCAGGAAGACCCCCAGACAGGGGGCCGACAACTGCACCACTTAGGCCGAATGGGGGACCCGTTTCGGACTTAGACGGCAAGTGGTCCCGCTCCTCTGGAGCCTCAGGAAGACCTCCAGACCGTGGACCACCAACTGCACCACTCGGGCCGAGTAGGGGACCCGTTTCGGCCTTAGACGCCACGTGGTCCCGCTCCTCTGGAGCCTCAGGAAGACCTCCAGACCGTGGACCACCAACTGCACCACTCGGGCCGAGTAGGGGACCCGTTTCGGCCTTAGACGCCACGTGGTCCCGCTCCTCTGGAGCCTCAGGAAGACCTCCAGACCGTGGACCACCAACTGCACCACTCGGGCCGAGTAGGGGACCCGTGTCGGCCTTAGACGCCACGTGGTCCCGCTCCTCTGGAGCCTCAGGAAGACCTCCAGACCGTGGACCACCAACTGCACCACTCAGTCCGACCAGGGGACCCGTTTCGGCCTTAGACGCCACGTGGTCCTGCTCCTCTGGAGCCTCAGGAAGACCTCCAGACCGGGGGTCACCAACGGCACCACTCAGTCCGACCAGGGGACCCGTTTCGGCCTTAGACGCCACGTGGTCCTGCTCCTCTGGAGCCTCAGGAAGACCTCCAGACCGGGGGTCACCAACGGCACCACTCAGTCCGACCAGGGGACCCGAATCGGCCTTAGACGCCACGGGGTCCCGCTCCTCTGGAGCCTCAGGAAGACTTCCAGACCAGGGGCCACCTTTCTTATATGTCAAACGACCACTGTCCTGCAAAACAGGCCCACAAAACGGTACCAGGCGAAGCCCATAAATTCACAGTGAGCGGACTGTGAAATTTCTTATTTTCGAGACCCCTGCTAACCCTATATTACCATCCCTGGTAGTCTAAAACGAACCCATGGGAGTCTAGCAGAAAAATGACTTAGAAAAAAAACGCTTGGTTTTTCAAACGAAGCCAAGGAATCCACAGTGAGCGGACTGTGAAATTTCTTGTTTAACAATTTATAATAATAATAATAGTTAATAATAAGAATAATAATTAGAATAATAATAAGAATAATAATAATAAGAATAATAATAATAATAATAATAATAAGAATAATAATAAGAATAAGAATAAGAAGAATAACAATAAGAGTAACAATACAAAGAAGAATAACAATAAGAATAAGAGGAATAACAATAAGAAATCAGGTCTCAGCACCAATCCCACATGCTCTCTGTCCCTCCCTTGCCATGGGAGCCCACACACACACACACACACACACACACACACACACACACACACACACACACACACACACACACACACACACACACACACACACACACACACACCACACAACACCTCTATCTCTACCCAGGAATAGGAGGCTCAGCTCTGGTGTGTGTGTTTCCAGCTTCCCCCTACAGGCCCCCACACACACAACACCTCTATCTCTACCCAGGAATAGGAGGCTCAGCTCTGGGATGAGTGTTTCCAGCTTCCCCCTATAGGCCCACACACACACAAGTCCTCTGTCTCTACCCAGGAATAGGAGGCTCAGCACTGTTGTGTGTGTTTCCAGCTTCCCCCTATAGTCCCCACACACAAAATACCTCTATTTCTACCCAGGAAAAGGAGGCTCAGCTCTGGTGTGTGTGTTTCCAGCTTCCCCCTATAGGCCCCCACACACACACACACACAACACCTCTATCTCTACCCAGGAATAGGAGGCTCAGCTCTGGGATGAGTGTTTCCAGCTTCCCCCTATGGGCCCAAACACACAAGTCCTCTGTCTCTACCCAGGAATAGGAGGCTCAGCACTGGTGTGTGTGTGTTTCCAGCTTCCCCCTATAGTCCCCACACACAAAATACCTCTATTTCTACCCAGGAAAAGGAGGCTCAGCTCTGGTGTGTGTGTTTCCAGCTTCCCCCTATAGTCCCCACACACAAAATACCTCTATTTCTACCCAGGAAAAGGAGGCTCAGCTCTGGTGTGTGTGTTTCCAGCTTCCCCCTATAGGCCCCCCCCCACACACACAACACCTCTATCTCTACCCAGGAATAGGAGGCTCAGCTCTGGGAGGAGTGTTTCCAGCTTCCCCCTATAGGCCCAAACACACAAGTCCTCTGTCTCTACCCAGGAATAGGAGGCTCAGCACTGGTGTGTGTGTGTGTTTCCAGCTTCCCCCTATAGTCCCCACACACAAAATACCTCTATTTCTACCCAGGAAAAGGAGGCTCAGCTCTGGTGTGTGTGTTTCCAGCTTCCCCCTATAGGCCCCCCCACACACACACAACACCCCTATCTCTACCCAGGAATAGGAGGCTCAGCTCTGGGATGAGTGTTTCCAGCTTCCCCCTATGGGCCCAAACACACAAGTCCTCTGTCTCTACCCAGGAATAGGAGGCTCAGCACTGGTGTGTGTGTGTTTCCAGCTTCCCCCTATAGTCCCCACACACAAAATACCTCTATTTCTACCCAGGAAAAGGAGGCTCAGCTCTGGTGTGTGTGTTTCCAGCTTCCCCCTATAGTCCCCACACACAAAATACCTCTATTTCTACCCAGGAAAAGGAGGCTCAGCTCTGGTGTGTGTGTTTCCAGCTTCCCCCTATAGGCCCCCCCCCACACACACAACACCTCTATCTCTACCCAGGAATAGGAGGCTCAGCTCTGGGAGGAGTGTTTCCAGCTTCCCCCTATAGGCCCAAACACACAAGTCCTCTGTCTCTACCCAGGAATAGGAGGCTCAGCACTGGTGTGTGTGTGTGTTTCCAGCTTCCCCCTATAGTCCCCACACACAAAATACCTCTATTTCTACCCAGGAAAAGGAGGCTCAGCTCTGGTGTGTGTGTTTCCAGCTTCCCCCTATAGGCCCCCCCACACACACACAACACCCCTATCTCTACCCAGGAATAGGAGGCTCAGCTCTGGGATGAGTGTTTCCAGCTTCCCCCTATGGGCCCAAACACACAAGTCCTCTGTCTCTACCCAGGAATAGGAGGCTCAGCACTGGTGTGTGTGTGTGTTTCCAGCTTCCCCCTATAGTCCCCACACACAAAATACCTCCATCCCTACCCAGGAATAGGAGCCTCAACTCGGGGATGTGTGTTTCCAGCTTCCCCCCATAGGCCCACACTCACTCTATCCCTACCCAGGAATTGGAGGCCCAGCTCTGGGATAAGTGTTTCCATCTCCCCCTGTAGACCCATACCCACACACACACACACACACACACACACACACACACACACACACACACACACACACACACACACAC
>NC_136949.1:21693007-21698007 GCF_949987615.1 Pollachius pollachius | reverse complement strand
ACCTCCAGACAGGGGGCCCACTAACTGCACCACTTAGGCCGAGTAGGGGACCCGTTTCGGCCTCAGACTCTGAGTGGACCCGCTCCTCTGGAGCCTCAGGAAGACCTCCAGACAGGGGGCCACCAACTGCACCACTTAGGCCGAGTAGGGGACCCGTTTCGGCCTCAGACTCTGAGTGGTCCCTCTCCTCTGGAGCCTCAGGAAGACCTCCAGACAGGGGGCCACCAACTGCACCACTTAGGCCGAATGGGGGACCCGTTTCGGCCTCAGACTCTGAGTGGTCCCGCTCCTCTGGAGCCTCAGGAAGACCTCCAGACAGGGGCCCCACTAACTGCACCACTTAGGCTGAGTAGGGGACCCGTTTCGGCCTCAGACTCTGAGTGGACCCGCTCCTCTGGAGCCTCAAGAAGACCTCCAGACAGGGGGCCACCAACTGCACCACTCAGGCCGAGTAGGGGACCCGTTTCGGCCTCAGACACTGAGTGGTCCCGCTCCTCTGGAGCCTCAGGAAGACCTCCAGACAGGGGGCCCGCTTACTGCACCACTTAGGCCGAGTAGGGGACCCGTTTCGGCCTCAGACTCTGAGTGGACCCGCTCCTCTGGAGCCTCACCAAGACCTCCAGACAGGGGGCCCACTAACTGCACCACTTAGGCCGAGTAGGGGACCCGTTTCGGCCTCAGACTCTGAGTGGACCCGCTCCTCTGGAGCCTCAAGAAGACCTCCAGACAGGGGGCCACCAACTGCACCACTCAGGCCGAGTAGGGGACCCGTTTCGGCCTCAGACACTGAGTGGTCCCGCTCCTCTGGAGCCTCAGGAAGACCTCCAGACAGGGGGCCCGCTTACTGCACCACTTAGGCCGAGTAGGGGACCCGTTTCGGCCTCAGACTCTGAGTGGACCCGCTCCTCTGGAGCCTCAAGAAGACCTCCAGACAGGGGGCCACCAACTGCACCACTCAGGCCGAGTAGGGGACCCGTTTCGGCCTCAGACACTGAGTGGTCCCGCTCCTCTGGAGCCTCAGGAAGACCTCCAGACAGGGGGCCCGCTTACTGCACCACTTAGGCCGAGTAGGGGACCCGTTTCGGCCTCAGACTCTGAGTGGACCCGCTCCTCTGGAGCCTCACCAAGACCCCCAGACAGGGGGCCACCAACTGCACCACTTAGGCCGAGTAGGGGACCCGTTTCGGCCTCAGACTCTGAGTGGACCCGCTCCTCTGGAGCCTCAAGAAGACCTCCAGACAGGGGGCCACCAACTGCACCACTCAGGCCGAGTAGGGGACCCGTTTCGGCCTCAGACACTGAGTGGTCCCGCTCCTCTGGAGCCTCAGGAAGACCTCCAGACAGGGGGCCCGCTTACTGCACCACTTAGGCCGAGTAGGGGACCCGTTTCGGCCTCAGACTCTGAGTGGACCCGCTCCTCTGGAGCCTCAGGAAGACCTCCAGACAGGGGGCCCACTAACTGCACCACATGGGCCGAGTAGGGGACCCGTTTCGGACTTAGACGCCAAGTGGTCCCGCACCCCTGGATGGTTCTAGAGACCCCCAGACCAGGGGCCACCAACTGCACCACTTGGGCCGAGTAGGGGACCCGTTTCGGCCTTAGACGCCACGTGGTCCCGCTCCTCTGGAGCCTCAGGAAGACCTCCAGACCGGGGGCCACCAACGGCACCACTCAGTCCGACCAGGGGACACCTTTCGGCCTTAGACGCCACGTGGTCCCGCTCCTCTGGAGCCTCAGGAAGACCTCCAGGGCCAGGGGCCACCTTTCCTATATGCCAAACAACCACTGTCCTGCAAAACAGGCCCACAAAACGGTATCAGGCGAAGCCCATAAATCCACAGTGAGCGGACTGTGAAACTTCTTATTTTCGACACCCCTGGTATATATTACCATCCCTGGTAGTCTAAAACGAACCCATGGGAGTCTAAAATGAACCCATGGGATTCTAAACACAACCCATGGTAGTCTAAAACGAACCCATGGGAGTCTAGCAAAAAAAGAACTTAGAAAAATAACGCTTGGATTTTCATTCCTCCAGGCTCACACCGACTCACTGCACAACTCAGTCCGAGTAGGGGACCCATATCGGACTCAGACTCTGCGTGGTCCCGCTCCTCTGGAGCCTCAGGAAGACCTCCAGACCTGGGGCCCACCAACTGCCCCACTTAGGCCGAGAAGGGGACCCGTTTCGGCCTAAGACTCTGAGTGGACCCGCTGCTCTGGAGCCTCAGGAAGACCTCCAGACAGGGGGCCACCAACTGCACCACTTAGGCCGAATAGGGGACCCGTTTCGGACTCAGACTCGGAGTGGGCCCGCTCCTCTGGAGCATCAGGAAGACCTCCAGACAGGGGGCCACCAACTGCCCCACTTAGGCCGAGTAGGGGACCCGTTTCGGCCTCAGACTCTGAGTGGACCCGCTGCTCTGGAGCCTCAGGAAGACCTCCAGACAGGGGGCCACTAACTGCCCCACTTTGGCCGAGAAGGGGACCCGTTTCGGCCTCAGACTCTGAGTGGTCCAGCTCCTCTGGAGCCTCAGGAAGACCCCCAGACAGGGGGCCGACAACTGCACCACTTAGGCCGAATGGGGGACCCGTTTCGGACTTAGACGGCAAGTGGTCCCGCTCCTCTGGAGCCTCAGGAAGACCTCCAGACCGTGGACCACCAACTGCACCACTCGGGCCGAGTAGGGGACCCGTTTCGGCCTTAGACGCCACGTGGTCCCGCTCCTCTGGAGCCTCAGGAAGACCTCCAGACCGTGGACCACCAACTGCACCACTTGGGCCGAGTAGGGGACCCGTGTCGGCCTTAGACGCCACATGGTCCCGCTCCTCTGGAGCCTCAGGAAGACCTCCAGACCGTGGACCACCAACTGCACCACTCAGTCCGACCAGGGGACCCGTTTCGGCCTTAGACGCCACGTGGTCCTGCTCCTCTGGAGCCTCAGGAAGACCTCCAGACCGGGGGTCACCAACGGCACCACTCAGTCCGACCAGGGGACCCGAATCGGCCTTAGACGCCACGGGGTCCCGCTCCTCTGGAGCCTCAGGAAGACTTCCAGACCAGGGGCCACCTTTCTTATATGTCAAACGACCACTGTCCTGCAAAACAGGCCCACAAAACGGTACCAGGCGAAGCCCATAAATTCACAGTGAGCGGACTGTGAAATTTCTTATTTTCGAGACCCCTGCTAACCCTATATTACCATCCCTGGTAGTCTAAAACGAACCCATGGGAGTCTAGCAGAAAAATGACTTAGAAAAAAAACGCTTGGTTTTTCAAACGAAGCCAAGGAATCCACAGTGAGCGGACTGTGAAATTTCTTGTTTAACAATTTATAATAATAATAATAGTTAATAATAAGAATAATAATAATAATAATAAGAATAATAATAATAAGAAGAATAATAATAAGAATAATAATAATAATAAGAATAAGAATAAGAATAAGAATAAGAAGAATAACAATGAGAGTAACAATACAAAGAAGAATAACAATAAGAATAAGAGGAATAACAATAAGAAATCAGGTCTCAGCACCAATCCCACATGCTCTCTGTCCCTCCCTTGCCATGGGAGCCCACACACACACACACACACACACACACACACACACACACACACACACACACACACACACACACACACACACACACACACACACATATGACCTCTATCTCTACCCAGGAATAGGAGGCTCAGCTCTGGTGTGTGTGTTTCCAGCTTCCCCCTATAGGCCCACACACACACAACACCTCTATCTCTACCCAGGAATAGGAGGCTCAGCACTGGTGTGTGTGTTTCCAGCTTCCCCCTATAGTCCCCACACACAAAATACCTCTATTTCTACCCAGGAAAAGGAGGCTCAGCTCTGGTGTGTGTGTTTCCAGCTTCCCCCTATAGTCCCCACAGACAAAATACCTCTATTTCTACCCAGGAAAAGGAGGCTCAGCTCTGGTGTGTGTGTTTCCAGCTTCCCCCTATAGGCCCCCCCACACACACACAACACCTCTATCTCTACCCAGGAATAGGAGGCTCAGCTCTGGGATGAGTGTTTCCAGCTTCCCCCTATAGGCCCAAACACACAAGTCCTCTGTCTCTACCCAGGAATAGGAGGCTCAGCACTGGTGTGTGTGTGTGTGTTTCCAGCTTCCCCCTATAGTCCCCACACACAAAATACCTCTATTTCTACCCAGGAAAAGGAGGCTCAGCTCTGGTGTGTGTGTTTCCAGCTTCCCCCTATAGGCCCACACACACACAACACCTCTATCTCTACCCAGGAATAGGAGGCTCAGCACTGGTGTGTGTGTTTCCAGCTTCCCCCTATAGTCCCCACACACAAAATACCTCTATTTCTACCCAGGAAAAGGAGGCTCAGCTCTGGTGTGTGTGTTTCCAGCTTCCCCCTATAGTCCCCACACACAAAATACCTCTATTTCTACCCAGGAAAAGGAGGCTCAGCTCTGGTGTGTGTGTTTCCAGCTTCCCCCTATAGGCCCCCCCACACACACACAACACCTCTATCTCTACCCAGGAATAGGAGGCTCAGCTCTGGTGTGTGTGTTTCCAGCTTCCCCCTATAGGCCCCCCCACACACACACACAACACCTCTATCTCTACCCAGGAATAGGAGGCTCAGCTCTGGGATGAGTGTTTCCAGCTTCCCCCTATAGGCCCAAACACACAAGTCCTCTGTCTCTACCCAGGAATAGGAGGCTCAGCACTGGTGTGTGTGTGTTTCCAGCTTCCCCCTATAGTCCCCACACACAAAATACCTCTATTTCTACCCAGGAAAAGGAGGCTCAGCTCTGGTGTGTGTGTTTCCAGCTTCCCCCTATAGGCCCCCCCACACACACACACACACACACAACACCTCTATCTCTACCCAGGAATAGGAGGCTCAGCTCTGGGATGAGTGTTTCCAGCTTCCCCCTATGGGCCCAAACACACAAGTCCTCTGTCTCTACCCAGGAATAGGAGGCTCAGCACTGGTGTGTGTGT
>NC_136949.1:21678007-21683007 GCF_949987615.1 Pollachius pollachius | reverse complement strand
CCATTCGCAGTTTCACTTTTCCAGCCGTGTGGACTTATACATGCATGGCTTAAACTTTGAGACAAGCATATGCTACTGGCAGGATCAACCAGGATGGCCGTGGACACCTTGTTTAAGGGCGTCGGACCGCACCTAACGACCGACAACCACGGCCCCGCTACTAGGCGGGGACTGTGCAGCTCTCGGTGCGTCGTGCGAGGCGGGCCGCACCGTGAGTGGCTGCTGCCCCTTTCACCCACAGGGGGTTCAGGGGCCCACCGCTACCACCACTCCGGTTTGGCACTCGACACTCAGGGTGGGCGTTGTGGTGGGATCCGCACAACGCCCGGGGTACCGGGCTTTGAGAAACAATCGTACAGGCGAACCGTGGCCGTAAGGAGAACATCCAAGGATGTAAAGTCGGACACCCGTATGAGGCCGACCTCTCCGTAACCACGGCCCGCCCTCGCAGGACACCTAGGACAGACGGGGCTACTCGGCTACTCGCTTCGTCTAGCACACCCACCAAAAGGCAGGAGCACTGGATTCGGGCACACGTTGTGAGGCACCCTTCGTGTGGAACGAAAGCCACACTGGGGCCCTCACTGAGGTGTGCCGCTTAGACCATTTCCGTCGGACGCTCGCCAACATGCCGGACCGCTTGGGTCCGTGGGCTGAAGGGACGGGGCACCAGCAGTCACCTATTGACTGTGCACCTACTGTCTCCGACCTATACTAGGATGGGGGTATGTCCTTCAAAACAGGCCCACAAAACGGTATCAGGCGAAGCCCATAAATCCACAGTGAGCGGACTGTGAAACTTCTTATTTTCGACACCCCTGGTATATATTACCATCCCTGGTAGTCTAAAACGAACCCATGGGAGTCTAAAATGAACCCATGGGATTCTAAACACAACCCATGGTAGTCTAAAACGAACCCATGGGAGTCTAGCAAAAAAAGAACTTAGAAAAATAACGCTTGGATTTTCATTCCTCCAGGCTCACACCGACTCACTGCACCACCCAGTCCGAGTAGGGGACCCGTTTCGGACACAGACTCTGAGTGGTCCCTCTCCTCTGGAGCCTCAGGAAGACCTCCAGACAGGGGGCCACCAACTGCACCACTTTGGCCGAATGGGGGACCCGTTTCGGCCTCAGACTCTGAGTGGTCCCGCTCCTCTGGAGCCTCAGGAAGACCTCCAGACAGGGGGCCCACTAACTGCACCACTTAGGCCGAGTAGGGGACCCGTTTCGGCCTCAGACTCTGAGTGGTCCCGCTCCTCTGGAGCCTCAGGAAGACCTCCAGACAGGGGGCCCACTAACTGCACCACTCTGGCCGAGTAGGAGACCCGTTTCGGCCTCAGACTGTGAGTGGTCCCGCTCCTCTGGAGCCTCAGGAAGACCTCCAGACAGGGGGCCCACTAACTGCACCACTCAGGCCGAGTAGGGGAACCGTTCCGGCCTCAGACTCTGAGTGGACCCGCTCCTCTGGAGCCTCACCAAGACCCCCAGACAGGGGGCCACCAACTGCACCACTTAGGCCGAGTAGGGGACCCGTTTCGGCCTCAGACTCTGAGTGGACCCGCTCCTCTGGAGCCTCAGGAAGACCTCCAGACAGGGGGCCACCAACTACACCACTCAGTCCGAGTAGGGGACCCGTTTCGGCCTCAGACTCTGAGTGGACCCGCTCCACTGGAGCCTCAGGAAGACCTCCAGACAGGGGGCCCACTAACTGCACCACTTAGGCCGAGTAGGGGACCCGTTTCGGCCTCAGACTCTGAGTGGACCCGCTGCTCTGGAGCCTCACCAAGACCTCCAGACAGGGGGCCCACTAACTGCACCACTTAGGCCGAGTAGGGGACCCGTTTCGGCCTCAGACTCTGAGTGGACCCGCTCCTCTGGAGCCTCACCAAGACCCCCAGACAGGGGGCCACCAACTGCACCACTCAGTCCGAGTAGGGGACCCGTTTCGGCCTCAGACTCTGAGTGGACCCGCTCCTCTGGAGCCTCACCAAGACCCCCAGACAGGGGGCCACCAACTGCACCACTCAGTCCGAGTAGGGGACCCGTTTCGGCCTCAGACACTGAGTGGTCCCGGTCCTCTGGAGCCTCTGGAAGACCTCCAGACAGGGGGCCCACTAACTGCACCACTTAGGCCGAGTAGGGGACCCGTTTCGGCCTCAGACTCTGAGTGGACCCGCTCCTCTGGAGCCTCACCAAGACCCCCAGACAGGGGGCCACCAACTGCACCACTCTGTCCGAGTAGGGGACCCGTTTCGGCCTCAGACTCTGAGTGGTCCCGCTCCTCTGGAGCCTCAGGAAGACCTCCAGACCTGGGGCCCACTAACTGCACCACTTAGGCCGAGTAGGGGACCCGTTTCGGCCTCAGACTCTGAGTGGACCCGCTCCTCTGGAGCCTCACCAAGACCCCCAGACAGGGGGCCACCAACTGCACCACTCTGTCCGAGTAGGGGACCCGTTTCGGCCTCAGACTCTGAGTGGACCCGCTCCTCTGGAGCCTCACCAAGACCCCCAGACAGGGGGCCACCAACTGCACCACTCAGGCCGAGTAGGGGACCCGTTTCGGCCTCAGACACTGAGTGGTCCCGCTCCTCTGGAGCCTCAGGAAGACCTCCAGACAGGGGGCCCACTAACTGCACCACTTAGGCCGAGTAGGGGACCCGTTTCGGACTTAGACGCCAAGTGGTCCCGCACCCCTGGATGGTTCTAGAGACCCCCAGACCAGGGGCCACCAACTGCACCACTTGGGCCGAGTAGGGGACCCGTTTCGGCCTTAGACGCCACGTGGTCCCGCTCCTCTGGAGCCTCAGGAAGACCTCCAGACCGGGGGCCACCAACGGCACCACTCAGTCCGACCAGGGGACACCTTTCGGCCTTAGACGCCACGTGGTCCCGCTCCTCTGGAGCCTCAGGAAGACCTCCAGGGCCAGGGGCCACCTTTCCTATATGCCAAACAACCACTGTCCTGCAAAACAGGCCCACAAAACGGTATCAGGCGAAGCCCATAAATCCACAGTGAGCGGACTGTGAAACTTCTTATTTTCGACACCCCTGGTATATATTACCATCCCTGGTAGTCTAAAACGAACCCATGGGAGTCTAAAATGAACCCATGGGATTCTAAACACAACCCATGGTAGTCTAAAACGAACCCATGGGAGTCTAGCAAAAAAAGAACTTAGAAAAATAACGCTTGGATTTTCATTCCTCCAGGCTCACACCGACTCACTGCACAACTCAGTCCGAGTAGGGGACCCATTTCGGACTCAGACTCTGAGTGGACCCGCTGCTCTGGAGCCTCAGGAAGACCTCCAGACAGGGGGCCACCAACTGCACCACTTAGGCCGAATAGGGGACCCGTTTCGGACTCAGACTCTGCGTGGTCCCGCTCCTCTGGAGCTGCAGGAAGACCTCCAGACAGGGGGCCACCGACTGCCCCACTTAGGCCGAATAGGGGACCCGTTTCGGCCTCAGACTCTGCGTGGTCCCGCTCCTCTGGAGCCTCAGGAAGACCTCCAGACCTGGGGCCCACCAACTGCCCCACTTAGGCCGAGAAGGGGACCCGTTTCGGACTCAGACTCGGAGTGGTCCCGCTCCTCTGGAGCATCAGGAAGACCTCCAGACAGGGGGCCACCAACTGCCCCACTTAGGCCGAGTAGGGGACCCGTTTCGGCCTCAGACTCTGCGTGGTCCCGCTCCTCTGGAGCATCAGGAAGACCTCCAGACAGGGGGCCACCAACTGCCCCACTTAGGCCGAGTAAGGGACCCGTTTCGGCCTCAGACTCTGCGTGGTCCCGCTCCTCTGGAGCCGCAGGAAGACCTCCAGACCTGGGGCCACCAACTGCCCCACTTAGGCCGAGAAGGGGACCCGTTTCGGCCTCAGACTCTGAGTGGACCCGCTGCTCTGGAGCCTCAGGAAGACCTCCAGACAGGGGGCCACTAACTGCCCCACTTAGGCCGAGAAGGGGACCCGTTTCGGCCTCAGACTCTGAGTGGTCCCGCTCCTCTGGAGCCTCAGGAAGACCCCCAGACAGGGGGCCACCAACTGCACCACTTAGGCCGACTAGGGGACCCGTTTCGGCCTCAGACTCTGCGTGGTCCCGCTCCTCTGGAGCCGCAGGAAGACCTCCAGACCTGGGGCCACCAACTGCCCCACTTAGGCCGAGAAGGGGACCCGTTTCGGCCTCAGACTCTGAGTGGACCCGCTGCTCTGGAGCCTCAGGAAGACCTCCAGACAGGGGGCCACTAACTGCCCCACTTTGGCCGAGAAGGGGACCCGTTTCGGCCTCAGACTCTGAGTGGTCCCGCTCCTCTGGAGCCTCAGGAAGACCCCCAGACAGGGGGCCGACAACTGCACCACTTAGGCCGAATGGGGGACCCGTTTCGGACTTAGACGGCAAGTGGTCCCGCTCCTCTGGAGCCTCAGGAAGACCTCCAGACCGTGGACCACCAACTGCACCACTCGGGCCGAGTAGGGGACCCGTTTCGGCCTTAGACGCCACGTGGTCCCGCTCCTCTGGAGCCTCAGGAAGACCTCCAGACCGTGGACCACCAACTGCACCACTCGGGCCGAGTAGGGGACCCGTGTCGGCCTTAGACGCCACGTGGTCCCGCTCCTCTGGAGCCTCAGGAAGACCTCCAGACCGTGGACCACCAACTGCACCACTCAGTCCGACCAGGGGACCCGTTTCGGCCTTAGACGCCACGTGGTCCCGCTCCTCTGGAGCCTCAGGAAGACCTCCAGACCGGGGGCCACCAACGGCACCACTCAGTCCGACCAGGGGACCCGTTTCGGCCTTAGACGCCACGTGGTCCCGCTCCTCTGGAGCCTCAGGAGGACCTCCAGACCGGGGGCCACCAACGGCCCCACTCAGTCCGACCAGGGGACCCGTTTCGGCCTTAGACGCCACGTGGTCCCGCTCCTCTGGAGCCTCAGGAAGACCTCCAGACCGGGGGTCACCAACGGCACCACTCAGTCCGACCAGGGGACCCGAATCG
>NC_136949.1:21660507-21665507 GCF_949987615.1 Pollachius pollachius | reverse complement strand
ATGGGATTCTAAACACAACCCATGGTAGTCTAAAACGAACCCATGGGAGTCTAGCAAAAAAAGAACTTAGAAAAATAACGCTTGGATTTTCATTCCTCCAGGCTCACACCGACTCACTGCACCACCCAGTCCGAGTAGGGGACCCGTTTCGGACACAGACTCTGAGTGGTCCCTCTCCTCTGGAGCCTCAGGAAGACCTCCAGACAGGGGGCCACCAACTGCACCACTTTGGCCGAATGGGGGACCCGTTTCGGCCTCAGACTCTGAGTGGTCCCGCTCCTCTGGAGCCTCAGGAAGACCTCCAGACAGGGGGCCCACTAACTGCACCACTTAGGCCGAGTAGGGGACCCGTTTCGGCCTCAGACTCTGAGTGGTCCCGCTCCTCTGGAGCCTCAGGAAGACCTCCAGACAGGGGGCCCACTAACTGCACCACTCTGGCCGAGTAGGAGACCCGTTTCGGCCTCAGACTGTGAGTGGTCCCGCTCCTCTGGAGCCTCAGGAAGACCTCCAGACAGGGGGCCCACTAACTGCACCACTCAGGCCGAGTAGGGGAACCGTTCCGGCCTCAGACTCTGAGTGGACCCGCTCCTCTGGAGCCTCACCAAGACCCCCAGACAGGGGGCCACCAACTGCACCACTTAGGCCGAGTAGGGGACCCGTTTCGGCCTCAGACTCTGAGTGGACCCGCTCCTCTGGAGCCTCAGGAAGACCTCCAGACAGGGGGCCACCAACTACACCACTCAGTCCGAGTAGGGGACCCGTTTCGGCCTCAGACTCTGAGTGGACCCGCTCCACTGGAGCCTCAGGAAGACCTCCAGACAGGGGGCCCACTAACTGCACCACTTAGGCCGAGTAGGGGACCCGTTTCGGCCTCAGACTCTGAGTGGACCCGCTGCTCTGGAGCCTCACCAAGACCTCCAGACAGGGGGCCCACTAACTGCACCACTTAGGCCGAGTAGGGGACCCGTTTCGGCCTCAGACTCTGAGTGGACCCGCTCCTCTGGAGCCTCACCAAGACCCCCAGACAGGGGGCCACCAACTGCACCACTCAGTCCGAGTAGGGGACCCGTTTCGGCCTCAGACTCTGAGTGGACCCGCTCCTCTGGAGCCTCACCAAGACCCCCAGACAGGGGGCCACCAACTGCACCACTCAGTCCGAGTAGGGGACCCGTTTCGGCCTCAGACACTGAGTGGTCCCGGTCCTCTGGAGCCTCTGGAAGACCTCCAGACAGGGGGCCCACTAACTGCACCACTTAGGCCGAGTAGGGGACCCGTTTCGGCCTCAGACTCTGAGTGGACCCGCTCCTCTGGAGCCTCACCAAGACCCCCAGACAGGGGGCCACCAACTGCACCACTCTGTCCGAGTAGGGGACCCGTTTCGGCCTCAGACTCTGAGTGGTCCCGCTCCTCTGGAGCCTCAGGAAGACCTCCAGACCTGGGGCCCACTAACTGCACCACTTAGGCCGAGTAGGGGACCCGTTTCGGCCTCAGACTCTGAGTGGACCCGCTCCTCTGGAGCCTCACCAAGACCCCCAGACAGGGGGCCACCAACTGCACCACTCTGTCCGAGTAGGGGACCCGTTTCGGCCTCAGACTCTGAGTGGACCCGCTCCTCTGGAGCCTCACCAAGACCCCCAGACAGGGGGCCACCAACTGCACCACTCAGGCCGAGTAGGGGACCCGTTTCGGCCTCAGACACTGAGTGGTCCCGCTCCTCTGGAGCCTCAGGAAGACCTCCAGACAGGGGGCCCACTAACTGCACCACTTAGGCCGAGTAGGGGACCCGTTTCGGACTTAGACGCCAAGTGGTCCCGCACCCCTGGATGGTTCTAGAGACCCCCAGACCAGGGGCCACCAACTGCACCACTTGGGCCGAGTAGGGGACCCGTTTCGGCCTTAGACGCCACGTGGTCCCGCTCCTCTGGAGCCTCAGGAAGACCTCCAGACCGGGGGCCACCAACGGCACCACTCAGTCCGACCAGGGGACACCTTTCGGCCTTAGACGCCACGTGGTCCCGCTCCTCTGGAGCCTCAGGAAGACCTCCAGGGCCAGGGGCCACCTTTCCTATATGCCAAACAACCACTGTCCTGCAAAACAGGCCCACAAAACGGTATCAGGCGAAGCCCATAAATCCACAGTGAGCGGACTGTGAAACTTCTTATTTTCGACACCCCTGGTATATATTACCATCCCTGGTAGTCTAAAACGAACCCATGGGAGTCTAAAATGAACCCATGGGATTCTAAACACAACCCATGGTAGTCTAAAACGAACCCATGGGAGTCTAGCAAAAAAAGAACTTAGAAAAATAACGCTTGGATTTTCATTCCTCCAGGCTCACACCGACTCACTGCACAACTCAGTCCGAGTAGGGGACCCATTTCGGACTCAGACTCTGAGTGGACCCGCTGCTCTGGAGCCTCAGGAAGACCTCCAGACAGGGGGCCACCAACTGCACCACTTAGGCCGAATAGGGGACCCGTTTCGGACTCAGACTCTGCGTGGTCCCGCTCCTCTGGAGCTGCAGGAAGACCTCCAGACAGGGGGCCACCGACTGCCCCACTTAGGCCGAATAGGGGACCCGTTTCGGCCTCAGACTCTGCGTGGTCCCGCTCCTCTGGAGCCTCAGGAAGACCTCCAGACCTGGGGCCCACCAACTGCCCCACTTAGGCCGAGAAGGGGACCCGTTTCGGACTCAGACTCGGAGTGGTCCCGCTCCTCTGGAGCATCAGGAAGACCTCCAGACAGGGGGCCACCAACTGCCCCACTTAGGCCGAGTAGGGGACCCGTTTCGGCCTCAGACTCTGCGTGGTCCCGCTCCTCTGGAGCATCAGGAAGACCTCCAGACAGGGGGCCACCAACTGCCCCACTTAGGCCGAGTAAGGGACCCGTTTCGGCCTCAGACTCTGCGTGGTCCCGCTCCTCTGGAGCCGCAGGAAGACCTCCAGACCTGGGGCCACCAACTGCCCCACTTAGGCCGAGAAGGGGACCCGTTTCGGCCTCAGACTCTGAGTGGACCCGCTGCTCTGGAGCCTCAGGAAGACCTCCAGACAGGGGGCCACTAACTGCCCCACTTAGGCCGAGAAGGGGACCCGTTTCGGCCTCAGACTCTGAGTGGTCCCGCTCCTCTGGAG
Source organism: Pollachius pollachius (assembly GCF_949987615.1). NCBI lineage: Eukaryota > Metazoa > Chordata > Actinopteri > Gadiformes > Gadidae > Pollachius > Pollachius pollachius. The sequence goes on along the minus strand of NC_136949.1, from coordinate 21,662,372 downwards.
CCTCAGGAAGACCCCCAGACAGGGGGCCACCAACTGCACCACTTAGGCCGACTAGGGGACCCGTTTCGGCCTCAGACTCTGCGTGGTCCCGCTCCTCTGGAGCCGCAGGAAGACCTCCAGACCTGGGGCCACCAACTGCCCCACTTAGGCCGAGAAGGGGACCCGTTTCGGCCTCAGACTCTGAGTGGACCCGCTGCTCTGGAGCCTCAGGAAGACCTCCAGACAGGGGGCCACTAACTGCCCCACTTTGGCCGAGAAGGGGACCCGTTTCGGCCTCAGACTCTGAGTGGTCCCGCTCCTCTGGAGCCTCAGGAAGACCCCCAGACAGGGGGCCGACAACTGCACCACTTAGGCCGAATGGGGGACCCGTTTCGGACTTAGACGGCAAGTGGTCCCGCTCCTCTGGAGCCTCAGGAAGACCTCCAGACCGTGGACCACCAACTGCACCACTCGGGCCGAGTAGGGGACCCGTTTCGGCCTTAGACGCCACGTGGTCCCGCTCCTCTGGAGCCTCAGGAAGACCTCCAGACCGTGGACCACCAACTGCACCACTCGGGCCGAGTAGGGGACCCGTGTCGGCCTTAGACGCCACGTGGTCCCGCTCCTCTGGAGCCTCAGGAAGACCTCCAGACCGTGGACCACCAACTGCACCACTCAGTCCGACCAGGGGACCCGTTTCGGCCTTAGACGCCACGTGGTCCCGCTCCTCTGGAGCCTCAGGAAGACCTCCAGACCGGGGGCCACCAACGGCACCACTCAGTCCGACCAGGGGACCCGTTTCGGCCTTAGACGCCACGTGGTCCCGCTCCTCTGGAGCCTCAGGAGGACCTCCAGACCGGGGGCCACCAACGGCCCCACTCAGTCCGACCAGGGGACCCGTTTCGGCCTTAGACGCCACGTGGTCCCGCTCCTCTGGAGCCTCAGGAAGACCTCCAGACCGGGGGTCACCAACGGCACCACTCAGTCCGACCAGGGGACCCGAATCGGCCTTAGACGCCACGGGGTCCCGCTCCTCTGGAGCCTCAGGAAGACTTCCAGACCAGGGGCCACCTTTCTTATATGTCAAACGACCACTGTCCTGCAAAACAGGCCCACAAAACGGTACCAGGCGAAGCCCATAAATCCACAGTGAGCGGACTGTGAAATTTCTTATTTTCGAGACCCCTGCTAACCCTATATTACCATCCCTGGTAGTCTAAAACGAACCCATGGGAGTCTAGCAGAAAAATGACTTAGAAAAAAAACGCTTGGTTTTTCAAACGAAGCCAAGGAATCCACAGTGAGCGGACTGTGAAATTTCTTATTTAACAATTTATAATAATAATAATAGTTAATAATAAGAATAAGAATAATAATAAGAATAATAATAATAAGAAGAATAATAATAAGAATAATAATAATAATAAGAATAATAATAAGAATAAGAATAAGAAGAATAACAATAAGAGTAACAATACAAAGAAGAATAACAATAAGAATAAGAGGAATAACAATAAGAAATCAGGTCTCAGCACCAATCCCACATGCTCTCTGTCCCTCCCTTGCCATGGGAGCCCACACACACACACACACACACACACACACACACACACACACACACACACACATATGACCTCTATCTCTACCCAGGAATAGGAGGCTCAGCTCTGGTGTGTGTGTTTCCAGCTTCCCCCTATAGGCCCACACACACACAACACCTCTATTTCTACCCAGGAAAAGGAGGCTCAGCTCTGGTGTGTGTGTTTCCAGCTTCCCCCTATAGTCCCCACACACAAAATACCTCTATTTCTACCCAGGAAAAGGAGGCTCAGCTCTGGTGTGTGTGTTTCCAGCTTCCCCCTATAGGCCCCCCCACACACACACAA
>NC_136949.1:21645507-21650507 GCF_949987615.1 Pollachius pollachius | reverse complement strand
CGGCCTCAGACTCTGAGTGGTCCCGCTCCTCTGGAGCCTCAGGAAGACCTCCAGACAGGGGGCCCACTAACTGCACCACTTAGGCCGAGTAGGGGACCCGTTTCGGCCTCAGACTCTGAGTGGTCCCGCTCCTCTGGAGCCTCAGGAAGACCTCCAGACAGGGGGCCCACTAACTGCACCACTCAGGCCGAGTAGGGGACCCGTTTCGGCCTCAGACTCTGAGTGGTCCCGCTCCTCTGGAGCCTCAGGAAGACCTCCAGACAGGGGACCCACTAACTGCACCACTCAGGCCGAGTAGGGGAACCGTTCCGGCCTCAGACTCTGAGTGGTCCCGCTCCTCTGGAGCCTCACCAAGACCTCCAGACAGGGGGCCCACTAACTGCACCACTTAGGCCGAGTAGGGGACCCGTTTCGGCCTCAGACTCTGAGTGGACCCGCTCCTCTGGGGCCTCAGGAAGACCTCCAGACAGGGGGCCACCAACTGCACCATTCAGTCCGAGTAGGGGACCCGTTTCGGCCTCAGACTCTGAGTGGACCCGCTCCTCTGGAGCCTCAGGAAGACCTCCAGACAGGGGGCCCACTAACTCCACCACTTTGGCCGAGTAGGGGACCCGTTTCGGCCTCAGACTCTGAGTGGACCCACTCCTCTGGAGCCTCAGGAAGACCTCCAGACAGGGGGCCCACTAACTGCACCACTTAGGCCGAGTAGGGGACCCGTTTCGGCCTCAGACTCTGAGTGGACCCGCTCCTCTGGAGCCTCAGGAAGACCTCCAGACAGGGGGCCACCAACTGCACCACTTAGGCCGAGTAGGGGACCCGTTTCGGCCTCAGACTCTGAGTGGTCCCTCTCCTCTGGAGCCTCAGGAAGACCTCCAGACAGGGGGCCACCAACTGCACCACTTAGGCCGAATGGGGGACCCGTTTCGGCCTCAGACTCTGAGTGGTCCCGCTCCTCTGGAGCCTCAGGAAGACCTCCAGACAGGGGCCCCACTAACTGCACCACTTAGGCTGAGTAGGGGACCCGTTTCGGCCTCAGACTCTGAGTGGACCCGCTCCTCTGGAGCCTCAAGAAGACCTCCAGACAGGGGGCCACCAACTGCACCACTCAGGCCGAGTAGGGGACCCGTTTCGGCCTCAGACACTGAGTGGTCCCGCTCCTCTGGAGCCTCAGGAAGACCTCCAGACAGGGGGCCCGCTTACTGCACCACTTAGGCCGAGTAGGGGACCCGTTTCGGCCTCAGACTCTGAGTGGACCCGCTCCTCTGGAGCCTCACCAAGACCTCCAGACAGGGGGCCCACTAACTGCACCACTTAGGCCGAGTAGGGGACCCGTTTCGGCCTCAGACTCTGAGTGGACCCGCTCCTCTGGAGCCTCAAGAAGACCTCCAGACAGGGGGCCACCAACTGCACCACTCAGGCCGAGTAGGGGACCCGTTTCGGCCTCAGACACTGAGTGGTCCCGCTCCTCTGGAGCCTCAGGAAGACCTCCAGACAGGGGGCCCGCTTACTGCACCACTTAGGCCGAGTAGGGGACCCGTTTCGGCCTCAGACTCTGAGTGGACCCGCTCCTCTGGAGCCTCAAGAAGACCTCCAGACAGGGGGCCACCAACTGCACCACTCAGGCCGAGTAGGGGACCCGTTTCGGCCTCAGACACTGAGTGGTCCCGCTCCTCTGGAGCCTCAGGAAGACCTCCAGACAGGGGGCCCGCTTACTGCACCACTTAGGCCGAGTAGGGGACCCGTTTCGGCCTCAGACTCTGAGTGGACCCGCTCCTCTGGAGCCTCACCAAGACCCCCAGACAGGGGGCCACCAACTGCACCACTTAGGCCGAGTAGGGGACCCGTTTCGGCCTCAGACTCTGAGTGGACCCGCTCCTCTGGAGCCTCAAGAAGACCTCCAGACAGGGGGCCACCAACTGCACCACTCAGGCCGAGTAGGGGACCCGTTTCGGCCTCAGACACTGAGTGGTCCCGCTCCTCTGGAGCCTCAGGAAGACCTCCAGACAGGGGGCCCGCTTACTGCACCACTTAGGCCGAGTAGGGGACCCGTTTCGGCCTCAGACTCTGAGTGGACCCGCTCCTCTGGAGCCTCAGGAAGACCTCCAGACAGGGGGCCCACTAACTGCACCACATGGGCCGAGTAGGGGACCCGTTTCGGACTTAGACGCCAAGTGGTCCCGCACCCCTGGATGGTTCTAGAGACCCCCAGACCAGGGGCCACCAACTGCACCACTTGGGCCGAGTAGGGGACCCGTTTCGGCCTTAGACGCCACGTGGTCCCGCTCCTCTGGAGCCTCAGGAAGACCTCCAGACCGGGGGCCACCAACGGCACCACTCAGTCCGACCAGGGGACACCTTTCGGCCTTAGACGCCACGTGGTCCCGCTCCTCTGGAGCCTCAGGAAGACCTCCAGGGCCAGGGGCCACCTTTCCTATATGCCAAACAACCACTGTCCTGCAAAACAGGCCCACAAAACGGTATCAGGCGAAGCCCATAAATCCACAGTGAGCGGACTGTGAAACTTCTTATTTTCGACACCCCTGGTATATATTACCATCCCTGGTAGTCTAAAACGAACCCATGGGAGTCTAAAATGAACCCATGGGATTCTAAACACAACCCATGGTAGTCTAAAACGAACCCATGGGAGTCTAGCAAAAAAAGAACTTAGAAAAATAACGCTTGGATTTTCATTCCTCCAGGCTCACACCGACTCACTGCACAACTCAGTCCGAGTAGGGGACCCATATCGGACTCAGACTCTGCGTGGTCCCGCTCCTCTGGAGCCTCAGGAAGACCTCCAGACCTGGGGCCCACCAACTGCCCCACTTAGGCCGAGAAGGGGACCCGTTTCGGCCTAAGACTCTGAGTGGACCCGCTGCTCTGGAGCCTCAGGAAGACCTCCAGACAGGGGGCCACCAACTGCACCACTTAGGCCGAATAGGGGACCCGTTTCGGACTCAGACTCGGAGTGGGCCCGCTCCTCTGGAGCATCAGGAAGACCTCCAGACAGGGGGCCACCAACTGCCCCACTTAGGCCGAGTAGGGGACCCGTTTCGGCCTCAGACTCTGAGTGGACCCGCTGCTCTGGAGCCTCAGGAAGACCTCCAGACAGGGGGCCACTAACTGCCCCACTTTGGCCGAGAAGGGGACCCGTTTCGGCCTCAGACTCTGAGTGGTCCAGCTCCTCTGGAGCCTCAGGAAGACCCCCAGACAGGGGGCCGACAACTGCACCACTTAGGCCGAATGGGGGACCCGTTTCGGACTTAGACGGCAAGTGGTCCCGCTCCTCTGGAGCCTCAGGAAGACCTCCAGACCGTGGACCACCAACTGCACCACTCGGGCCGAGTAGGGGACCCGTTTCGGCCTTAGACGCCACGTGGTCCCGCTCCTCTGGAGCCTCAGGAAGACCTCCAGACCGTGGACCACCAACTGCACCACTTGGGCCGAGTAGGGGACCCGTGTCGGCCTTAGACGCCACATGGTCCCGCTCCTCTGGAGCCTCAGGAAGACCTCCAGACCGTGGACCACCAACTGCACCACTCAGTCCGACCAGGGGACCCGTTTCGGCCTTAGACGCCACGTGGTCCTGCTCCTCTGGAGCCTCAGGAAGACCTCCAGACCGGGGGTCACCAACGGCACCACTCAGTCCGACCAGGGGACCCGAATCGGCCTTAGACGCCACGGGGTCCCGCTCCTCTGGAGCCTCAGGAAGACTTCCAGACCAGGGGCCACCTTTCTTATATGTCAAACGACCACTGTCCTGCAAAACAGGCCCACAAAACGGTACCAGGCGAAGCCCATAAATTCACAGTGAGCGGACTGTGAAATTTCTTATTTTCGAGACCCCTGCTAACCCTATATTACCATCCCTGGTAGTCTAAAACGAACCCATGGGAGTCTAGCAGAAAAATGACTTAGAAAAAAAACGCTTGGTTTTTCAAACGAAGCCAAGGAATCCACAGTGAGCGGACTGTGAAATTTCTTGTTTAACAATTTATAATAATAATAATAGTTAATAATAAGAATAATAATAATAATAATAAGAATAATAATAATAAGAAGAATAATAATAAGAATAATAATAATAATAAGAATAAGAATAAGAATAAGAATAAGAAGAATAACAATGAGAGTAACAATACAAAGAAGAATAACAATAAGAATAAGAGGAATAACAATAAGAAATCAGGTCTCAGCACCAATCCCACATGCTCTCTGTCCCTCCCTTGCCATGGGAGCCCACACACACACACACACACACACACACACACACACACACACACACACACACACACACACACACACACACACACACACACACACATATGACCTCTATCTCTACCCAGGAATAGGAGGCTCAGCTCTGGTGTGTGTGTTTCCAGCTTCCCCCTATAGGCCCACACACACACAACACCTCTATCTCTACCCAGGAATAGGAGGCTCAGCACTGGTGTGTGTGTTTCCAGCTTCCCCCTATAGTCCCCACACACAAAATACCTCTATTTCTACCCAGGAAAAGGAGGCTCAGCTCTGGTGTGTGTGTTTCCAGCTTCCCCCTATAGTCCCCACAGACAAAATACCTCTATTTCTACCCAGGAAAAGGAGGCTCAGCTCTGGTGTGTGTGTTTCCAGCTTCCCCCTATAGGCCCCCCCACACACACACAACACCTCTATCTCTACCCAGGAATAGGAGGCTCAGCTCTGGGATGAGTGTTTCCAGCTTCCCCCTATAGGCCCAAACACACAAGTCCTCTGTCTCTACCCAGGAATAGGAGGCTCAGCACTGGTGTGTGTGTGTGTGTTTCCAGCTTCCCCCTATAGTCCCCACACACAAAATACCTCTATTTCTACCCAGGAAAAGGAGGCTCAGCTCTGGTGTGTGTGTTTCCAGCTTCCCCCTATAGGCCCACACACACACAACACCTCTATCTCTACCCAGGAATAGGAGGCTCAGCACTGGTGTGTGTGTTTCCAGCTTCCCCCTATAGTCCCCACAC
>NC_136949.1:21628007-21633007 GCF_949987615.1 Pollachius pollachius | reverse complement strand
GGGACCCGTTTCGGCCTCAGACTCTGAGTGGACCCGCTCCTCTGGAGCCTCAGGAAGACCTCCAGACAGGGGGCCACCAACTGCACCACTTAGGCCGAGTAGGGGACCCGTTTCGGCCTCAGACTCTGAGTGGTCCCTCTCCTCTGGAGCCTCAGGAAGACCTCCAGACAGGGGGCCACCAACTGCACCACTTAGGCCGAATGGGGGACCCGTTTCGGCCTCAGACTCTGAGTGGTCCCGCTCCTCTGGAGCCTCAGGAAGACCTCCAGACAGGGGCCCCACTAACTGCACCACTTAGGCTGAGTAGGGGACCCGTTTCGGCCTCAGACTCTGAGTGGACCCGCTCCTCTGGAGCCTCAAGAAGACCTCCAGACAGGGGGCCACCAACTGCACCACTCAGGCCGAGTAGGGGACCCGTTTCGGCCTCAGACACTGAGTGGTCCCGCTCCTCTGGAGCCTCAGGAAGACCTCCAGACAGGGGGCCCGCTTACTGCACCACTTAGGCCGAGTAGGGGACCCGTTTCGGCCTCAGACTCTGAGTGGACCCGCTCCTCTGGAGCCTCACCAAGACCTCCAGACAGGGGGCCCACTAACTGCACCACTTAGGCCGAGTAGGGGACCCGTTTCGGCCTCAGACTCTGAGTGGACCCGCTCCTCTGGAGCCTCAAGAAGACCTCCAGACAGGGGGCCACCAACTGCACCACTCAGGCCGAGTAGGGGACCCGTTTCGGCCTCAGACACTGAGTGGTCCCGCTCCTCTGGAGCCTCAGGAAGACCTCCAGACAGGGGGCCCGCTTACTGCACCACTTAGGCCGAGTAGGGGACCCGTTTCGGCCTCAGACTCTGAGTGGACCCGCTCCTCTGGAGCCTCAAGAAGACCTCCAGACAGGGGGCCACCAACTGCACCACTCAGGCCGAGTAGGGGACCCGTTTCGGCCTCAGACACTGAGTGGTCCCGCTCCTCTGGAGCCTCAGGAAGACCTCCAGACAGGGGGCCCGCTTACTGCACCACTTAGGCCGAGTAGGGGACCCGTTTCGGCCTCAGACTCTGAGTGGACCCGCTCCTCTGGAGCCTCACCAAGACCCCCAGACAGGGGGCCACCAACTGCACCACTTAGGCCGAGTAGGGGACCCGTTTCGGCCTCAGACTCTGAGTGGACCCGCTCCTCTGGAGCCTCAAGAAGACCTCCAGACAGGGGGCCACCAACTGCACCACTCAGGCCGAGTAGGGGACCCGTTTCGGCCTCAGACACTGAGTGGTCCCGCTCCTCTGGAGCCTCAGGAAGACCTCCAGACAGGGGGCCCGCTTACTGCACCACTTAGGCCGAGTAGGGGACCCGTTTCGGCCTCAGACTCTGAGTGGACCCGCTCCTCTGGAGCCTCAGGAAGACCTCCAGACAGGGGGCCCACTAACTGCACCACATGGGCCGAGTAGGGGACCCGTTTCGGACTTAGACGCCAAGTGGTCCCGCACCCCTGGATGGTTCTAGAGACCCCCAGACCAGGGGCCACCAACTGCACCACTTGGGCCGAGTAGGGGACCCGTTTCGGCCTTAGACGCCACGTGGTCCCGCTCCTCTGGAGCCTCAGGAAGACCTCCAGACCGGGGGCCACCAACGGCACCACTCAGTCCGACCAGGGGACACCTTTCGGCCTTAGACGCCACGTGGTCCCGCTCCTCTGGAGCCTCAGGAAGACCTCCAGGGCCAGGGGCCACCTTTCCTATATGCCAAACAACCACTGTCCTGCAAAACAGGCCCACAAAACGGTATCAGGCGAAGCCCATAAATCCACAGTGAGCGGACTGTGAAACTTCTTATTTTCGACACCCCTGGTATATATTACCATCCCTGGTAGTCTAAAACGAACCCATGGGAGTCTAAAATGAACCCATGGGATTCTAAACACAACCCATGGTAGTCTAAAACGAACCCATGGGAGTCTAGCAAAAAAAGAACTTAGAAAAATAACGCTTGGATTTTCATTCCTCCAGGCTCACACCGACTCACTGCACAACTCAGTCCGAGTAGGGGACCCATATCGGACTCAGACTCTGCGTGGTCCCGCTCCTCTGGAGCCTCAGGAAGACCTCCAGACCTGGGGCCCACCAACTGCCCCACTTAGGCCGAGAAGGGGACCCGTTTCGGCCTAAGACTCTGAGTGGACCCGCTGCTCTGGAGCCTCAGGAAGACCTCCAGACAGGGGGCCACCAACTGCACCACTTAGGCCGAATAGGGGACCCGTTTCGGACTCAGACTCGGAGTGGGCCCGCTCCTCTGGAGCATCAGGAAGACCTCCAGACAGGGGGCCACCAACTGCCCCACTTAGGCCGAGTAGGGGACCCGTTTCGGCCTCAGACTCTGAGTGGACCCGCTGCTCTGGAGCCTCAGGAAGACCTCCAGACAGGGGGCCACTAACTGCCCCACTTTGGCCGAGAAGGGGACCCGTTTCGGCCTCAGACTCTGAGTGGTCCAGCTCCTCTGGAGCCTCAGGAAGACCCCCAGACAGGGGGCCGACAACTGCACCACTTAGGCCGAATGGGGGACCCGTTTCGGACTTAGACGGCAAGTGGTCCCGCTCCTCTGGAGCCTCAGGAAGACCTCCAGACCGTGGACCACCAACTGCACCACTCGGGCCGAGTAGGGGACCCGTTTCGGCCTTAGACGCCACGTGGTCCCGCTCCTCTGGAGCCTCAGGAAGACCTCCAGACCGTGGACCACCAACTGCACCACTTGGGCCGAGTAGGGGACCCGTGTCGGCCTTAGACGCCACATGGTCCCGCTCCTCTGGAGCCTCAGGAAGACCTCCAGACCGTGGACCACCAACTGCACCACTCAGTCCGACCAGGGGACCCGTTTCGGCCTTAGACGCCACGTGGTCCTGCTCCTCTGGAGCCTCAGGAAGACCTCCAGACCGGGGGTCACCAACGGCACCACTCAGTCCGACCAGGGGACCCGAATCGGCCTTAGACGCCACGGGGTCCCGCTCCTCTGGAGCCTCAGGAAGACTTCCAGACCAGGGGCCACCTTTCTTATATGTCAAACGACCACTGTCCTGCAAAACAGGCCCACAAAACGGTACCAGGCGAAGCCCATAAATTCACAGTGAGCGGACTGTGAAATTTCTTATTTTCGAGACCCCTGCTAACCCTATATTACCATCCCTGGTAGTCTAAAACGAACCCATGGGAGTCTAGCAGAAAAATGACTTAGAAAAAAAACGCTTGGTTTTTCAAACGAAGCCAAGGAATCCACAGTGAGCGGACTGTGAAATTTCTTGTTTAACAATTTATAATAATAATAATAGTTAATAATAAGAATAATAATAATAATAATAAGAATAATAATAATAAGAAGAATAATAATAAGAATAATAATAATAATAAGAATAAGAATAAGAATAAGAATAAGAAGAATAACAATGAGAGTAACAATACAAAGAAGAATAACAATAAGAATAAGAGGAATAACAATAAGAAATCAGGTCTCAGCACCAATCCCACATGCTCTCTGTCCCTCCCTTGCCATGGGAGCCCACACACACACACACACACACACACACACACACACACACACACACACACACACACACACACACACACACACACACACACACACATATGACCTCTATCTCTACCCAGGAATAGGAGGCTCAGCTCTGGTGTGTGTGTTTCCAGCTTCCCCCTATAGGCCCACACACACACAACACCTCTATCTCTACCCAGGAATAGGAGGCTCAGCACTGGTGTGTGTGTTTCCAGCTTCCCCCTATAGTCCCCACACACAAAATACCTCTATTTCTACCCAGGAAAAGGAGGCTCAGCTCTGGTGTGTGTGTTTCCAGCTTCCCCCTATAGTCCCCACAGACAAAATACCTCTATTTCTACCCAGGAAAAGGAGGCTCAGCTCTGGTGTGTGTGTTTCCAGCTTCCCCCTATAGGCCCCCCCACACACACACAACACCTCTATCTCTACCCAGGAATAGGAGGCTCAGCTCTGGGATGAGTGTTTCCAGCTTCCCCCTATAGGCCCAAACACACAAGTCCTCTGTCTCTACCCAGGAATAGGAGGCTCAGCACTGGTGTGTGTGTGTGTGTTTCCAGCTTCCCCCTATAGTCCCCACACACAAAATACCTCTATTTCTACCCAGGAAAAGGAGGCTCAGCTCTGGTGTGTGTGTTTCCAGCTTCCCCCTATAGGCCCACACACACACAACACCTCTATCTCTACCCAGGAATAGGAGGCTCAGCACTGGTGTGTGTGTTTCCAGCTTCCCCCTATAGTCCCCACACACAAAATACCTCTATTTCTACCCAGGAAAAGGAGGCTCAGCTCTGGTGTGTGTGTTTCCAGCTTCCCCCTATAGTCCCCACACACAAAATACCTCTATTTCTACCCAGGAAAAGGAGGCTCAGCTCTGGTGTGTGTGTTTCCAGCTTCCCCCTATAGGCCCCCCCACACACACACAACACCTCTATCTCTACCCAGGAATAGGAGGCTCAGCTCTGGTGTGTGTGTTTCCAGCTTCCCCCTATAGGCCCCCCCACACACACACACAACACCTCTATCTCTACCCAGGAATAGGAGGCTCAGCTCTGGGATGAGTGTTTCCAGCTTCCCCCTATAGGCCCAAACACACAAGTCCTCTGTCTCTACCCAGGAATAGGAGGCTCAGCACTGGTGTGTGTGTGTTTCCAGCTTCCCCCTATAGTCCCCACACACAAAATACCTCTATTTCTACCCAGGAAAAGGAGGCTCAGCTCTGGTGTGTGTGTTTCCAGCTTCCCCCTATAGGCCCCCCCACACACACACACACACACACAACACCTCTATCTCTACCCAGGAATAGGAGGCTCAGCTCTGGGATGAGTGTTTCCAGCTTCCCCCTATGGGCCCAAACACACAAGTCCTCTGTCTCTACCCAGGAATAGGAGGCTCAGCACTGGTGTGTGTGTTTCCAGCTTCCCCCTATAGTCCCCACACACAAAATACCTCCATCCC
>NC_136949.1:21613007-21618007 GCF_949987615.1 Pollachius pollachius | reverse complement strand
TCTGAGTGGACCCACTCCTCTGGAGCCTCAGGAAGACCTCCAGACAGGGGGCCCACTAACTGCACCACTTAGGCCGAGTAGGGGACCCGTTTCGGCCTCAGACTCTGAGTGGACCCGCTCCTCTGGAGCCTCAGGAAGACCTCCAGACAGGGGGCCACCAACTGCACCACTTAGGCCGAGTAGGGGACCCGTTTCGGCCTCAGACTCTGAGTGGTCCCTCTCCTCTGGAGCCTCAGGAAGACCTCCAGACAGGGGGCCACCAACTGCACCACTTAGGCCGAATGGGGGACCCGTTTCGGCCTCAGACTCTGAGTGGTCCCGCTCCTCTGGAGCCTCAGGAAGACCTCCAGACAGGGGCCCCACTAACTGCACCACTTAGGCTGAGTAGGGGACCCGTTTCGGCCTCAGACTCTGAGTGGACCCGCTCCTCTGGAGCCTCAAGAAGACCTCCAGACAGGGGGCCACCAACTGCACCACTCAGGCCGAGTAGGGGACCCGTTTCGGCCTCAGACACTGAGTGGTCCCGCTCCTCTGGAGCCTCAGGAAGACCTCCAGACAGGGGGCCCGCTTACTGCACCACTTAGGCCGAGTAGGGGACCCGTTTCGGCCTCAGACTCTGAGTGGACCCGCTCCTCTGGAGCCTCACCAAGACCTCCAGACAGGGGGCCCACTAACTGCACCACTTAGGCCGAGTAGGGGACCCGTTTCGGCCTCAGACTCTGAGTGGACCCGCTCCTCTGGAGCCTCAAGAAGACCTCCAGACAGGGGGCCACCAACTGCACCACTCAGGCCGAGTAGGGGACCCGTTTCGGCCTCAGACACTGAGTGGTCCCGCTCCTCTGGAGCCTCAGGAAGACCTCCAGACAGGGGGCCCGCTTACTGCACCACTTAGGCCGAGTAGGGGACCCGTTTCGGCCTCAGACTCTGAGTGGACCCGCTCCTCTGGAGCCTCAAGAAGACCTCCAGACAGGGGGCCACCAACTGCACCACTCAGGCCGAGTAGGGGACCCGTTTCGGCCTCAGACACTGAGTGGTCCCGCTCCTCTGGAGCCTCAGGAAGACCTCCAGACAGGGGGCCCGCTTACTGCACCACTTAGGCCGAGTAGGGGACCCGTTTCGGCCTCAGACTCTGAGTGGACCCGCTCCTCTGGAGCCTCACCAAGACCCCCAGACAGGGGGCCACCAACTGCACCACTTAGGCCGAGTAGGGGACCCGTTTCGGCCTCAGACTCTGAGTGGACCCGCTCCTCTGGAGCCTCAAGAAGACCTCCAGACAGGGGGCCACCAACTGCACCACTCAGGCCGAGTAGGGGACCCGTTTCGGCCTCAGACACTGAGTGGTCCCGCTCCTCTGGAGCCTCAGGAAGACCTCCAGACAGGGGGCCCGCTTACTGCACCACTTAGGCCGAGTAGGGGACCCGTTTCGGCCTCAGACTCTGAGTGGACCCGCTCCTCTGGAGCCTCAGGAAGACCTCCAGACAGGGGGCCCACTAACTGCACCACATGGGCCGAGTAGGGGACCCGTTTCGGACTTAGACGCCAAGTGGTCCCGCACCCCTGGATGGTTCTAGAGACCCCCAGACCAGGGGCCACCAACTGCACCACTTGGGCCGAGTAGGGGACCCGTTTCGGCCTTAGACGCCACGTGGTCCCGCTCCTCTGGAGCCTCAGGAAGACCTCCAGACCGGGGGCCACCAACGGCACCACTCAGTCCGACCAGGGGACACCTTTCGGCCTTAGACGCCACGTGGTCCCGCTCCTCTGGAGCCTCAGGAAGACCTCCAGGGCCAGGGGCCACCTTTCCTATATGCCAAACAACCACTGTCCTGCAAAACAGGCCCACAAAACGGTATCAGGCGAAGCCCATAAATCCACAGTGAGCGGACTGTGAAACTTCTTATTTTCGACACCCCTGGTATATATTACCATCCCTGGTAGTCTAAAACGAACCCATGGGAGTCTAAAATGAACCCATGGGATTCTAAACACAACCCATGGTAGTCTAAAACGAACCCATGGGAGTCTAGCAAAAAAAGAACTTAGAAAAATAACGCTTGGATTTTCATTCCTCCAGGCTCACACCGACTCACTGCACAACTCAGTCCGAGTAGGGGACCCATATCGGACTCAGACTCTGCGTGGTCCCGCTCCTCTGGAGCCTCAGGAAGACCTCCAGACCTGGGGCCCACCAACTGCCCCACTTAGGCCGAGAAGGGGACCCGTTTCGGCCTAAGACTCTGAGTGGACCCGCTGCTCTGGAGCCTCAGGAAGACCTCCAGACAGGGGGCCACCAACTGCACCACTTAGGCCGAATAGGGGACCCGTTTCGGACTCAGACTCGGAGTGGGCCCGCTCCTCTGGAGCATCAGGAAGACCTCCAGACAGGGGGCCACCAACTGCCCCACTTAGGCCGAGTAGGGGACCCGTTTCGGCCTCAGACTCTGAGTGGACCCGCTGCTCTGGAGCCTCAGGAAGACCTCCAGACAGGGGGCCACTAACTGCCCCACTTTGGCCGAGAAGGGGACCCGTTTCGGCCTCAGACTCTGAGTGGTCCAGCTCCTCTGGAGCCTCAGGAAGACCCCCAGACAGGGGGCCGACAACTGCACCACTTAGGCCGAATGGGGGACCCGTTTCGGACTTAGACGGCAAGTGGTCCCGCTCCTCTGGAGCCTCAGGAAGACCTCCAGACCGTGGACCACCAACTGCACCACTCGGGCCGAGTAGGGGACCCGTTTCGGCCTTAGACGCCACGTGGTCCCGCTCCTCTGGAGCCTCAGGAAGACCTCCAGACCGTGGACCACCAACTGCACCACTTGGGCCGAGTAGGGGACCCGTGTCGGCCTTAGACGCCACATGGTCCCGCTCCTCTGGAGCCTCAGGAAGACCTCCAGACCGTGGACCACCAACTGCACCACTCAGTCCGACCAGGGGACCCGTTTCGGCCTTAGACGCCACGTGGTCCTGCTCCTCTGGAGCCTCAGGAAGACCTCCAGACCGGGGGTCACCAACGGCACCACTCAGTCCGACCAGGGGACCCGAATCGGCCTTAGACGCCACGGGGTCCCGCTCCTCTGGAGCCTCAGGAAGACTTCCAGACCAGGGGCCACCTTTCTTATATGTCAAACGACCACTGTCCTGCAAAACAGGCCCACAAAACGGTACCAGGCGAAGCCCATAAATTCACAGTGAGCGGACTGTGAAATTTCTTATTTTCGAGACCCCTGCTAACCCTATATTACCATCCCTGGTAGTCTAAAACGAACCCATGGGAGTCTAGCAGAAAAATGACTTAGAAAAAAAACGCTTGGTTTTTCAAACGAAGCCAAGGAATCCACAGTGAGCGGACTGTGAAATTTCTTGTTTAACAATTTATAATAATAATAATAGTTAATAATAAGAATAATAATAATAATAATAAGAATAATAATAATAAGAAGAATAATAATAAGAATAATAATAATAATAAGAATAAGAATAAGAATAAGAATAAGAAGAATAACAATGAGAGTAACAATACAAAGAAGAATAACAATAAGAATAAGAGGAATAACAATAAGAAATCAGGTCTCAGCACCAATCCCACATGCTCTCTGTCCCTCCCTTGCCATGGGAGCCCACACACACACACACACACACACACACACACACACACACACACACACACACACACACACACACACACACACACACACACACACATATGACCTCTATCTCTACCCAGGAATAGGAGGCTCAGCTCTGGTGTGTGTGTTTCCAGCTTCCCCCTATAGGCCCACACACACACAACACCTCTATCTCTACCCAGGAATAGGAGGCTCAGCACTGGTGTGTGTGTTTCCAGCTTCCCCCTATAGTCCCCACACACAAAATACCTCTATTTCTACCCAGGAAAAGGAGGCTCAGCTCTGGTGTGTGTGTTTCCAGCTTCCCCCTATAGTCCCCACAGACAAAATACCTCTATTTCTACCCAGGAAAAGGAGGCTCAGCTCTGGTGTGTGTGTTTCCAGCTTCCCCCTATAGGCCCCCCCACACACACACAACACCTCTATCTCTACCCAGGAATAGGAGGCTCAGCTCTGGGATGAGTGTTTCCAGCTTCCCCCTATAGGCCCAAACACACAAGTCCTCTGTCTCTACCCAGGAATAGGAGGCTCAGCACTGGTGTGTGTGTGTGTGTTTCCAGCTTCCCCCTATAGTCCCCACACACAAAATACCTCTATTTCTACCCAGGAAAAGGAGGCTCAGCTCTGGTGTGTGTGTTTCCAGCTTCCCCCTATAGGCCCACACACACACAACACCTCTATCTCTACCCAGGAATAGGAGGCTCAGCACTGGTGTGTGTGTTTCCAGCTTCCCCCTATAGTCCCCACACACAAAATACCTCTATTTCTACCCAGGAAAAGGAGGCTCAGCTCTGGTGTGTGTGTTTCCAGCTTCCCCCTATAGTCCCCACACACAAAATACCTCTATTTCTACCCAGGAAAAGGAGGCTCAGCTCTGGTGTGTGTGTTTCCAGCTTCCCCCTATAGGCCCCCCCACACACACACAACACCTCTATCTCTACCCAGGAATAGGAGGCTCAGCTCTGGTGTGTGTGTTTCCAGCTTCCCCCTATAGGCCCCCCCACACACACACACAACACCTCTATCTCTACCCAGGAATAGGAGGCTCAGCTCTGGGATGAGTGTTTCCAGCTTCCCCCTATAGGCCCAAACACACAAGTCCTCTGTCTCTACCCAGGAATAGGAGGCTCAGCACTGGTGTGTGTGTGTTTCCAGCTTCCCCCTATAGTCCCCACACACAAAATACCTCTATTTCTACCCAGGAAAAGGAGGCTCAGCTCTGGTGTGTGTGTTTCCAGCTTCCCCCTATAGGCCCCCCCACACACACACACACACACACAACACCTCTATCTCTACCCAGGAATAGGAGGCTCAGCTCTGGGATGAGTGTTTCCAGCTTCCCCCTATGGGCCCAAACACACAAGTCCTCTGTCTCTA
>NC_136949.1:21598007-21603007 GCF_949987615.1 Pollachius pollachius | reverse complement strand
GCCTCAGGAAGACCTCCAGACAGGGGGCCCACTAACTCCACCACTTTGGCCGAGTAGGGGACCCGTTTCGGCCTCAGACTCTGAGTGGACCCACTCCTCTGGAGCCTCAGGAAGACCTCCAGACAGGGGGCCCACTAACTGCACCACTTAGGCCGAGTAGGGGACCCGTTTCGGCCTCAGACTCTGAGTGGACCCGCTCCTCTGGAGCCTCAGGAAGACCTCCAGACAGGGGGCCACCAACTGCACCACTTAGGCCGAGTAGGGGACCCGTTTCGGCCTCAGACTCTGAGTGGTCCCTCTCCTCTGGAGCCTCAGGAAGACCTCCAGACAGGGGGCCACCAACTGCACCACTTAGGCCGAATGGGGGACCCGTTTCGGCCTCAGACTCTGAGTGGTCCCGCTCCTCTGGAGCCTCAGGAAGACCTCCAGACAGGGGCCCCACTAACTGCACCACTTAGGCTGAGTAGGGGACCCGTTTCGGCCTCAGACTCTGAGTGGACCCGCTCCTCTGGAGCCTCAAGAAGACCTCCAGACAGGGGGCCACCAACTGCACCACTCAGGCCGAGTAGGGGACCCGTTTCGGCCTCAGACACTGAGTGGTCCCGCTCCTCTGGAGCCTCAGGAAGACCTCCAGACAGGGGGCCCGCTTACTGCACCACTTAGGCCGAGTAGGGGACCCGTTTCGGCCTCAGACTCTGAGTGGACCCGCTCCTCTGGAGCCTCACCAAGACCTCCAGACAGGGGGCCCACTAACTGCACCACTTAGGCCGAGTAGGGGACCCGTTTCGGCCTCAGACTCTGAGTGGACCCGCTCCTCTGGAGCCTCAAGAAGACCTCCAGACAGGGGGCCACCAACTGCACCACTCAGGCCGAGTAGGGGACCCGTTTCGGCCTCAGACACTGAGTGGTCCCGCTCCTCTGGAGCCTCAGGAAGACCTCCAGACAGGGGGCCCGCTTACTGCACCACTTAGGCCGAGTAGGGGACCCGTTTCGGCCTCAGACTCTGAGTGGACCCGCTCCTCTGGAGCCTCAAGAAGACCTCCAGACAGGGGGCCACCAACTGCACCACTCAGGCCGAGTAGGGGACCCGTTTCGGCCTCAGACACTGAGTGGTCCCGCTCCTCTGGAGCCTCAGGAAGACCTCCAGACAGGGGGCCCGCTTACTGCACCACTTAGGCCGAGTAGGGGACCCGTTTCGGCCTCAGACTCTGAGTGGACCCGCTCCTCTGGAGCCTCACCAAGACCCCCAGACAGGGGGCCACCAACTGCACCACTTAGGCCGAGTAGGGGACCCGTTTCGGCCTCAGACTCTGAGTGGACCCGCTCCTCTGGAGCCTCAAGAAGACCTCCAGACAGGGGGCCACCAACTGCACCACTCAGGCCGAGTAGGGGACCCGTTTCGGCCTCAGACACTGAGTGGTCCCGCTCCTCTGGAGCCTCAGGAAGACCTCCAGACAGGGGGCCCGCTTACTGCACCACTTAGGCCGAGTAGGGGACCCGTTTCGGCCTCAGACTCTGAGTGGACCCGCTCCTCTGGAGCCTCAGGAAGACCTCCAGACAGGGGGCCCACTAACTGCACCACATGGGCCGAGTAGGGGACCCGTTTCGGACTTAGACGCCAAGTGGTCCCGCACCCCTGGATGGTTCTAGAGACCCCCAGACCAGGGGCCACCAACTGCACCACTTGGGCCGAGTAGGGGACCCGTTTCGGCCTTAGACGCCACGTGGTCCCGCTCCTCTGGAGCCTCAGGAAGACCTCCAGACCGGGGGCCACCAACGGCACCACTCAGTCCGACCAGGGGACACCTTTCGGCCTTAGACGCCACGTGGTCCCGCTCCTCTGGAGCCTCAGGAAGACCTCCAGGGCCAGGGGCCACCTTTCCTATATGCCAAACAACCACTGTCCTGCAAAACAGGCCCACAAAACGG
Source organism: Pollachius pollachius (assembly GCF_949987615.1). NCBI lineage: Eukaryota > Metazoa > Chordata > Actinopteri > Gadiformes > Gadidae > Pollachius > Pollachius pollachius. The sequence goes on along the minus strand of NC_136949.1, from coordinate 21,601,078 downwards.
TATCAGGCGAAGCCCATAAATCCACAGTGAGCGGACTGTGAAACTTCTTATTTTCGACACCCCTGGTATATATTACCATCCCTGGTAGTCTAAAACGAACCCATGGGAGTCTAAAATGAACCCATGGGATTCTAAACACAACCCATGGTAGTCTAAAACGAACCCATGGGAGTCTAGCAAAAAAAGAACTTAGAAAAATAACGCTTGGATTTTCATTCCTCCAGGCTCACACCGACTCACTGCACAACTCAGTCCGAGTAGGGGACCCATATCGGACTCAGACTCTGCGTGGTCCCGCTCCTCTGGAGCCTCAGGAAGACCTCCAGACCTGGGGCCCACCAACTGCCCCACTTAGGCCGAGAAGGGGACCCGTTTCGGCCTAAGACTCTGAGTGGACCCGCTGCTCTGGAGCCTCAGGAAGACCTCCAGACAGGGGGCCACCAACTGCACCACTTAGGCCGAATAGGGGACCCGTTTCGGACTCAGACTCGGAGTGGGCCCGCTCCTCTGGAGCATCAGGAAGACCTCCAGACAGGGGGCCACCAACTGCCCCACTTAGGCCGAGTAGGGGACCCGTTTCGGCCTCAGACTCTGAGTGGACCCGCTGCTCTGGAGCCTCAGGAAGACCTCCAGACAGGGGGCCACTAACTGCCCCACTTTGGCCGAGAAGGGGACCCGTTTCGGCCTCAGACTCTGAGTGGTCCAGCTCCTCTGGAGCCTCAGGAAGACCCCCAGACAGGGGGCCGACAACTGCACCACTTAGGCCGAATGGGGGACCCGTTTCGGACTTAGACGGCAAGTGGTCCCGCTCCTCTGGAGCCTCAGGAAGACCTCCAGACCGTGGACCACCAACTGCACCACTCGGGCCGAGTAGGGGACCCGTTTCGGCCTTAGACGCCACGTGGTCCCGCTCCTCTGGAGCCTCAGGAAGACCTCCAGACCGTGGACCACCAACTGCACCACTTGGGCCGAGTAGGGGACCCGTGTCGGCCTTAGACGCCACATGGTCCCGCTCCTCTGGAGCCTCAGGAAGACCTCCAGACCGTGGACCACCAACTGCACCACTCAGTCCGACCAGGGGACCCGTTTCGGCCTTAGACGCCACGTGGTCCTGCTCCTCTGGAGCCTCAGGAAGACCTCCAGACCGGGGGTCACCAACGGCACCACTCAGTCCGACCAGGGGACCCGAATCGGCCTTAGACGCCACGGGGTCCCGCTCCTCTGGAGCCTCAGGAAGACTTCCAGACCAGGGGCCACCTTTCTTATATGTCAAACGACCACTGTCCTGCAAAACAGGCCCACAAAACGGTACCAGGCGAAGCCCATAAATTCACAGTGAGCGGACTGTGAAATTTCTTATTTTCGAGACCCCTGCTAACCCTATATTACCATCCCTGGTAGTCTAAAACGAACCCATGGGAGTCTAGCAGAAAAATGACTTAGAAAAAAAACGCTTGGTTTTTCAAACGAAGCCAAGGAATCCACAGTGAGCGGACTGTGAAATTTCTTGTTTAACAATTTATAATAATAATAATAGTTAATAATAAGAATAATAATAATAATAATAAGAATAATAATAATAAGAAGAATAATAATAAGAATAATAATAATAATAAGAATAAGAATAAGAATAAGAATAAGAAGAATAACAATGAGAGTAACAATACAAAGAAGAATAACAATAAGAATAAGAGGAATAACAATAAGAAATCAGGTCTCAGCACCAATCCCACATGCTCTCTGTCCCTCCCTTGCCATGGGAGCCCACACACACACACACACACACACACACACACACACACACACACACACACACACACACACACACACACACACACACACACACACATATGACCTCTATCTCTACCCAGGAATAGGAGGCTCAGCTCTGGTGTGTGTGTTTCCAGCTTCCCCCTATAGGCCCACACACACACAACACCTCTATCTCTACCCAGGAATAGGAGGCTCAGCACTGGTGTGTGTGTTTCCAGCTTCCCCCTATAGTCCCCACACACAAAATACCTCTATTTCTACCCAGGAAAAGGAGGCTCAGCTCTGGTGTGTGTGTTTCCAGCTTCCCCCTATAGTCCCCACAGACAAAATACCTCTATTTCTACCCAGGAAAAGGAGGCTCAGCTCTGGTGTGTGTGTTTCCAGCTTCCCCCTATAGGCCCCCCCACACACACACAACACCTCTATCTCTACCCAGGAATAGGAGGCTCAGCTCTGGGATGAGTGTTTCCAGCTTCCCCCTATAGGCCCAAACACACAAGTCCTCTGTCTCTACCCAGGAATAGGAGGCTCAGCACTGGTGTGTGTGTGTGTGTTTCCAGCTTCCCCCTATAGTCCCCACACACAAAATACCTCTATTTCTACCCAGGAAAAGGAGGCTCAGCTCTGGTGTGTGTGTTTCCAGCTTCCCCCTATAGGCCCACACACACACAACACCTCTATCTCTACCCAGGAATAGGAGGCTCAGCACTGGTGTGTGTGTTTCCAGCTTCCCCCTATAGTCCCCACACACAAAATACCTCTATTTCTACCCAGGAAAAGGAGGCTCAGCTCTGGTGTGTGTGTTTCCAGCTTCCCCCTATAGTCCCCACACACAAAATACCTCTATTTCTACCCAGGAAAAGGAGGCTCAGCTCTGGTGTGTGTGTTTCCAGCTTCCCCCTATAGGCCCCCCCACACACACACAACACCTCTATCTCTACCCAGGAATAGGAGGCTCAGCTCTGGTGTGTGTGTTTCCAGCTTCCCCCTATAGGCCCCCCCACACACACACACAACACCTCTATCTCTACCCAGGAATAGGAGGCTCAGCTCTGGGATGAGTGTTTCCAGCTTCCCCCTATAGGCCCAAACACACAAGTCCTCTGTCTCTACCCAGGAATAGGAGGCTCAGCACTGGTGTGTGTGTGTTTCCAGCTTCCCCCTATAGTCCCCACACACAAAATACCTCTATTTCTACCCAGGAAAAGGAGGCTCAGCTCTGGTGTGTGTGTTTCCAGCTTCCCCCTATAGGCCCCCCCACACACACACACACACACACAACACCTCTATCTCTACCC
>NC_136949.1:21583007-21588007 GCF_949987615.1 Pollachius pollachius | reverse complement strand
GGGGCCACCAACTACACCACTCAGTCCGAGTAGGGGACCCGTTTCGGCCTCAGACTCTGAGTGGACCCGCTCCACTGGAGCCTCAGGAAGACCTCCAGACAGGGGGCCCACTAACTGCACCACTTAGGCCGAGTAGGGGACCCGTTTCGGCCTCAGACTCTGAGTGGACCCGCTGCTCTGGAGCCTCACCAAGACCTCCAGACAGGGGGCCCACTAACTGCACCACTTAGGCCGAGTAGGGGACCCGTTTCGGCCTCAGACTCTGAGTGGACCCGCTCCTCTGGAGCCTCACCAAGACCCCCAGACAGGGGGCCACCAACTGCACCACTCAGTCCGAGTAGGGGACCCGTTTCGGCCTCAGACTCTGAGTGGACCCGCTCCTCTGGAGCCTCACCAAGACCCCCAGACAGGGGGCCACCAACTGCACCACTCAGTCCGAGTAGGGGACCCGTTTCGGCCTCAGACACTGAGTGGTCCCGGTCCTCTGGAGCCTCTGGAAGACCTCCAGACAGGGGGCCCACTAACTGCACCACTTAGGCCGAGTAGGGGACCCGTTTCGGCCTCAGACTCTGAGTGGACCCGCTCCTCTGGAGCCTCACCAAGACCCCCAGACAGGGGGCCACCAACTGCACCACTCTGTCCGAGTAGGGGACCCGTTTCGGCCTCAGACTCTGAGTGGTCCCGCTCCTCTGGAGCCTCAGGAAGACCTCCAGACCTGGGGCCCACTAACTGCACCACTTAGGCCGAGTAGGGGACCCGTTTCGGCCTCAGACTCTGAGTGGACCCGCTCCTCTGGAGCCTCACCAAGACCCCCAGACAGGGGGCCACCAACTGCACCACTCTGTCCGAGTAGGGGACCCGTTTCGGCCTCAGACTCTGAGTGGACCCGCTCCTCTGGAGCCTCACCAAGACCCCCAGACAGGGGGCCACCAACTGCACCACTCAGGCCGAGTAGGGGACCCGTTTCGGCCTCAGACACTGAGTGGTCCCGCTCCTCTGGAGCCTCAGGAAGACCTCCAGACAGGGGGCCCACTAACTGCACCACTTAGGCCGAGTAGGGGACCCGTTTCGGACTTAGACGCCAAGTGGTCCCGCACCCCTGGATGGTTCTAGAGACCCCCAGACCAGGGGCCACCAACTGCACCACTTGGGCCGAGTAGGGGACCCGTTTCGGCCTTAGACGCCACGTGGTCCCGCTCCTCTGGAGCCTCAGGAAGACCTCCAGACCGGGGGCCACCAACGGCACCACTCAGTCCGACCAGGGGACACCTTTCGGCCTTAGACGCCACGTGGTCCCGCTCCTCTGGAGCCTCAGGAAGACCTCCAGGGCCAGGGGCCACCTTTCCTATATGCCAAACAACCACTGTCCTGCAAAACAGGCCCACAAAACGGTATCAGGCGAAGCCCATAAATCCACAGTGAGCGGACTGTGAAACTTCTTATTTTCGACACCCCTGGTATATATTACCATCCCTGGTAGTCTAAAACGAACCCATGGGAGTCTAAAATGAACCCATGGGATTCTAAACACAACCCATGGTAGTCTAAAACGAACCCATGGGAGTCTAGCAAAAAAAGAACTTAGAAAAATAACGCTTGGATTTTCATTCCTCCAGGCTCACACCGACTCACTGCACAACTCAGTCCGAGTAGGGGACCCATATCGGACTCAGACTCTGCGTGGTCCCGCTCCTCTGGAGCCTCAGGAAGACCTCCAGACCTGGGGCCCACCAACTGCCCCACTTAGGCCGAGAAGGGGACCCGTTTCGGCCTAAGACTCTGAGTGGACCCGCTGCTCTGGAGCCTCAGGAAGACCTCCAGACAGGGGGCCACCAACTGCACCACTTAGGCCGAATAGGGGACCCGTTTCGGACTCAGACTCGGAGTGGGCCCGCTCCTCTGGAGCATCAGGAAGACCTCCAGACAGGGGGCCACCAACTGCCCCACTTAGGCCGAGTAGGGGACCCGTTTCGGCCTCAGACTCTGAGTGGACCCGCTGCTCTGGAGCCTCAGGAAGACCTCCAGACAGGGGGCCACTAACTGCCCCACTTTGGCCGAGAAGGGGACCCGTTTCGGCCTCAGACTCTGAGTGGTCCAGCTCCTCTGGAGCCTCAGGAAGACCCCCAGACAGGGGGCCGACAACTGCACCACTTAGGCCGAATGGGGGACCCGTTTCGGACTTAGACGGCAAGTGGTCCCGCTCCTCTGGAGCCTCAGGAAGACCTCCAGACCGTGGACCACCAACTGCACCACTCGGGCCGAGTAGGGGACCCGTTTCGGCCTTAGACGCCACGTGGTCCCGCTCCTCTGGAGCCTCAGGAAGACCTCCAGACCGTGGACCACCAACTGCACCACTTGGGCCGAGTAGGGGACCCGTGTCGGCCTTAGACGCCACATGGTCCCGCTCCTCTGGAGCCTCAGGAAGACCTCCAGACCGTGGACCACCAACTGCACCACTCAGTCCGACCAGGGGACCCGTTTCGGCCTTAGACGCCACGTGGTCCTGCTCCTCTGGAGCCTCAGGAAGACCTCCAGACCGGGGGTCACCAACGGCACCACTCAGTCCGACCAGGGGACCCGAATCGGCCTTAGACGCCACGGGGTCCCGCTCCTCTGGAGCCTCAGGAAGACTTCCAGACCAGGGGCCACCTTTCTTATATGTCAAACGACCACTGTCCTGCAAAACAGGCCCACAAAACGGTACCAGGCGAAGCCCATAAATTCACAGTGAGCGGACTGTGAAATTTCTTATTTTCGAGACCCCTGCTAACCCTATATTACCATCCCTGGTAGTCTAAAACGAACCCATGGGAGTCTAGCAGAAAAATGACTTAGAAAAAAAACGCTTGGTTTTTCAAACGAAGCCAAGGAATCCACAGTGAGCGGACTGTGAAATTTCTTGTTTAACAATTTATAATAATAATAATAGTTAATAATAAGAATAATAATAATAATAATAAGAATAATAATAATAAGAAGAATAATAATAAGAATAATAATAATAATAAGAATAAGAATAAGAATAAGAATAAGAAGAATAACAATGAGAGTAACAATACAAAGAAGAATAACAATAAGAATAAGAGGAATAACAATAAGAAATCAGGTCTCAGCACCAATCCCACATGCTCTCTGTCCCTCCCTTGCCATGGGAGCCCACACACACACACACACACACACACACACACACACACACACACACACACACACACACACACACACACACACACACACACACACATATGACCTCTATCTCTACCCAGGAATAGGAGGCTCAGCTCTGGTGTGTGTGTTTCCAGCTTCCCCCTATAGGCCCACACACACACAACACCTCTATCTCTACCCAGGAATAGGAGGCTCAGCACTGGTGTGTGTGTTTCCAGCTTCCCCCTATAGTCCCCACACACAAAATACCTCTATTTCTACCCAGGAAAAGGAGGCTCAGCTCTGGTGTGTGTGTTTCCAGCTTCCCCCTATAGTCCCCACAGACAAAATACCTCTATTTCTACCCAGGAAAAGGAGGCTCAGCTCTGGTGTGTGTGTTTCCAGCTTCCCCCTATAGGCCCCCCCACACACACACAACACCTCTATCTCTACCCAGGAATAGGAGGCTCAGCTCTGGGATGAGTGTTTCCAGCTTCCCCCTATAGGCCCAAACACACAAGTCCTCTGTCTCTACCCAGGAATAGGAGGCTCAGCACTGGTGTGTGTGTGTGTGTTTCCAGCTTCCCCCTATAGTCCCCACACACAAAATACCTCTATTTCTACCCAGGAAAAGGAGGCTCAGCTCTGGTGTGTGTGTTTCCAGCTTCCCCCTATAGGCCCACACACACACAACACCTCTATCTCTACCCAGGAATAGGAGGCTCAGCACTGGTGTGTGTGTTTCCAGCTTCCCCCTATAGTCCCCACACACAAAATACCTCTATTTCTACCCAGGAAAAGGAGGCTCAGCTCTGGTGTGTGTGTTTCCAGCTTCCCCCTATAGTCCCCACACACAAAATACCTCTATTTCTACCCAGGAAAAGGAGGCTCAGCTCTGGTGTGTGTGTTTCCAGCTTCCCCCTATAGGCCCCCCCACACACACACAACACCTCTATCTCTACCCAGGAATAGGAGGCTCAGCTCTGGTGTGTGTGTTTCCAGCTTCCCCCTATAGGCCCCCCCACACACACACACAACACCTCTATCTCTACCCAGGAATAGGAGGCTCAGCTCTGGGATGAGTGTTTCCAGCTTCCCCCTATAGGCCCAAACACACAAGTCCTCTGTCTCTACCCAGGAATAGGAGGCTCAGCACTGGTGTGTGTGTGTTTCCAGCTTCCCCCTATAGTCCCCACACACAAAATACCTCTATTTCTACCCAGGAAAAGGAGGCTCAGCTCTGGTGTGTGTGTTTCCAGCTTCCCCCTATAGGCCCCCCCACACACACACACACACACACAACACCTCTATCTCTACCCAGGAATAGGAGGCTCAGCTCTGGGATGAGTGTTTCCAGCTTCCCCCTATGGGCCCAAACACACAAGTCCTCTGTCTCTACCCAGGAATAGGAGGCTCAGCACTGGTGTGTGTGTTTCCAGCTTCCCCCTATAGTCCCCACACACAAAATACCTCCATCCCTACCCAGGAATAGGAGCCTCAACTCGGGGATGTGTGTTTACAGCTTCCCCCCATAGGCCCACACTCACTCTATCCCTACCCAGGAATTGGAGGCCCAGCTCTGGGATAAGTGTTTCCATCTCCCCCTGTAGACCCATACCCACACACACACACACTCCATCCCTACCCAGGAATAGGAGCCTCAACTCGGGGATGTGTGTTTACAGCTTCCCCCCATAGGCCCACACTCACTCTATCCCTACCCAGGAATTGGAGGCCCAGCTCTGGGATAAGTGTTTCCATCTCCCCCTGTAGACCCATACCCACACACACACTCCATCCCTACCCAGGAATAGGAGCCTCAACTCGGGGATGTGTGTTTACAGCTTCCCCCCATA
>NC_136949.1:21568007-21573007 GCF_949987615.1 Pollachius pollachius | reverse complement strand
AGGCTGAGTAGGGGACCCGTTTCGGCCTCAGACTCTGAGTGGACCCGCTCCTCTGGAGCCTCAAGAAGACCTCCAGACAGGGGGCCACCAACTGCACCACTCAGGCCGAGTAGGGGACCCGTTTCGGCCTCAGACACTGAGTGGTCCCGCTCCTCTGGAGCCTCAGGAAGACCTCCAGACAGGGGGCCCGCTTACTGCACCACTTAGGCCGAGTAGGGGACCCGTTTCGGCCTCAGACTCTGAGTGGACCCGCTCCTCTGGAGCCTCACCAAGACCTCCAGACAGGGGGCCCACTAACTGCACCACTTAGGCCGAGTAGGGGACCCGTTTCGGCCTCAGACTCTGAGTGGACCCGCTCCTCTGGAGCCTCAAGAAGACCTCCAGACAGGGGGCCACCAACTGCACCACTCAGGCCGAGTAGGGGACCCGTTTCGGCCTCAGACACTGAGTGGTCCCGCTCCTCTGGAGCCTCAGGAAGACCTCCAGACAGGGGGCCCGCTTACTGCACCACTTAGGCCGAGTAGGGGACCCGTTTCGGCCTCAGACTCTGAGTGGACCCGCTCCTCTGGAGCCTCAAGAAGACCTCCAGACAGGGGGCCACCAACTGCACCACTCAGGCCGAGTAGGGGACCCGTTTCGGCCTCAGACACTGAGTGGTCCCGCTCCTCTGGAGCCTCAGGAAGACCTCCAGACAGGGGGCCCGCTTACTGCACCACTTAGGCCGAGTAGGGGACCCGTTTCGGCCTCAGACTCTGAGTGGACCCGCTCCTCTGGAGCCTCACCAAGACCCCCAGACAGGGGGCCACCAACTGCACCACTTAGGCCGAGTAGGGGACCCGTTTCGGCCTCAGACTCTGAGTGGACCCGCTCCTCTGGAGCCTCAAGAAGACCTCCAGACAGGGGGCCACCAACTGCACCACTCAGGCCGAGTAGGGGACCCGTTTCGGCCTCAGACACTGAGTGGTCCCGCTCCTCTGGAGCCTCAGGAAGACCTCCAGACAGGGGGCCCGCTTACTGCACCACTTAGGCCGAGTAGGGGACCCGTTTCGGCCTCAGACTCTGAGTGGACCCGCTCCTCTGGAGCCTCAGGAAGACCTCCAGACAGGGGGCCCACTAACTGCACCACATGGGCCGAGTAGGGGACCCGTTTCGGACTTAGACGCCAAGTGGTCCCGCACCCCTGGATGGTTCTAGAGACCCCCAGACCAGGGGCCACCAACTGCACCACTTGGGCCGAGTAGGGGACCCGTTTCGGCCTTAGACGCCACGTGGTCCCGCTCCTCTGGAGCCTCAGGAAGACCTCCAGACCGGGGGCCACCAACGGCACCACTCAGTCCGACCAGGGGACACCTTTCGGCCTTAGACGCCACGTGGTCCCGCTCCTCTGGAGCCTCAGGAAGACCTCCAGGGCCAGGGGCCACCTTTCCTATATGCCAAACAACCACTGTCCTGCAAAACAGGCCCACAAAACGGTATCAGGCGAAGCCCATAAATCCACAGTGAGCGGACTGTGAAACTTCTTATTTTCGACACCCCTGGTATATATTACCATCCCTGGTAGTCTAAAACGAACCCATGGGAGTCTAAAATGAACCCATGGGATTCTAAACACAACCCATGGTAGTCTAAAACGAACCCATGGGAGTCTAGCAAAAAAAGAACTTAGAAAAATAACGCTTGGATTTTCATTCCTCCAGGCTCACACCGACTCACTGCACAACTCAGTCCGAGTAGGGGACCCATATCGGACTCAGACTCTGCGTGGTCCCGCTCCTCTGGAGCCTCAGGAAGACCTCCAGACCTGGGGCCCACCAACTGCCCCACTTAGGCCGAGAAGGGGACCCGTTTCGGCCTAAGACTCTGAGTGGACCCGCTGCTCTGGAGCCTCAGGAAGACCTCCAGACAGGGGGCCACCAACTGCACCACTTAGGCCGAATAGGGGACCCGTTTCGGACTCAGACTCGGAGTGGGCCCGCTCCTCTGGAGCATCAGGAAGACCTCCAGACAGGGGGCCACCAACTGCCCCACTTAGGCCGAGTAGGGGACCCGTTTCGGCCTCAGACTCTGAGTGGACCCGCTGCTCTGGAGCCTCAGGAAGACCTCCAGACAGGGGGCCACTAACTGCCCCACTTTGGCCGAGAAGGGGACCCGTTTCGGCCTCAGACTCTGAGTGGTCCAGCTCCTCTGGAGCCTCAGGAAGACCCCCAGACAGGGGGCCGACAACTGCACCACTTAGGCCGAATGGGGGACCCGTTTCGGACTTAGACGGCAAGTGGTCCCGCTCCTCTGGAGCCTCAGGAAGACCTCCAGACCGTGGACCACCAACTGCACCACTCGGGCCGAGTAGGGGACCCGTTTCGGCCTTAGACGCCACGTGGTCCCGCTCCTCTGGAGCCTCAGGAAGACCTCCAGACCGTGGACCACCAACTGCACCACTTGGGCCGAGTAGGGGACCCGTTTCGGACTTAGACGCCAAGTGGTCCCGCACCCCTGGATGGTTCTAGAGACCCCCAGACCAGGGGCCACCAACTGCACCACTTGGGCCGAGTAGGGGACCCGTTTCGGCCTTAGACGCCACGTGGTCCCGCTCCTCTGGAGCCTCAGGAAGACCTCCAGACCGGGGGCCACCAACGGCACCACTCAGTCCGACCAGGGGACACCTTTCGGCCTTAGACGCCACGTGGTCCCGCTCCTCTGGAGCCTCAGGAAGACCTCCAGGGCCAGGGGCCACCTTTCCTATATGCCAAACAACCACTGTCCTGCAAAACAGGCCCACAAAACGGTATCAGGCGAAGCCCATAAATCCACAGTGAGCGGACTGTGAAACTTCTTATTTTCGACACCCCTGGTATATATTACCATCCCTGGTAGTCTAAAACGAACCCATGGGAGTCTAAAATGAACCCATGGGATTCTAAACACAACCCATGGTAGTCTAAAACGAACCCATGGGAGTCTAGCAAAAAAAGAACTTAGAAAAATAACGCTTGGATTTTCATTCCTCCAGGCTCACACCGACTCACTGCACAACTCAGTCCGAGTAGGGGACCCATTTCGGACTCAGACTCTGAGTGGACCCGCTGCTCTGGAGCCTCAGGAAGACCTCCAGACAGGGGGCCACCAACTGCACCACTTAGGCCGAATAGGGGACCCGTTTCGGACTCAGACTCTGCGTGGTCCCGCTCCTCTGGAGCTGCAGGAAGACCTCCAGACAGGGGGCCACCGACTGCCCCACTTAGGCCGAATAGGGGACCCGTTTCGGCCTCAGACTCTGCGTGGTCCCGCTCCTCTGGAGCCTCAGGAAGACCTCCAGACCTGGGGCCCACCAACTGCCCCACTTAGGCCGAGAAGGGGACCCGTTTCGGACTCAGACTCGGAGTGGTCCCGCTCCTCTGGAGCATCAGGAAGACCTCCAGACAGGGGGCCACCAACTGCCCCACTTAGGCCGAGTAGGGGACCCGTTTCGGCCTCAGACTCTGCGTGGTCCCGCTCCTCTGGAGCATCAGGAAGACCTCCAGACAGGGGGCCACCAACTGCCCCACTTAGGCCGAGTAAGGGACCCGTTTCGGCCTCAGACTCTGCGTGGTCCCGCTCCTCTGGAGCCGCAGGAAGACCTCCAGACCTGGGGCCACCAACTGCCCCACTTAGGCCGAGAAGGGGACCCGTTTCGGCCTCAGACTCTGAGTGGACCCGCTGCTCTGGAGCCTCAGGAAGACCTCCAGACAGGGGGCCACTAACTGCCCCACTTAGGCCGAGAAGGGGACCCGTTTCGGCCTCAGACTCTGAGTGGTCCCGCTCCTCTGGAGCCTCAGGAAGACCCCCAGACAGGGGGCCACCAACTGCACCACTTAGGCCGACTAGGGGACCCGTTTCGGCCTCAGACTCTGCGTGGTCCCGCTCCTCTGGAGCCGCAGGAAGACCTCCAGACCTGGGGCCACCAACTGCCCCACTTAGGCCGAGAAGGGGACCCGTTTCGGCCTCAGACTCTGAGTGGACCCGCTGCTCTGGAGCCTCAGGAAGACCTCCAGACAGGGGGCCACTAACTGCCCCACTTTGGCCGAGAAGGGGACCCGTTTCGGCCTCAGACTCTGAGTGGTCCCGCTCCTCTGGAGCCTCAGGAAGACCCCCAGACAGGGGGCCGACAACTGCACCACTTAGGCCGAATGGGGGACCCGTTTCGGACTTAGACGGCAAGTGGTCCCGCTCCTCTGGAGCCTCAGGAAGACCTCCAGACCGTGGACCACCAACTGCACCACTCGGGCCGAGTAGGGGACCCGTTTCGGCCTTAGACGCCACGTGGTCCCGCTCCTCTGGAGCCTCAGGAAGACCTCCAGACCGTGGACCACCAACTGCACCACTCGGGCCGAGTAGGGGACCCGTGTCGGCCTTAGACGCCACGTGGTCCCGCTCCTCTGGAGCCTCAGGAAGACCTCCAGACCGTGGACCACCAACTGCACCACTCAGTCCGACCAGGGGACCCGTTTCGGCCTTAGACGCCACGTGGTCCCGCTCCTCTGGAGCCTCAGGAAGACCTCCAGACCGGGGGCCACCAACGGCACCACTCAGTCCGACCAGGGGACCCGTTTCGGCCTTAGACGCCACGTGGTCCCGCTCCTCTGGAGCCTCAGGAGGACCTCCAGACCGGGGGCCACCAACGGCCCCACTCAGTCCGACCAGGGGACCCGTTTCGGCCTTAGACGCCACGTGGTCCCGCTCCTCTGGAGCCTCAGGAAGACCTCCAGACCGGGGGTCACCAACGGCACCACTCAGTCCGACCAGGGGACCCGAATCGGCCTTAGACGCCACGGGGTCCCGCTCCTCTGGAGCCTCAGGAAGACTTCCAGACCAGGGGCCACCTTTCTTATATGTCAAACGACCACTGTCCTGCAAAACAGGCCCACAAAACGGTACCAGGCGAAGCCCATAAATCCACAGTGAGCGGACTGTGAAATTTCTTATTTTCGAGACCCCTGCTAACCCTATATTACCATCCCTGGTAG
>NC_136949.1:21548007-21555507 GCF_949987615.1 Pollachius pollachius | reverse complement strand
CTGAGTGGTCCCGCTCCTCTGGAGCCTCAGGAAGACCTCCAGACAGGGGGCCCACTAACTGCACCACTCAGGCCGAGTAGGGGACCCGTTTCGGCCTCAGACTCTGAGTGGTCCCGCTCCTCTGGAGCCTCAGGAAGACCTCCAGACAGGGGACCCACTAACTGCACCACTCAGGCCGAGTAGGGGAACCGTTCCGGCCTCAGACTCTGAGTGGTCCCGCTCCTCTGGAGCCTCACCAAGACCTCCAGACAGGGGGCCCACTAACTGCACCACTTAGGCCGAGTAGGGGACCCGTTTCGGCCTCAGACTCTGAGTGGACCCGCTCCTCTGGGGCCTCAGGAAGACCTCCAGACAGGGGGCCACCAACTGCACCATTCAGTCCGAGTAGGGGACCCGTTTCGGCCTCAGACTCTGAGTGGACCCGCTCCTCTGGAGCCTCAGGAAGACCTCCAGACAGGGGGCCCACTAACTCCACCACTTTGGCCGAGTAGGGGACCCGTTTCGGCCTCAGACTCTGAGTGGACCCACTCCTCTGGAGCCTCAGGAAGACCTCCAGACAGGGGGCCCACTAACTGCACCACTTAGGCCGAGTAGGGGACCCGTTTCGGCCTCAGACTCTGAGTGGACCCGCTCCTCTGGAGCCTCAGGAAGACCTCCAGACAGGGGGCCACCAACTGCACCACTTAGGCCGAGTAGGGGACCCGTTTCGGCCTCAGACTCTGAGTGGTCCCTCTCCTCTGGAGCCTCAGGAAGACCTCCAGACAGGGGGCCACCAACTGCACCACTTAGGCCGAATGGGGGACCCGTTTCGGCCTCAGACTCTGAGTGGTCCCGCTCCTCTGGAGCCTCAGGAAGACCTCCAGACAGGGGCCCCACTAACTGCACCACTTAGGCTGAGTAGGGGACCCGTTTCGGCCTCAGACTCTGAGTGGACCCGCTCCTCTGGAGCCTCAAGAAGACCTCCAGACAGGGGGCCACCAACTGCACCACTCAGGCCGAGTAGGGGACCCGTTTCGGCCTCAGACACTGAGTGGTCCCGCTCCTCTGGAGCCTCAGGAAGACCTCCAGACAGGGGGCCCGCTTACTGCACCACTTAGGCCGAGTAGGGGACCCGTTTCGGCCTCAGACTCTGAGTGGACCCGCTCCTCTGGAGCCTCACCAAGACCTCCAGACAGGGGGCCCACTAACTGCACCACTTAGGCCGAGTAGGGGACCCGTTTCGGCCTCAGACTCTGAGTGGACCCGCTCCTCTGGAGCCTCAAGAAGACCTCCAGACAGGGGGCCACCAACTGCACCACTCAGGCCGAGTAGGGGACCCGTTTCGGCCTCAGACACTGAGTGGTCCCGCTCCTCTGGAGCCTCAGGAAGACCTCCAGACAGGGGGCCCGCTTACTGCACCACTTAGGCCGAGTAGGGGACCCGTTTCGGCCTCAGACTCTGAGTGGACCCGCTCCTCTGGAGCCTCAAGAAGACCTCCAGACAGGGGGCCACCAACTGCACCACTCAGGCCGAGTAGGGGACCCGTTTCGGCCTCAGACACTGAGTGGTCCCGCTCCTCTGGAGCCTCAGGAAGACCTCCAGACAGGGGGCCCGCTTACTGCACCACTTAGGCCGAGTAGGGGACCCGTTTCGGCCTCAGACTCTGAGTGGACCCGCTCCTCTGGAGCCTCACCAAGACCCCCAGACAGGGGGCCACCAACTGCACCACTTAGGCCGAGTAGGGGACCCGTTTCGGCCTCAGACTCTGAGTGGACCCGCTCCTCTGGAGCCTCAAGAAGACCTCCAGACAGGGGGCCACCAACTGCACCACTCAGGCCGAGTAGGGGACCCGTTTCGGCCTCAGACACTGAGTGGTCCCGCTCCTCTGGAGCCTCAGGAAGACCTCCAGACAGGGGGCCCGCTTACTGCACCACTTAGGCCGAGTAGGGGACCCGTTTCGGCCTCAGACTCTGAGTGGACCCGCTCCTCTGGAGCCTCAGGAAGACCTCCAGACAGGGGGCCCACTAACTGCACCACATGGGCCGAGTAGGGGACCCGTTTCGGACTTAGACGCCAAGTGGTCCCGCACCCCTGGATGGTTCTAGAGACCCCCAGACCAGGGGCCACCAACTGCACCACTTGGGCCGAGTAGGGGACCCGTTTCGGCCTTAGACGCCACGTGGTCCCGCTCCTCTGGAGCCTCAGGAAGACCTCCAGACCGGGGGCCACCAACGGCACCACTCAGTCCGACCAGGGGACACCTTTCGGCCTTAGACGCCACGTGGTCCCGCTCCTCTGGAGCCTCAGGAAGACCTCCAGGGCCAGGGGCCACCTTTCCTATATGCCAAACAACCACTGTCCTGCAAAACAGGCCCACAAAACGGTATCAGGCGAAGCCCATAAATCCACAGTGAGCGGACTGTGAAACTTCTTATTTTCGACACCCCTGGTATATATTACCATCCCTGGTAGTCTAAAACGAACCCATGGGAGTCTAAAATGAACCCATGGGATTCTAAACACAACCCATGGTAGTCTAAAACGAACCCATGGGAGTCTAGCAAAAAAAGAACTTAGAAAAATAACGCTTGGATTTTCATTCCTCCAGGCTCACACCGACTCACTGCACAACTCAGTCCGAGTAGGGGACCCATATCGGACTCAGACTCTGCGTGGTCCCGCTCCTCTGGAGCCTCAGGAAGACCTCCAGACCTGGGGCCCACCAACTGCCCCACTTAGGCCGAGAAGGGGACCCGTTTCGGCCTAAGACTCTGAGTGGACCCGCTGCTCTGGAGCCTCAGGAAGACCTCCAGACAGGGGGCCACCAACTGCACCACTTAGGCCGAATAGGGGACCCGTTTCGGACTCAGACTCGGAGTGGGCCCGCTCCTCTGGAGCATCAGGAAGACCTCCAGACAGGGGGCCACCAACTGCCCCACTTAGGCCGAGTAGGGGACCCGTTTCGGCCTCAGACTCTGAGTGGACCCGCTGCTCTGGAGCCTCAGGAAGACCTCCAGACAGGGGGCCACTAACTGCCCCACTTTGGCCGAGAAGGGGACCCGTTTCGGCCTCAGACTCTGAGTGGTCCAGCTCCTCTGGAGCCTCAGGAAGACCCCCAGACAGGGGGCCGACAACTGCACCACTTAGGCCGAATGGGGGACCCGTTTCGGACTTAGACGGCAAGTGGTCCCGCTCCTCTGGAGCCTCAGGAAGACCTCCAGACCGTGGACCACCAACTGCACCACTCGGGCCGAGTAGGGGACCCGTTTCGGCCTTAGACGCCACGTGGTCCCGCTCCTCTGGAGCCTCAGGAAGACCTCCAGACCGTGGACCACCAACTGCACCACTTGGGCCGAGTAGGGGACCCGTTTCGGACTTAGACGCCAAGTGGTCCCGCACCCCTGGATGGTTCTAGAGACCCCCAGACCAGGGGCCACCAACTGCACCACTTGGGCCGAGTAGGGGACCCGTTTCGGCCTTAGACGCCACGTGGTCCCGCTCCTCTGGAGCCTCAGGAAGACCTCCAGACCGGGGGCCACCAACGGCACCACTCAGTCCGACCAGGGGACACCTTTCGGCCTTAGACGCCACGTGGTCCCGCTCCTCTGGAGCCTCAGGAAGACCTCCAGGGCCAGGGGCCACCTTTCCTATATGCCAAACAACCACTGTCCTGCAAAACAGGCCCACAAAACGGTATCAGGCGAAGCCCATAAATCCACAGTGAGCGGACTGTGAAACTTCTTATTTTCGACACCCCTGGTATATATTACCATCCCTGGTAGTCTAAAACGAACCCATGGGAGTCTAAAATGAACCCATGGGATTCTAAACACAACCCATGGTAGTCTAAAACGAACCCATGGGAGTCTAGCAAAAAAAGAACTTAGAAAAATAACGCTTGGATTTTCATTCCTCCAGGCTCACACCGACTCACTGCACAACTCAGTCCGAGTAGGGGACCCATTTCGGACTCAGACTCTGAGTGGACCCGCTGCTCTGGAGCCTCAGGAAGACCTCCAGACAGGGGGCCACCAACTGCACCACTTAGGCCGAATAGGGGACCCGTTTCGGACTCAGACTCTGCGTGGTCCCGCTCCTCTGGAGCTGCAGGAAGACCTCCAGACAGGGGGCCACCGACTGCCCCACTTAGGCCGAATAGGGGACCCGTTTCGGCCTCAGACTCTGCGTGGTCCCGCTCCTCTGGAGCCTCAGGAAGACCTCCAGACCTGGGGCCCACCAACTGCCCCACTTAGGCCGAGAAGGGGACCCGTTTCGGACTCAGACTCGGAGTGGTCCCGCTCCTCTGGAGCATCAGGAAGACCTCCAGACAGGGGGCCACCAACTGCCCCACTTAGGCCGAGTAGGGGACCCGTTTCGGCCTCAGACTCTGCGTGGTCCCGCTCCTCTGGAGCATCAGGAAGACCTCCAGACAGGGGGCCACCAACTGCCCCACTTAGGCCGAGTAAGGGACCCGTTTCGGCCTCAGACTCTGCGTGGTCCCGCTCCTCTGGAGCCGCAGGAAGACCTCCAGACCTGGGGCCACCAACTGCCCCACTTAGGCCGAGAAGGGGACCCGTTTCGGCCTCAGACTCTGAGTGGACCCGCTGCTCTGGAGCCTCAGGAAGACCTCCAGACAGGGGGCCACTAACTGCCCCACTTAGGCCGAGAAGGGGACCCGTTTCGGCCTCAGACTCTGAGTGGTCCCGCTCCTCTGGAGCCTCAGGAAGACCCCCAGACAGGGGGCCACCAACTGCACCACTTAGGCCGACTAGGGGACCCGTTTCGGCCTCAGACTCTGCGTGGTCCCGCTCCTCTGGAGCCGCAGGAAGACCTCCAGACCTGGGGCCACCAACTGCCCCACTTAGGCCGAGAAGGGGACCCGTTTCGGCCTCAGACTCTGAGTGGACCCGCTGCTCTGGAGCCTCAGGAAGACCTCCAGACAGGGGGCCACTAACTGCCCCACTTTGGCCGAGAAGGGGACCCGTTTCGGCCTCAGACTCTGAGTGGTCCCGCTCCTCTGGAGCCTCAGGAAGACCCCCAGACAGGGGGCCGACAACTGCACCACTTAGGCCGAATGGGGGACCCGTTTCGGACTTAGACGGCAAGTGGTCCCGCTCCTCTGGAGCCTCAGGAAGACCTCCAGACCGTGGACCACCAACTGCACCACTCGGGCCGAGTAGGGGACCCGTTTCGGCCTTAGACGCCACGTGGTCCCGCTCCTCTGGAGCCTCAGGAAGACCTCCAGACCGTGGACCACCAACTGCACCACTCGGGCCGAGTAGGGGACCCGTGTCGGCCTTAGACGCCACGTGGTCCCGCTCCTCTGGAGCCTCAGGAAGACCTCCAGACCGTGGACCACCAACTGCACCACTCAGTCCGACCAGGGGACCCGTTTCGGCCTTAGACGCCACGTGGTCCCGCTCCTCTGGAGCCTCAGGAAGACCTCCAGACCGGGGGCCACCAACGGCACCACTCAGTCCGACCAGGGGACCCGTTTCGGCCTTAGACGCCACGTGGTCCCGCTCCTCTGGAGCCTCAGGAGGACCTCCAGACCGGGGGCCACCAACGGCCCCACTCAGTCCGACCAGGGGACCCGTTTCGGCCTTAGACGCCACGTGGTCCCGCTCCTCTGGAGCCTCAGGAAGACCTCCAGACCGGGGGTCACCAACGGCACCACTCAGTCCGACCAGGGGACCCGAATCGGCCTTAGACGCCACGGGGTCCCGCTCCTCTGGAGCCTCAGGAAGACTTCCAGACCAGGGGCCACCTTTCTTATATGTCAAACGACCACTGTCCTGCAAAACAGGCCCACAAAACGGTACCAGGCGAAGCCCATAAATCCACAGTGAGCGGACTGTGAAATTTCTTATTTTCGAGACCCCTGCTAACCCTATATTACCATCCCTGGTAGTCTAAAACGAACCCATGGGAGTCTAGCAGAAAAATGACTTAGAAAAAAAACGCTTGGTTTTTCAAACGAAGCCAAGGAATCCACAGTGAGCGGACTGTGAAATTTCTTATTTAACAATTTATAATAATAATAATAGTTAATAATAAGAATAAGAATAATAATAAGAATAATAATAATAAGAAGAATAATAATAAGAATAATAATAATAATAAGAATAATAATAAGAATAAGAATAAGAAGAATAACAATAAGAGTAACAATACAAAGAAGAATAACAATAAGAATAAGAGGAATAACAATAAGAAATCAGGTCTCAGCACCAATCCCACATGCTCTCTGTCCCTCCCTTGCCATGGGAGCCCACACACACACACACACACACACACACACACACACACACACACACACACACACATATGACCTCTATCTCTACCCAGGAATAGGAGGCTCAGCTCTGGTGTGTGTGTTTCCAGCTTCCCCCTATAGGCCCACACACACACAACACCTCTATTTCTACCCAGGAAAAGGAGGCTCAGCTCTGGTGTGTGTGTTTCCAGCTTCCCCCTATAGTCCCCACACACAAAATACCTCTATTTCTACCCAGGAAAAGGAGGCTCAGCTCTGGTGTGTGTGTTTCCAGCTTCCCCCTATAGGCCCCCCCACACACACACAACACCTCTATCTCTACCCAGGAATAGGAGGCTCAGCTCTGGGATGAGTGTTTCCAGCTTCCCCCTATAGGCCCAAACACACAAGTCCTCTGTCTCTACCCAGGAATAGGAGGCTCAGCACTGGTGTGTGTGTGTGTGTTTCCAGCTTCCCCCTATAGTCCCCACACACAAAATACCTCTATTTCTACCCAGGAAAAGGAGGCTCAGCTCTGGTGTGTGTGTTTCCAGCTTCCCCCTATAGGCCCCCCCACACACACACAACACCTCTATCTCTACCCAGGAATAGGAGGCTCAGCTCTGGTGTGTGTGTTTCCAGCTTCCCCCTATAGGCCCCCCCACACACACACACAACACCTCTATCTCTACCCAGGAATAGGAGGCTCAGCTCTGGGATGAGTGTTTCCAGCTTCCCCCTATAGGCCCAAACACACAAGTCCTCTGTCTCTACCCAGGAATAGGAGGCTCAGCACTGGTGTGTGTGTGTTTCCAGCTTCCCCCTATAGTCCCCACACACAAAATACCTCTATTTCTACCCAGGAAAAGGAGGCTCAGCTCTGGTGTGTGTGTTTCCAGCTTCCCCCTATAGGCCCCCCCACACACACACACACACACACAACACCTCTATCTCTACCCAGGAATAGGAGGCTCAGCTCTGGGATGAGTGTTTCCAGCTTCCCCCTATGGGCCCAAACACACAAGTCCTCTGTCTCTACCCAGGAATAGGAGGCTCAGCACTGGTGTGTGTGTTTCCAGCTTCCCCCTATAGTCCCCACACACAAAATACCTCCATCCCTACCCAGGAATAGGAGCCTCAACTCGGGGATGTGTGTTTACAGCTTCCCCCCATAGGCCCACACTCACTCTATCCCTACCCAGGAATTGGAGGCCCAGCTCTGGGATAAGTGTTTCCATCTCCCCCTGTAGACCCATACCCACACA
>NC_136949.1:21533007-21538007 GCF_949987615.1 Pollachius pollachius | reverse complement strand
ACTCTGAGTGGTCCCGCTCCTCTGGAGCCTCAGGAAGACCTCCAGACAGGGGCCCCACTAACTGCACCACTTAGGCTGAGTAGGGGACCCGTTTCGGCCTCAGACTCTGAGTGGACCCGCTCCTCTGGAGCCTCAAGAAGACCTCCAGACAGGGGGCCACCAACTGCACCACTCAGGCCGAGTAGGGGACCCGTTTCGGCCTCAGACACTGAGTGGTCCCGCTCCTCTGGAGCCTCAGGAAGACCTCCAGACAGGGGGCCCGCTTACTGCACCACTTAGGCCGAGTAGGGGACCCGTTTCGGCCTC
Organism: Pollachius pollachius; assembly: GCF_949987615.1. Classification (NCBI taxonomy): domain Eukaryota; kingdom Metazoa; phylum Chordata; class Actinopteri; order Gadiformes; family Gadidae; genus Pollachius; species Pollachius pollachius. The sequence goes on along the minus strand of NC_136949.1, from coordinate 21,537,701 downwards.
AGACTCTGAGTGGACCCGCTCCTCTGGAGCCTCACCAAGACCTCCAGACAGGGGGCCCACTAACTGCACCACTTAGGCCGAGTAGGGGACCCGTTTCGGCCTCAGACTCTGAGTGGACCCGCTCCTCTGGAGCCTCAAGAAGACCTCCAGACAGGGGGCCACCAACTGCACCACTCAGGCCGAGTAGGGGACCCGTTTCGGCCTCAGACACTGAGTGGTCCCGCTCCTCTGGAGCCTCAGGAAGACCTCCAGACAGGGGGCCCGCTTACTGCACCACTTAGGCCGAGTAGGGGACCCGTTTCGGCCTCAGACTCTGAGTGGACCCGCTCCTCTGGAGCCTCAAGAAGACCTCCAGACAGGGGGCCACCAACTGCACCACTCAGGCCGAGTAGGGGACCCGTTTCGGCCTCAGACACTGAGTGGTCCCGCTCCTCTGGAGCCTCAGGAAGACCTCCAGACAGGGGGCCCGCTTACTGCACCACTTAGGCCGAGTAGGGGACCCGTTTCGGCCTCAGACTCTGAGTGGACCCGCTCCTCTGGAGCCTCACCAAGACCCCCAGACAGGGGGCCACCAACTGCACCACTTAGGCCGAGTAGGGGACCCGTTTCGGCCTCAGACTCTGAGTGGACCCGCTCCTCTGGAGCCTCAAGAAGACCTCCAGACAGGGGGCCACCAACTGCACCACTCAGGCCGAGTAGGGGACCCGTTTCGGCCTCAGACACTGAGTGGTCCCGCTCCTCTGGAGCCTCAGGAAGACCTCCAGACAGGGGGCCCGCTTACTGCACCACTTAGGCCGAGTAGGGGACCCGTTTCGGCCTCAGACTCTGAGTGGACCCGCTCCTCTGGAGCCTCAGGAAGACCTCCAGACAGGGGGCCCACTAACTGCACCACATGGGCCGAGTAGGGGACCCGTTCGGACTTAGACGCCAAGTGGTCCCGCACCCCTGGATGGTTCTAGAGACCCCCAGACCAGGGGCCACCAACTGCACCACTTGGGCCGAGTAGGGGACCCGTTTCGGCCTTAGACGCCACGTGGTCCCGCTCCTCTGGAGCCTCAGGAAGACCTCCAGACCGGGGGCCACCAACGGCACCACTCAGTCCGACCAGGGGACACCTTTCGGCCTTAGACGCCACGTGGTCCCGCTCCTCTGGAGCCTCAGGAAGACCTCCAGGGCCAGGGGCCACCTTTCCTATATGCCAAACAACCACTGTCCTGCAAAACAGGCCCACAAAACGGTATCAGGCGAAGCCCATAAATCCACAGTGAGCGGACTGTGAAACTTCTTATTTTCGACACCCCTGGTATATATTACCATCCCTGGTAGTCTAAAACGAACCCATGGGAGTCTAAAATGAACCCATGGGATTCTAAACACAACCCATGGTAGTCTAAAACGAACCCATGGGAGTCTAGCAAAAAAAGAACTTAGAAAAATAACGCTTGGATTTTCATTCCTCCAGGCTCACACCGACTCACTGCACAACTCAGTCCGAGTAGGGGACCCATATCGGACTCAGACTCTGCGTGGTCCCGCTCCTCTGGAGCCTCAGGAAGACCTCCAGACCTGGGGCCCACCAACTGCCCCACTTAGGCCGAGAAGGGGACCCGTTTCGGCCTAAGACTCTGAGTGGACCCGCTGCTCTGGAGCCTCAGGAAGACCTCCAGACAGGGGGCCACCAACTGCACCACTTAGGCCGAATAGGGGACCCGTTTCGGACTCAGACTCGGAGTGGGCCCGCTCCTCTGGAGCATCAGGAAGACCTCCAGACAGGGGGCCACCAACTGCCCCACTTAGGCCGAGTAGGGGACCCGTTTCGGCCTCAGACTCTGAGTGGACCCGCTGCTCTGGAGCCTCAGGAAGACCTCCAGACAGGGGGCCACTAACTGCCCCACTTTGGCCGAGAAGGGGACCCGTTTCGGCCTCAGACTCTGAGTGGTCCAGCTCCTCTGGAGCCTCAGGAAGACCCCCAGACAGGGGGCCGACAACTGCACCACTTAGGCCGAATGGGGGACCCGTTTCGGACTTAGACGGCAAGTGGTCCCGCTCCTCTGGAGCCTCAGGAAGACCTCCAGACCGTGGACCACCAACTGCACCACTCGGGCCGAGTAGGGGACCCGTTTCGGCCTTAGACGCCACGTGGTCCCGCTCCTCTGGAGCCTCAGGAAGACCTCCAGACCGTGGACCACCAACTGCACCACTTGGGCCGAGTAGGGGACCCGTTTCGGACTTAGACGCCAAGTGGTCCCGCACCCCTGGATGGTTCTAGAGACCCCCAGACCAGGGGCCACCAACTGCACCACTTGGGCCGAGTAGGGGACCCGTTTCGGCCTTAGACGCCACGTGGTCCCGCTCCTCTGGAGCCTCAGGAAGACCTCCAGACCGGGGGCCACCAACGGCACCACTCAGTCCGACCAGGGGACACCTTTCGGCCTTAGACGCCACGTGGTCCCGCTCCTCTGGAGCCTCAGGAAGACCTCCAGGGCCAGGGGCCACCTTTCCTATATGCCAAACAACCACTGTCCTGCAAAACAGGCCCACAAAACGGTATCAGGCGAAGCCCATAAATCCACAGTGAGCGGACTGTGAAACTTCTTATTTTCGACACCCCTGGTATATATTACCATCCCTGGTAGTCTAAAACGAACCCATGGGAGTCTAAAATGAACCCATGGGATTCTAAACACAACCCATGGTAGTCTAAAACGAACCCATGGGAGTCTAGCAAAAAAAGAACTTAGAAAAATAACGCTTGGATTTTCATTCCTCCAGGCTCACACCGACTCACTGCACAACTCAGTCCGAGTAGGGGACCCATTTCGGACTCAGACTCTGAGTGGACCCGCTGCTCTGGAGCCTCAGGAAGACCTCCAGACAGGGGGCCACCAACTGCACCACTTAGGCCGAATAGGGGACCCGTTTCGGACTCAGACTCTGCGTGGTCCCGCTCCTCTGGAGCTGCAGGAAGACCTCCAGACAGGGGGCCACCGACTGCCCCACTTAGGCCGAATAGGGGACCCGTTTCGGCCTCAGACTCTGCGTGGTCCCGCTCCTCTGGAGCCTCAGGAAGACCTCCAGACCTGGGGCCCACCAACTGCCCCACTTAGGCCGAGAAGGGGACCCGTTTCGGACTCAGACTCGGAGTGGTCCCGCTCCTCTGGAGCATCAGGAAGACCTCCAGACAGGGGGCCACCAACTGCCCCACTTAGGCCGAGTAGGGGACCCGTTTCGGCCTCAGACTCTGCGTGGTCCCGCTCCTCTGGAGCATCAGGAAGACCTCCAGACAGGGGGCCACCAACTGCCCCACTTAGGCCGAGTAAGGGACCCGTTTCGGCCTCAGACTCTGCGTGGTCCCGCTCCTCTGGAGCCGCAGGAAGACCTCCAGACCTGGGGCCACCAACTGCCCCACTTAGGCCGAGAAGGGGACCCGTTTCGGCCTCAGACTCTGAGTGGACCCGCTGCTCTGGAGCCTCAGGAAGACCTCCAGACAGGGGGCCACTAACTGCCCCACTTAGGCCGAGAAGGGGACCCGTTTCGGCCTCAGACTCTGAGTGGTCCCGCTCCTCTGGAGCCTCAGGAAGACCCCCAGACAGGGGGCCACCAACTGCACCACTTAGGCCGACTAGGGGACCCGTTTCGGCCTCAGACTCTGCGTGGTCCCGCTCCTCTGGAGCCGCAGGAAGACCTCCAGACCTGGGGCCACCAACTGCCCCACTTAGGCCGAGAAGGGGACCCGTTTCGGCCTCAGACTCTGAGTGGACCCGCTGCTCTGGAGCCTCAGGAAGACCTCCAGACAGGGGGCCACTAACTGCCCCACTTTGGCCGAGAAGGGGACCCGTTTCGGCCTCAGACTCTGAGTGGTCCCGCTCCTCTGGAGCCTCAGGAAGACCCCCAGACAGGGGGCCGACAACTGCACCACTTAGGCCGAATGGGGGACCCGTTTCGGACTTAGACGGCAAGTGGTCCCGCTCCTCTGGAGCCTCAGGAAGACCTCCAGACCGTGGACCACCAACTGCACCACTCGGGCCGAGTAGGGGACCCGTTTCGGCCTTAGACGCCACGTGGTCCCGCTCCTCTGGAGCCTCAGGAAGACCTCCAGACCGTGGACCACCAACTGCACCACTCGGGCCGAGTAGGGGACCCGTGTCGGCCTTAGACGCCACGTGGTCCCGCTCCTCTGGAGCCTCAGGAAGACCTCCAGACCGTGGACCACCAACTGCACCACTCAGTCCGACCAGGGGACCCGTTTCGGCCTTAGACGCCACGTGGTCCCGCTCCTCTGGAGCCTCAGGAAGACCTCCAGACCGGGGGCCACCAACGGCACCACTCAGTCCGACCAGGGGACCCGTTTCGGCCTTAGACGCCACGTGGTCCCGCTCCTCTGGAGCCTCAGGAGGACCTCCAGACCGGGGGCCACCAACGGCCCCACTCAGTCCGACCAGGGGACCCGTTTCGGCCTTAGACGCCACGTGGTCCCGCTCCTCTGGAGCCTCAGGAAGACCTCCAGACCGGGGGTCACCAACGGCACCACTCAGTCCGACCAGGGGACCCGAATCGGCCTTAGACGCCACGGGGTCCCGCTCCTCTGGAGCCTCAGGAAGACTTCCAGACCAGGGGCCACCTTTCTTATATGTCAAACGACCACTGTCCTGCAAAACAGGCCCACAAAACGGTACCAGGCGAAGCCCATAAAT
>NC_136949.1:21515507-21528007 GCF_949987615.1 Pollachius pollachius | reverse complement strand
GAGAGGTAGCCTCCCGCCACACCGGATGCCCTCACGCTTCCATCTGCCGCACACAACCCGTTCCACGAAGGTGACTCTGACCCCACCGGAAAGCGCGCGGTACGGCGGAGACCAAGGGTCTTCCGTCGCCCTACGCGGCCAGATGGGCGTCGTATGAGGCCTTCCCAGGGGGAGGGGGGCTAGATGATAAGGGGGGCCTACACGGCAGACTGGTTGCTTCGACTCTACTGTATCCCTTTACGTTATCTTGGCCATCCGTATCATTGACTCTGGAGGGGTCCCCCTCACAGGTCTTCGGGGATCAATTTCCCTCTGACCATCTTGTTGAAGGCCTGGAACACATCAACCGACTTCAACAGAGTGGTCCTCGAACATGTCTTAGCAAATTGGGCAGAGCCTGTCTTACTCATGCCCAAGGCTTCCAAGATTCGCCCGTTGCTCTTCAGCCATTTGCCCCTCACTCCCATGACAAAGCCATGGGTAGTGAGTCTCTTCACGGGCGGGTATTCCAAGGCCAAGAGAGGCAGAAAAGGAACATATTTGTTCACCTTTTCAATTCTGGCTTTTTCGAGCCAATCCAGGGAGCCTTCAAAGCGGACAGTTACATCAACGACCAACAGATCTGTCCCTTTGACAAAGACGAGATCTGGTACTCCCCACCTGCCGGCTCTAGTAACAATTCTCTTTTCTTGCATTACAAGCCATTGTTTCCTCTTGCCAACCGCCGCGAGTAGGGAGCAAATGTGGTTGTGTCTCGCCATCCTATTCAGTCTGGTTTCCTCACACCCGCCCAAGATGTGCGAGCTCGTCTCGGGCGCCTTACCACACGCCCTGCATGGTGGTGTGAACACTAGCCCAGCGCCCCTATGATAGAATTCTAGTGTTGGGAGCACATTCGCTCTCATCTGCAGGGCCCGAATCACATGTGATTCTTTCCAGAGAGCCCGACCCTGCTTGATGAGCCAGGAATTGCTGAACTTATCTTTCTGGAAGAGCTTGACACCAAAGCCCTGTGGACCCATCTTGGACCACCTATCAAATTCTCTTTCCCTCCAGTGGACAGGGGCTGGGAAAGTTGTGCATTCGGGATCTAATAGATCCCTTAGGGCCGCATCTACATGTTCATCCTGCCCCCCCCCTCTCTTCCAAGCATCAATGAAATCACGGGGGGATACCACCTTCCTCACCATCAATGCAATCACCTTATCTTTTGAATGGTATAATCGAAAGACCCTCCTGGCAGTGCATAGTGGTACAGCCGTGCTCAGGCGAGGGATTGCCAAACCCCCGTCCCTGTGTCTGCTATACAGGAGACCATTAGTGGTCACAGGGCTCTGATGTAGCCAGTTCTTGACCAGACCCCTAATCATTAGGTCTGCTTTCAGGAGATTTGTCTGTCTCACTGAACCATGGACTGCACCATACATCAGCCGGGGCACAACATATGTACACAGAAGTTCAACTTTCTGCGTCGGCTTGAGCGGGGCTTTTGAGATCTTAGACCCAAAGAAATGGAGTTCTCCGATCGTATCAGGCCTTCTGAAGCCCTTCCATGGGTTGATCTCGACCCCGAGGTACCGAACGTGTTCATCGGCGCCCACCATGTGTATCTCAACACCTCCAAGCTTCCAGGGATGGCAGGCATTGATCTTGTTGGTGGTGCACCGTCCACCCGCTATGAAAAACCCGTGGCATTTCGCCGAATTCACCTTCAAACCGGAAAGGGCGCAAAACGCCTCTAGTATGCCCATGTTCCTGCACATCCCATCCCAGGAATTGCTCAGCAACACCAAGTCGTCTGCGTATGCCAGGACCGACACAATGTTTCCTTCCCTACCGAACCCCTCTCCAAGTCTTTCCAGTGAATTCAGAAGCGGATCAATCGCCAGGTTGAATAGGAGGGGCGAGAGAGGGTCTCCTTGCTTCACCCCGATCTTCATGTTGATCCTGGCAGTGGAGCCCCGACCCGTCTGAACTCTGGTGCTGCAACCTTCATAACAGTCCATCACCAGATCGATGATCGCTTGATCCACATCTCGCTCCACTAGCACTGCTGTTATGTGCTTGTGCGAGACTGAGTCAAAGGCCTTAGCCAGATCAATGAAAACCATCGCTAATGGGACCCCCTCCCGCTTGCACTGTTTGAGCGCTCCCTCAACCAATAGCAGGTTTTCGGAACACCCAGGGGCATTGGTAAAGCCCTTCTGCCGTACACTGGTGGGGCAGGCACTGGCCAATCTTTTGTGAAGGATGGAGGAGAACAGCCTGAGAACCATTGATCCGATGGTAATGGGCCGCCAGTTTGAAACAGACTTCCTCTCTATGGGGTCTTTGGACTTAGGTAACAGGGTCGTTCGGTTAAGCTTCAATGACTCAGGTATGGTCCCTGTCACCAAAAACCTGTTGTAGATACCTGCCAGCCTCGCACCTGTCGGGTCCCATCTTACCAGGCTAGTCTTGTTCACGTCATCCGGGCCAGCAGCCGATGACTTCTTAATACATTTCCTTAATTTCAAGACTTCCGCTGGCGAGATGGGCAGGGCAAGGACATAATTCCTGCAGGCAAGAGTCGAACCGAATTTTCCAAGGCCCTTAAAGCCGTCCTCAGACTCCCATTTAGTCTTGAAGTATCTGGTTACTTCAGCAATCTTGACCGGACAAAGTCCGTCATGACAGCCCTCCAATACTATACGAGCCACCTTCGCCACATTATCTTTAAAGAGGGCCTGTAACCAAAGGTAATTTAAAGTCTGTAAACCGGCGGCCTCACGTCTTGTAAAACGCAACATTCTCGTGGACCCGCACTTCCCCATCGGCCCTTCTGTTCTCCGGCCTTTGCATACCACCATCGAGAGGTCTGATAGAGCCTCTTGGGTTTCAGTATCTGTAGGGATGCGGGCCCACGCGGTCTCCTCCTGTCCCTCCAATCCTGCCAGTGCCCGCCGAATTTGCACACGAACGGTGCTCGGGGTCCTCTGTGGAAGCCGTTTCCTTCCTTCCGTCAATTCCTTTATTAATCCCTCCACTTCCGTGGCAATATCAGGTACGATAGGGGGCTGCGCCAGCCTCTTCAACTGACGCAATTTATAGCGTATCTGACCTTTTGTGCGCCCTGTAACGAGCGCACATGCCGCTCCGAGGACGCCCCGGTTCTCACCCCATTCCTTGATGTGCGTCCGGAGCAGACACATCTCCTCTTCGGACCACACACCTCTCATGCCTCTTGGGGCCTTTTGTCCTCCAGCCTTAACCCCCTGCTGGGCTGCATACGCCGCTGTATGGGCTGACTTCATGTGGATGGAAACTCCCCTCCTGGATTTAAAGCTCCTATCACATAGGGTGCATCTCACCCCAATTACCACCGCTTTAGTCGCATTCTGACAAACGGCTGCATGGCACTCTATCTCGTGTCTACTCTTTCTGGAAATTCCACAGACAGAGCATAATAGAGTCGATCGGGCCAAGCCATGTGCCTTAGCGAGATGTGAGAGGCATGCGGCGGCAGTAGCGAGATGAGCGTCGCATAGATCGCATTTCTGCTCCAAGTAAGGGAAAGTAACCTCCACAGAAGTATTTACGGACAGTCGGCCCCCTCTCGCACCATTCCTGAATGAGAACAGGGTGAGGCTCTTCCTATGTGTTGCAACACTGAAGAGCCTCCTTCGGAGGCTCGATCCAGATACCCCACCCCCACGTACCAAGGGACATTTCTCCATACCAATCTTAACACCTTGCTTTATTCGGGGTAAACGTTTGAACCGAGGGTTCAGCCCTTCACGCTCCTCGGATAGGGGAGCCCCAGAGACCGACCATCTCGCATCCAACTTGGGGGCCTTTGACAAGGGAGATGACGGAGAGCGACTGGGACCTCTGTCAAGGGATCCGCCTCGCCGCTTCTTACCTCGTCGTGGCCCAGCGGCCTTACTCCGACGCGTGCCAGGACTGGCGTTCAACCCAGTAACTGCATAGTTGATTGGGGAACAGCCGGACCTTCGCATGTCATCCGAGAGGCCACTGTGTGCAAGCACGGCGGCACAAGCCGTCCCCAGGGCAGGGGAGAGGTCCAGGTGACGACGCTTTGCACTTCGCTTACGTAGAGCTAATGGGCTCCGAGTCGCGAACGGTCTGGCATGGTCGGGTGACCTACCAGGTAACGTCCACTTCCTAACCCATAGCTCCTTCATGTACCTACATTTCTCCAGCCTTCTGTCCTTGCTTGTCCTGGGCCTCTCCACATCGTTCGCACACCAAACCTTGATGGGCGTAGCGAGCATACCACTCTGACCTACGCCCGGCCCAGCGTGCTCATGGAGGAGCATCCCGGAAAACAATTCAAAGCCGGATTGCCGACGGCCGGCGAAATCAGTCCTGGACGGGAACTGACCTATGGCAGAGGGTCTCGCACCCTTGCCCGGTACGCACCGGGTTCCACCACCACTAGGTGACGCCTGACCGTTGTCCTTACCCGTTGATTAAAAGTTGGTAGGGCAAGAACGCCAGCAGATGCTATAAAAATATATTCCTATACAATGCTTATCGAAATTGGACGAAACTAGTTCATCCATTCTCAAAGAGAGTTTAGGTATTCCCGCCGTTTACCCACACTCCAATGAATTTCTTCACTTTGACATTCAGAGCACTGGGCGGAAACCTCATTGCATCACCACCCGCTTTGGGCATCTCCTTGGGTATCATGTATTAGCTCTAGAATTGCCACAGTTATCCAAGTAGCGGGTGAGCGATCAAAGGAACCATAACTGATTTAATGAGCCATTCGCAGTTTCACTTTTCCAGCCGTGTGGACTTATACATGCATGGCTTAAACTTTGAGACAAGCATATGCTACTGGCAGGATCAACCAGGATGGCCGTGGACACCTTGTTTAAGGGCGTCGGACCGCACCTAACGACCGACAACCACGGCCCCGCTACTAGGCGGGGACTGTGCAGCTCTCGGTGCGTCGTGCGAGGCGGGCCGCACCGTGAGTGGCTGCTGCCCCTTTCACCCACAGGGGGTTCAGGGGCCCACCGCTACCACCACTCCGGTTTGGCACTCGACACTCAGGGTGGGCGTTGTGGTGGGATCCGCACAACGCCCGGGGTACCGGGCTTTGAGAAACAATCGTACAGGCGAACCGTGGCCGTAAGGAGAACATCCAAGGATGTAAAGTCGGACACCCGTATGAGGCCGACCTCTCCGTAACCACGGCCCGCCCTCGCAGGACACCTAGGACAGACGGGGCTACTCGGCTACTCGCTTCGTCTAGCACACCCACCAAAAGGCAGGAGCACTGGATTCGGGCACACGTTGTGAGGCACCCTTCGTGTGGAACGAAAGCCACACTGGGGCCCTCACTGAGGTGTGCCGCTTAGACCATTTCCGTCGGACGCTCGCCAACATGCCGGACCGCTTGGGTCCGTGGGCTGAAGGGACGGGGCACCAGCAGTCACCTATTGACTGTGCACCTACTGTCTCCGACCTATACTAGGATGGGGGTATGTCCTTCAAAACAGGCCCACAAAACGGTATCAGGCGAAGCCCATAAATCCACAGTGAGCGGACTGTGAAACTTCTTATTTTCGACACCCCTGGTATATATTACCATCCCTGGTAGTCTAAAACGAACCCATGGGAGTCTAAAATGAACCCATGGGATTCTAAACACAACCCATGGTAGTCTAAAACGAACCCATGGGAGTCTAGCAAAAAAAGAACTTAGAAAAATAACGCTTGGATTTTCATTCCTCCAGGCTCACACCGACTCACTGCACCACCCAGTCCGAGTAGGGGACCCGTTTCGGACTCAGACTCTGAGTGGTCCCTCTCCTCTGGAGCCTCAGGAAGACCTCCAGACAGGGGGCCACCAACTGCACCACTTTGGCCGAATGGGGGACCCGTTTCGGCCTCAGACTCTGAGTGGTCCCGCTCCTCTGGAGCCTCAGGAAGACCTCCAGACAGGGGGCCCACTAACTGCACCACTTAGGCCGAGTAGGGGACCCGTTTCGGCCTCAGACTCTGAGTGGTCCCGCTCCTCTGGAGCCTCAGGAAGACCTCCAGACAGGGGGCCCACTAACTGCACCACTCAGGCCGAGTAGGGGACCCGTTTCGGCCTCAGACTCTGAGTGGTCCCGCTCCTCTGGAGCCTCAGGAAGACCTCCAGACAGGGGACCCACTAACTGCACCACTCAGGCCGAGTAGGGGAACCGTTCCGGCCTCAGACTCTGAGTGGTCCCGCTCCTCTGGAGCCTCACCAAGACCTCCAGACAGGGGGCCCACTAACTGCACCACTTAGGCCGAGTAGGGGACCCGTTTCGGCCTCAGACTCTGAGTGGACCCGCTCCTCTGGGGCCTCAGGAAGACCTCCAGACAGGGGGCCACCAACTGCACCATTCAGTCCGAGTAGGGGACCCGTTTCGGCCTCAGACTCTGAGTGGACCCGCTCCTCTGGAGCCTCAGGAAGACCTCCAGACAGGGGGCCCACTAACTCCACCACTTTGGCCGAGTAGGGGACCCGTTTCGGCCTCAGACTCTGAGTGGACCCACTCCTCTGGAGCCTCAGGAAGACCTCCAGACAGGGGGCCCACTAACTGCACCACTTAGGCCGAGTAGGGGACCCGTTTCGGCCTCAGACTCTGAGTGGACCCGCTCCTCTGGAGCCTCAGGAAGACCTCCAGACAGGGGGCCACCAACTGCACCACTTAGGCCGAGTAGGGGACCCGTTTCGGCCTCAGACTCTGAGTGGTCCCTCTCCTCTGGAGCCTCAGGAAGACCTCCAGACAGGGGGCCACCAACTGCACCACTTAGGCCGAATGGGGGACCCGTTTCGGCCTCAGACTCTGAGTGGTCCCGCTCCTCTGGAGCCTCAGGAAGACCACCAGACAGGGGCCCCACTAACTGCACCACTTAGGCTGAGTAGGGGACCCGTTTCGGCCTCAGACTCTGAGTGGACCCGCTCCTCTGGAGCCTCAAGAAGACCTCCAGACAGGGGGCCACCAACTGCACCACTCAGGCCGAGTAGGGGACCCGTTTCGGCCTCAGACACTGAGTGGTCCCGCTCCTCTGGAGCCTCAGGAAGACCTCCAGACAGGGGGCCCGCTTACTGCACCACTTAGGCCGAGTAGGGGACCCGTTTCGGCCTCAGACTCTGAGTGGACCCGCTCCTCTGGAGCCTCACCAAGACCTCCAGACAGGGGGCCCACTAACTGCACCACTTAGGCCGAGTAGGGGACCCGTTTCGGCCTCAGACTCTGAGTGGACCCGCTCCTCTGGAGCCTCAAGAAGACCTCCAGACAGGGGGCCACCAACTGCACCACTCAGGCCGAGTAGGGGACCCGTTTCGGCCTCAGACACTGAGTGGTCCCGCTCCTCTGGAGCCTCAGGAAGACCTCCAGACAGGGGGCCCGCTTACTGCACCACTTAGGCCGAGTAGGGGACCCGTTTCGGCCTCAGACTCTGAGTGGACCCGCTCCTCTGGAGCCTCAAGAAGACCTCCAGACAGGGGGCCACCAACTGCACCACTCAGGCCGAGTAGGGGACCCGTTTCGGCCTCAGACACTGAGTGGTCCCGCTCCTCTGGAGCCTCAGGAAGACCTCCAGACAGGGGGCCCGCTTACTGCACCACTTAGGCCGAGTAGGGGACCCGTTTCGGCCTCAGACTCTGAGTGGACCCGCTCCTCTGGAGCCTCACCAAGACCCCCAGACAGGGGGCCACCAACTGCACCACTTAGGCCGAGTAGGGGACCCGTTTCGGCCTCAGACTCTGAGTGGACCCGCTCCTCTGGAGCCTCAAGAAGACCTCCAGACAGGGGGCCACCAACTGCACCACTCAGGCCGAGTAGGGGACCCGTTTCGGCCTCAGACACTGAGTGGTCCCGCTCCTCTGGAGCCTCAGGAAGACCTCCAGACAGGGGGCCCGCTTACTGCACCACTTAGGCCGAGTAGGGGACCCGTTTCGGCCTCAGACTCTGAGTGGACCCGCTCCTCTGGAGCCTCAGGAAGACCTCCAGACAGGGGGCCCACTAACTGCACCACATGGGCCGAGTAGGGGACCCGTTTCGGACTTAGACGCCAAGTGGTCCCGCACCCCTGGATGGTTCTAGAGACCCCCAGACCAGGGGCCACCAACTGCACCACTTGGGCCGAGTAGGGGACCCGTTTCGGCCTTAGACGCCACGTGGTCCCGCTCCTCTGGAGCCTCAGGAAGACCTCCAGACCGGGGGCCACCAACGGCACCACTCAGTCCGACCAGGGGACACCTTTCGGCCTTAGACGCCACGTGGTCCCGCTCCTCTGGAGCCTCAGGAAGACCTCCAGGGCCAGGGGCCACCTTTCCTATATGCCAAACAACCACTGTCCTGCAAAACAGGCCCACAAAACGGTATCAGGCGAAGCCCATAAATCCACAGTGAGCGGACTGTGAAACTTCTTATTTTCGACACCCCTGGTATATATTACCATCCCTGGTAGTCTAAAACGAACCCATGGGAGTCTAAAATGAACCCATGGGATTCTAAACACAACCCATGGTAGTCTAAAACGAACCCATGGGAGTCTAGCAAAAAAAGAACTTAGAAAAATAACGCTTGGATTTTCATTCCTCCAGGCTCACACCGACTCACTGCACAACTCAGTCCGAGTAGGGGACCCATATCGGACTCAGACTCTGCGTGGTCCCGCTCCTCTGGAGCCTCAGGAAGACCTCCAGACCTGGGGCCCACCAACTGCCCCACTTAGGCCGAGAAGGGGACCCGTTTCGGCCTAAGACTCTGAGTGGACCCGCTGCTCTGGAGCCTCAGGAAGACCTCCAGACAGGGGGCCACCAACTGCACCACTTAGGCCGAATAGGGGACCCGTTTCGGACTCAGACTCGGAGTGGGCCCGCTCCTCTGGAGCATCAGGAAGACCTCCAGACAGGGGGCCACCAACTGCCCCACTTAGGCCGAGTAGGGGACCCGTTTCGGCCTCAGACTCTGAGTGGACCCGCTGCTCTGGAGCCTCAGGAAGACCTCCAGACAGGGGGCCACTAACTGCCCCACTTTGGCCGAGAAGGGGACCCGTTTCGGCCTCAGACTCTGAGTGGTCCAGCTCCTCTGGAGCCTCAGGAAGACCCCCAGACAGGGGGCCGACAACTGCACCACTTAGGCCGAATGGGGGACCCGTTTCGGACTTAGACGGCAAGTGGTCCCGCTCCTCTGGAGCCTCAGGAAGACCTCCAGACCGTGGACCACCAACTGCACCACTCGGGCCGAGTAGGGGACCCGTTTCGGCCTTAGACGCCACGTGGTCCCGCTCCTCTGGAGCCTCAGGAAGACCTCCAGACCGTGGACCACCAACTGCACCACTTGGGCCGAGTAGGGGACCCGTTTCGGACTTAGACGCCAAGTGGTCCCGCACCCCTGGATGGTTCTAGAGACCCCCAGACCAGGGGCCACCAACTGCACCACTTGGGCCGAGTAGGGGACCCGTTTCGGCCTTAGACGCCACGTGGTCCCGCTCCTCTGGAGCCTCAGGAAGACCTCCAGACCGGGGGCCACCAACGGCACCACTCAGTCCGACCAGGGGACACCTTTCGGCCTTAGACGCCACGTGGTCCCGCTCCTCTGGAGCCTCAGGAAGACCTCCAGGGCCAGGGGCCACCTTTCCTATATGCCAAACAACCACTGTCCTGCAAAACAGGCCCACAAAACGGTATCAGGCGAAGCCCATAAATCCACAGTGAGCGGACTGTGAAACTTCTTATTTTCGACACCCCTGGTATATATTACCATCCCTGGTAGTCTAAAACGAACCCATGGGAGTCTAAAATGAACCCATGGGATTCTAAACACAACCCATGGTAGTCTAAAACGAACCCATGGGAGTCTAGCAAAAAAAGAACTTAGAAAAATAACGCTTGGATTTTCATTCCTCCAGGCTCACACCGACTCACTGCACAACTCAGTCCGAGTAGGGGACCCATTTCGGACTCAGACTCTGAGTGGACCCGCTGCTCTGGAGCCTCAGGAAGACCTCCAGACAGGGGGCCACCAACTGCACCACTTAGGCCGAATAGGGGACCCGTTTCGGACTCAGACTCTGCGTGGTCCCGCTCCTCTGGAGCTGCAGGAAGACCTCCAGACAGGGGGCCACCGACTGCCCCACTTAGGCCGAATAGGGGACCCGTTTCGGCCTCAGACTCTGCGTGGTCCCGCTCCTCTGGAGCCTCAGGAAGACCTCCAGACCTGGGGCCCACCAACTGCCCCACTTAGGCCGAGAAGGGGACCCGTTTCGGACTCAGACTCGGAGTGGTCCCGCTCCTCTGGAGCATCAGGAAGACCTCCAGACAGGGGGCCACCAACTGCCCCACTTAGGCCGAGTAGGGGACCCGTTTCGGCCTCAGACTCTGCGTGGTCCCGCTCCTCTGGAGCATCAGGAAGACCTCCAGACAGGGGGCCACCAACTGCCCCACTTAGGCCGAGTAAGGGACCCGTTTCGGCCTCAGACTCTGCGTGGTCCCGCTCCTCTGGAGCCGCAGGAAGACCTCCAGACCTGGGGCCACCAACTGCCCCACTTAGGCCGAGAAGGGGACCCGTTTCGGCCTCAGACTCTGAGTGGACCCGCTGCTCTGGAGCCTCAGGAAGACCTCCAGACAGGGGGCCACTAACTGCCCCACTTAGGCCGAGAAGGGGACCCGTTTCGGCCTCAGACTCTGAGTGGTCCCGCTCCTCTGGAGCCTCAGGAAGACCCCCAGACAGGGGGCCACCAACTGCACCACTTAGGCCGACTAGGGGACCCGTTTCGGCCTCAGACTCTGCGTGGTCCCGCTCCTCTGGAGCCGCAGGAAGACCTCCAGACCTGGGGCCACCAACTGCCCCACTTAGGCCGAGAAGGGGACCCGTTTCGGCCTCAGACTCTGAGTGGACCCGCTGCTCTGGAGCCTCAGGAAGACCTCCAGACAGGGGGCCACTAACTGCCCCACTTTGGCCGAGAAGGGGACCCGTTTCGGCCTCAGACTCTGAGTGGTCCCGCTCCTCTGGAGCCTCAGGAAGACCCCCAGACAGGGGGCCGACAACTGCACCACTTAGGCCGAATGGGGGACCCGTTTCGGACTTAGACGGCAAGTGGTCCCGCTCCTCTGGAGCCTCAGGAAGACCTCCAGACCGTGGACCACCAACTGCACCACTCGGGCCGAGTAGGGGACCCGTTTCGGCCTTAGACGCCACGTGGTCCCGCTCCTCTGGAGCCTCAGGAAGACCTCCAGACCGTGGACCACCAACTGCACCACTCGGGCCGAGTAGGGGACCCGTGTCGGCCTTAGACGCCACGTGGTCCCGCTCCTCTGGAGCCTCAGGAAGACCTCCAGACCGTGGACCACCAACTGCACCACTCAGTCCGACCAGGGGACCCGTTTCGGCCTTAGACGCCACGTGGTCCCGCTCCTCTGGAGCCTCAGGAAGACCTCCAGACCGGGGGCCACCAACGGCACCACTCAGTCCGACCAGGGGACCCGTTTCGGCCTTAGACGCCACGTGGTCCCGCTCCTCTGGAGCCTCAGGAGGACCTCCAGACCGGGGGCCACCAACGGCCCCACTCAGTCCGACCAGGGGACCCGTTTCGGCCTTAGACGCCACGTGGTCCCGCTCCTCTGGAGCCTCAGGAAGACCTCCAGACCGGGGGTCACCAACGGCACCACTCAGTCCGACCAGGGGACCCGAATCGGCCTTAGACGCCACGGGGTCCCGCTCCTCTGGAGCCTCAGGAAGACTTCCAGACCAGGGGCCACCTTTCTTATATGTCAAACGACCACTGTCCTGCAAAACAGGCCCACAAAACGGTACCAGGCGAAGCCCATAAATCCACAGTGAGCGGACTGTGAAATTTCTTATTTTCGAGACCCCTGCTAACCCTATATTACCATCCCTGGTAGTCTAAAACGAACCCATGGGAGTCTAGCAGAAAAATGACTTAGAAAAAAAACGCTTGGTTTTTCAAACGAAGCCAAGGAATCCACAGTGAGCGGACTGTGAAATTTCTTATTTAACAATTTATAATAATAATAATAGTTAATAATAAGAATAAGAATAATAATAAGAATAATAATAATAAGAAGAATAATAATAAGAATAATAATAATAATAAGAATAATAATAAGAATAAGAATAAGAAGAATAACAATAAGAGTAACAATACAAAGAAGAATAACAATAAGAATAAGAGGAATAACAATAAGAAATCAGGTCTCAGCACCAATCCCACATGCTCTCTGTCCCTCCCTTGCCATGGGAGCCCACACACACACACACACACACACACACACACACACACACACACACACACACACATATGACCTCTATCTCTACCCAGGAATAGGAGGCTCAGCTCTGGTGTGTGTGTTTCCAGCTTCCCCCTATAGGCCCACACACACACAACACCTCTATTTCTACCCAGGAAAAGGAGGCTCAGCTCTGGTGTGTGTGTTTCCAGCTTCCCCCTATAGTCCCCACACACAAAATACCTCTATT
>NC_136949.1:21498007-21505507 GCF_949987615.1 Pollachius pollachius | reverse complement strand
CCTCTCCTCTGGAGCCTCAGGAAGACCTCCAGACAGGGGGCCACCAACTGCACCACTTTGGCCGAATGGGGGACCCGTTTCGGCCTCAGACTCTGAGTGGTCCCGCTCCTCTGGAGCCTCAGGAAGACCTCCAGACAGGGGGCCCACTAACTGCACCACTTAGGCCGAGTAGGGGACCCGTTTCGGCCTCAGACTCTGAGTGGTCCCGCTCCTCTGGAGCCTCAGGAAGACCTCCAGACAGGGGGCCCACTAACTGCACCACTCAGGCCGAGTAGGGGACCCGTTTCGGCCTCAGACTCTGAGTGGTCCCGCTCCTCTGGAGCCTCAGGAAGACCTCCAGACAGGGGACCCACTAACTGCACCACTCAGGCCGAGTAGGGGAACCGTTCCGGCCTCAGACTCTGAGTGGTCCCGCTCCTCTGGAGCCTCACCAAGACCTCCAGACAGGGGGCCCACTAACTGCACCACTTAGGCCGAGTAGGGGACCCGTTTCGGCCTCAGACTCTGAGTGGACCCGCTCCTCTGGGGCCTCAGGAAGACCTCCAGACAGGGGGCCACCAACTGCACCATTCAGTCCGAGTAGGGGACCCGTTTCGGCCTCAGACTCTGAGTGGACCCGCTCCTCTGGAGCCTCAGGAAGACCTCCAGACAGGGGGCCCACTAACTCCACCACTTTGGCCGAGTAGGGGACCCGTTTCGGCCTCAGACTCTGAGTGGACCCACTCCTCTGGAGCCTCAGGAAGACCTCCAGACAGGGGGCCCACTAACTGCACCACTTAGGCCGAGTAGGGGACCCGTTTCGGCCTCAGACTCTGAGTGGACCCGCTCCTCTGGAGCCTCAGGAAGACCTCCAGACAGGGGGCCACCAACTGCACCACTTAGGCCGAGTAGGGGACCCGTTTCGGCCTCAGACTCTGAGTGGTCCCTCTCCTCTGGAGCCTCAGGAAGACCTCCAGACAGGGGGCCACCAACTGCACCACTTAGGCCGAATGGGGGACCCGTTTCGGCCTCAGACTCTGAGTGGTCCCGCTCCTCTGGAGCCTCAGGAAGACCTCCAGACAGGGGCCCCACTAACTGCACCACTTAGGCTGAGTAGGGGACCCGTTTCGGCCTCAGACTCTGAGTGGACCCGCTCCTCTGGAGCCTCAAGAAGACCTCCAGACAGGGGGCCACCAACTGCACCACTCAGGCCGAGTAGGGGACCCGTTTCGGCCTCAGACACTGAGTGGTCCCGCTCCTCTGGAGCCTCAGGAAGACCTCCAGACAGGGGGCCCGCTTACTGCACCACTTAGGCCGAGTAGGGGACCCGTTTCGGCCTCAGACTCTGAGTGGACCCGCTCCTCTGGAGCCTCACCAAGACCTCCAGACAGGGGGCCCACTAACTGCACCACTTAGGCCGAGTAGGGGACCCGTTTCGGCCTCAGACTCTGAGTGGACCCGCTCCTCTGGAGCCTCAAGAAGACCTCCAGACAGGGGGCCACCAACTGCACCACTCAGGCCGAGTAGGGGACCCGTTTCGGCCTCAGACACTGAGTGGTCCCGCTCCTCTGGAGCCTCAGGAAGACCTCCAGACAGGGGGCCCGCTTACTGCACCACTTAGGCCGAGTAGGGGACCCGTTTCGGCCTCAGACTCTGAGTGGACCCGCTCCTCTGGAGCCTCAAGAAGACCTCCAGACAGGGGGCCACCAACTGCACCACTCAGGCCGAGTAGGGGACCCGTTTCGGCCTCAGACACTGAGTGGTCCCGCTCCTCTGGAGCCTCAGGAAGACCTCCAGACAGGGGGCCCGCTTACTGCACCACTTAGGCCGAGTAGGGGACCCGTTTCGGCCTCAGACTCTGAGTGGACCCGCTCCTCTGGAGCCTCACCAAGACCCCCAGACAGGGGGCCACCAACTGCACCACTTAGGCCGAGTAGGGGACCCGTTTCGGCCTCAGACTCTGAGTGGACCCGCTCCTCTGGAGCCTCAAGAAGACCTCCAGACAGGGGGCCACCAACTGCACCACTCAGGCCGAGTAGGGGACCCGTTTCGGCCTCAGACACTGAGTGGTCCCGCTCCTCTGGAGCCTCAGGAAGACCTCCAGACAGGGGGCCCGCTTACTGCACCACTTAGGCCGAGTAGGGGACCCGTTTCGGCCTCAGACTCTGAGTGGACCCGCTCCTCTGGAGCCTCAGGAAGACCTCCAGACAGGGGGCCCACTAACTGCACCACATGGGCCGAGTAGGGGACCCGTTTCGGACTTAGACGCCAAGTGGTCCCGCACCCCTGGATGGTTCTAGAGACCCCCAGACCAGGGGCCACCAACTGCACCACTTGGGCCGAGTAGGGGACCCGTTTCGGCCTTAGACGCCACGTGGTCCCGCTCCTCTGGAGCCTCAGGAAGACCTCCAGACCGGGGGCCACCAACGGCACCACTCAGTCCGACCAGGGGACACCTTTCGGCCTTAGACGCCACGTGGTCCCGCTCCTCTGGAGCCTCAGGAAGACCTCCAGGGCCAGGGGCCACCTTTCCTATATGCCAAACAACCACTGTCCTGCAAAACAGGCCCACAAAACGGTATCAGGCGAAGCCCATAAATCCACAGTGAGCGGACTGTGAAACTTCTTATTTTCGACACCCCTGGTATATATTACCATCCCTGGTAGTCTAAAACGAACCCATGGGAGTCTAAAATGAACCCATGGGATTCTAAACACAACCCATGGTAGTCTAAAACGAACCCATGGGAGTCTAGCAAAAAAAGAACTTAGAAAAATAACGCTTGGATTTTCATTCCTCCAGGCTCACACCGACTCACTGCACAACTCAGTCCGAGTAGGGGACCCATATCGGACTCAGACTCTGCGTGGTCCCGCTCCTCTGGAGCCTCAGGAAGACCTCCAGACCTGGGGCCCACCAACTGCCCCACTTAGGCCGAGAAGGGGACCCGTTTCGGCCTAAGACTCTGAGTGGACCCGCTGCTCTGGAGCCTCAGGAAGACCTCCAGACAGGGGGCCACCAACTGCACCACTTAGGCCGAATAGGGGACCCGTTTCGGACTCAGACTCGGAGTGGGCCCGCTCCTCTGGAGCATCAGGAAGACCTCCAGACAGGGGGCCACCAACTGCCCCACTTAGGCCGAGTAGGGGACCCGTTTCGGCCTCAGACTCTGAGTGGACCCGCTGCTCTGGAGCCTCAGGAAGACCTCCAGACAGGGGGCCACTAACTGCCCCACTTTGGCCGAGAAGGGGACCCGTTTCGGCCTCAGACTCTGAGTGGTCCAGCTCCTCTGGAGCCTCAGGAAGACCCCCAGACAGGGGGCCGACAACTGCACCACTTAGGCCGAATGGGGGACCCGTTTCGGACTTAGACGGCAAGTGGTCCCGCTCCTCTGGAGCCTCAGGAAGACCTCCAGACCGTGGACCACCAACTGCACCACTCGGGCCGAGTAGGGGACCCGTTTCGGCCTTAGACGCCACGTGGTCCCGCTCCTCTGGAGCCTCAGGAAGACCTCCAGACCGTGGACCACCAACTGCACCACTTGGGCCGAGTAGGGGACCCGTTTCGGACTTAGACGCCAAGTGGTCCCGCACCCCTGGATGGTTCTAGAGACCCCCAGACCAGGGGCCACCAACTGCACCACTTGGGCCGAGTAGGGGACCCGTTTCGGCCTTAGACGCCACGTGGTCCCGCTCCTCTGGAGCCTCAGGAAGACCTCCAGACCGGGGGCCACCAACGGCACCACTCAGTCCGACCAGGGGACACCTTTCGGCCTTAGACGCCACGTGGTCCCGCTCCTCTGGAGCCTCAGGAAGACCTCCAGGGCCAGGGGCCACCTTTCCTATATGCCAAACAACCACTGTCCTGCAAAACAGGCCCACAAAACGGTATCAGGCGAAGCCCATAAATCCACAGTGAGCGGACTGTGAAACTTCTTATTTTCGACACCCCTGGTATATATTACCATCCCTGGTAGTCTAAAACGAACCCATGGGAGTCTAAAATGAACCCATGGGATTCTAAACACAACCCATGGTAGTCTAAAACGAACCCATGGGAGTCTAGCAAAAAAAGAACTTAGAAAAATAACGCTTGGATTTTCATTCCTCCAGGCTCACACCGACTCACTGCACAACTCAGTCCGAGTAGGGGACCCATTTCGGACTCAGACTCTGAGTGGACCCGCTGCTCTGGAGCCTCAGGAAGACCTCCAGACAGGGGGCCACCAACTGCACCACTTAGGCCGAATAGGGGACCCGTTTCGGACTCAGACTCTGCGTGGTCCCGCTCCTCTGGAGCTGCAGGAAGACCTCCAGACAGGGGGCCACCGACTGCCCCACTTAGGCCGAATAGGGGACCCGTTTCGGCCTCAGACTCTGCGTGGTCCCGCTCCTCTGGAGCCTCAGGAAGACCTCCAGACCTGGGGCCCACCAACTGCCCCACTTAGGCCGAGAAGGGGACCCGTTTCGGACTCAGACTCGGAGTGGTCCCGCTCCTCTGGAGCATCAGGAAGACCTCCAGACAGGGGGCCACCAACTGCCCCACTTAGGCCGAGTAGGGGACCCGTTTCGGCCTCAGACTCTGCGTGGTCCCGCTCCTCTGGAGCATCAGGAAGACCTCCAGACAGGGGGCCACCAACTGCCCCACTTAGGCCGAGTAAGGGACCCGTTTCGGCCTCAGACTCTGCGTGGTCCCGCTCCTCTGGAGCCGCAGGAAGACCTCCAGACCTGGGGCCACCAACTGCCCCACTTAGGCCGAGAAGGGGACCCGTTTCGGCCTCAGACTCTGAGTGGACCCGCTGCTCTGGAGCCTCAGGAAGACCTCCAGACAGGGGGCCACTAACTGCCCCACTTAGGCCGAGAAGGGGACCCGTTTCGGCCTCAGACTCTGAGTGGTCCCGCTCCTCTGGAGCCTCAGGAAGACCCCCAGACAGGGGGCCACCAACTGCACCACTTAGGCCGACTAGGGGACCCGTTTCGGCCTCAGACTCTGCGTGGTCCCGCTCCTCTGGAGCCGCAGGAAGACCTCCAGACCTGGGGCCACCAACTGCCCCACTTAGGCCGAGAAGGGGACCCGTTTCGGCCTCAGACTCTGAGTGGACCCGCTGCTCTGGAGCCTCAGGAAGACCTCCAGACAGGGGGCCACTAACTGCCCCACTTTGGCCGAGAAGGGGACCCGTTTCGGCCTCAGACTCTGAGTGGTCCCGCTCCTCTGGAGCCTCAGGAAGACCCCCAGACAGGGGGCCGACAACTGCACCACTTAGGCCGAATGGGGGACCCGTTTCGGACTTAGACGGCAAGTGGTCCCGCTCCTCTGGAGCCTCAGGAAGACCTCCAGACCGTGGACCACCAACTGCACCACTCGGGCCGAGTAGGGGACCCGTTTCGGCCTTAGACGCCACGTGGTCCCGCTCCTCTGGAGCCTCAGGAAGACCTCCAGACCGTGGACCACCAACTGCACCACTCGGGCCGAGTAGGGGACCCGTGTCGGCCTTAGACGCCACGTGGTCCCGCTCCTCTGGAGCCTCAGGAAGACCTCCAGACCGTGGACCACCAACTGCACCACTCAGTCCGACCAGGGGACCCGTTTCGGCCTTAGACGCCACGTGGTCCCGCTCCTCTGGAGCCTCAGGAAGACCTCCAGACCGGGGGCCACCAACGGCACCACTCAGTCCGACCAGGGGACCCGTTTCGGCCTTAGACGCCACGTGGTCCCGCTCCTCTGGAGCCTCAGGAGGACCTCCAGACCGGGGGCCACCAACGGCCCCACTCAGTCCGACCAGGGGACCCGTTTCGGCCTTAGACGCCACGTGGTCCCGCTCCTCTGGAGCCTCAGGAAGACCTCCAGACCGGGGGTCACCAACGGCACCACTCAGTCCGACCAGGGGACCCGAATCGGCCTTAGACGCCACGGGGTCCCGCTCCTCTGGAGCCTCAGGAAGACTTCCAGACCAGGGGCCACCTTTCTTATATGTCAAACGACCACTGTCCTGCAAAACAGGCCCACAAAACGGTACCAGGCGAAGCCCATAAATCCACAGTGAGCGGACTGTGAAATTTCTTATTTTCGAGACCCCTGCTAACCCTATATTACCATCCCTGGTAGTCTAAAACGAACCCATGGGAGTCTAGCAGAAAAATGACTTAGAAAAAAAACGCTTGGTTTTTCAAACGAAGCCAAGGAATCCACAGTGAGCGGACTGTGAAATTTCTTATTTAACAATTTATAATAATAATAATAGTTAATAATAAGAATAAGAATAATAATAAGAATAATAATAATAAGAAGAATAATAATAAGAATAATAATAATAATAAGAATAATAATAAGAATAAGAATAAGAAGAATAACAATAAGAGTAACAATACAAAGAAGAATAACAATAAGAATAAGAGGAATAACAATAAGAAATCAGGTCTCAGCACCAATCCCACATGCTCTCTGTCCCTCCCTTGCCATGGGAGCCCACACACACACACACACACACACACACACACACACACACACACACACACACACATATGACCTCTATCTCTACCCAGGAATAGGAGGCTCAGCTCTGGTGTGTGTGTTTCCAGCTTCCCCCTATAGGCCCACACACACACAACACCTCTATTTCTACCCAGGAAAAGGAGGCTCAGCTCTGGTGTGTGTGTTTCCAGCTTCCCCCTATAGTCCCCACACACAAAATACCTCTATTTCTACCCAGGAAAAGGAGGCTCAGCTCTGGTGTGTGTGTTTCCAGCTTCCCCCTATAGGCCCCCCCACACACACACAACACCTCTATCTCTACCCAGGAATAGGAGGCTCAGCTCTGGGATGAGTGTTTCCAGCTTCCCCCTATAGGCCCAAACACACAAGTCCTCTGTCTCTACCCAGGAATAGGAGGCTCAGCACTGGTGTGTGTGTGTGTGTTTCCAGCTTCCCCCTATAGTCCCCACACACAAAATACCTCTATTTCTACCCAGGAAAAGGAGGCTCAGCTCTGGTGTGTGTGTTTCCAGCTTCCCCCTATAGGCCCCCCCACACACACACAACACCTCTATCTCTACCCAGGAATAGGAGGCTCAGCTCTGGTGTGTGTGTTTCCAGCTTCCCCCTATAGGCCCCCCCACACACACACACAACACCTCTATCTCTACCCAGGAATAGGAGGCTCAGCTCTGGGATGAGTGTTTCCAGCTTCCCCCTATAGGCCCAAACACACAAGTCCTCTGTCTCTACCCAGGAATAGGAGGCTCAGCACTGGTGTGTGTGTGTTTCCAGCTTCCCCCTATAGTCCCCACACACAAAATACCTCTATTTCTACCCAGGAAAAGGAGGCTCAGCTCTGGTGTGTGTGTTTCCAGCTTCCCCCTATAGGCCCCCCCACACACACACACACACACACAACACCTCTATCTCTACCCAGGAATAGGAGGCTCAGCTCTGGGATGAGTGTTTCCAGCTTCCCCCTATGGGCCCAAACACACAAGTCCTCTGTCTCTACCCAGGAATAGGAGGCTCAGCACTGGTGTGTG
>NC_136949.1:21483007-21488007 GCF_949987615.1 Pollachius pollachius | reverse complement strand
ACCCGCTCCTCTGGAGCCTCAAGAAGACCTCCAGACAGGGGGCCACCAACTGCACCACTCAGGCCGAGTAGGGGACCCGTTTCGGCCTCAGACTCTGAGTGGACCCGCTCCTCTGGAGCCTCAGGAAGACCTCCAGACAGGGGGCCCACTAACTGCACCACATGGGCCGAGTAGGGGACCCGTTTCGGACTTAGACGCCAAGTGGTCCCGCACCCCTGGATGGTTCTAGAGACCCCCAGACCAGGGGCCACCAACTGCACCACTTGGGCCGAGTAGGGGACCCGTTTCGGCCTTAGACGCCACGTGGTCCCGCTCCTCTGGAGCCTCAGGAAGACCTCCAGACCGGGGGCCACCAACGGCACCACTCAGTCCGACCAGGGGACACCTTTCGGCCTTAGACGCCACGTGGTCCCGCTCCTCTGGAGCCTCAGGAAGACCTCCAGGGCCAGGGGCCACCTTTCCTATATGCCAAACAACCACTGTCCTGCAAAACAGGCCCACAAAACGGTATCAGGCGAAGCCCATAAATCCACAGTGAGCGGACTGTGAAACTTCTTATTTTCGACACCCCTGGTATATATTACCATCCCTGGTAGTCTAAAACGAACCCATGGGAGTCTAAAATGAACCCATGGGATTCTAAACACAACCCATGGTAGTCTAAAACGAACCCATGGGAGTCTAGCAAAAAAAGAACTTAGAAAAATAACGCTTGGATTTTCATTCCTCCAGGCTCACACCGACTCACTGCACAACTCAGTCCGAGTAGGGGACCCATATCGGACTCAGACTCTGAGTGGACCCGCTGCTCTGGAGCCTCAGGAAGACCTCCAGACAGGGGGCCACCAACTGCACCACTTAGGCCGAATAGGGGACCCGTTTCGGACTCAGACTCTGCGTGGTCCCGCTCCTCTGGAGCTGCAGGAAGACCCCCAGACAGGGGGCCACCGACTGCCCCACTTAGGCCGAATAGGGGACCCGTTTCGGCCTCAGACTCTGCGTGGTCCCGCTCCTCTGGAGCCTCAGGAAGACCTCCAGACCTGGGGCCCACCAACTGCCCCACTTAGGCCGAGAAGGGGACCCGTTTCGGCCAAAGACTCTGAGTGGACCCGCTGCTCTGGAGCCTCAGGAAGACCTCCAGACAGGGGGCCACCAACTGCACCACTTAGGCCGAATAGGGGACCCGTTTCGGACTCAGACTCGGAGTGGTCCCGCTCCTCTGGAGCATCAGGAAGACCTCCAGACAGGGGGCCACCAACTGCCCCACTTAGGCCGAGTAGGGGACCCGTTTCGGCCTCAGACTCTGCGTGGTCCCGCTCCTCTGGAGCATCAGGAAGACCTCCAGACAGGGGGCCACCCACTGCCCCACTTAGGCCGAGTAAGGGACCCGTTTCGGCCTCAGACTCTGCGTGGTCCCGCTCCTCTGGAGCCGCAGGAAGACCTCCAGACCTGGGGCCACCAACTGCCCCACTTAGGCCGAGAAGGGGACCCGTTTCGGCCTCAGACTCTGAGTGGACCCGCTGCTCTGGAGCCTCAGGAAGACCTCCAGACAGGGGGCAACTAACTGCCCCACTTAGGCCGAGAAGGGGACCCGTTTCGGCCTCAGACTCTGAGTGGTCCCGCTCCTCTGGAGCCTCAGGAAGACCCCCAGACAGGGGGCCACCAACTGCACCACTTAGGCCGAGTAGGGGACCCGTTTCGGCCTCAGACTCTGCGTGGTCCCGCTCCTCTGGAGCCGCAGGAAGACCTCCAGACCTGGGGCCACCAACTGCCCCACTTAGGCCGAGAAGGGGACCCGTTTCGGCCTCAGACTCTGAGTGGACCCGCTGCTCTGGAGCCTCAGGAAGACCTCCAGACAGGGGGCCACTAACTGCCCCACTTTGGCCGAGAAGGGGACCCGTTTCGGCCTCAGACTCTGAGTGGTCCCGCTCCTCTGGAGCCTCAGGAAGACCCCCAGACAGGGGGCCGACAACTGCACCACTTAGGCCGAATGGGGGACCCGTTTCGGACTTAGACGGCAAGTGGTCCCGCTCCTCTGGAGCCTCAGGAAGACCTCCAGACCGTGGACCACCAACTGCACCACTCGGGCCGAGTAGGGGACCCGTTTCGGCCTTAGACGCCACGTGGTCCCGCTCCTCTGGAGCCTCAGGAAGACCTCCAGACCGTGGACCACCAACTGCACCACTCGGGCCGAGTAGGGGACCCGTTTCGGCCTTAGACGCCACGTGGTCCCGCTCCTCTGGAGCCTCAGGAAGACCTCCAGACCGTGGACCACCAACTGCACCACTCGGGCCGAGTAGGGGACCCGTGTCGGCCTTAGACGCCACGTGGTCCCGCTCCTCTGGAGCCTCAGGAAGACCTCCAGACCGTGGACCACCAACTGCACCACTCAGTCCGACCAGGGGACCCGTTTCGGCCTTAGACGCCACGTGGTCCTGCTCCTCTGGAGCCTCAGGAAGACCTCCAGACCGGGGGTCACCAACGGCACCACTCAGTCCGACCAGGGGACCCGTTTCGGCCTTAGACGCCACGTGGTCCTGCTCCTCTGGAGCCTCAGGAAGACCTCCAGACCGGGGGTCACCAACGGCACCACTCAGTCCGACCAGGGGACCCGAATCGGCCTTAGACGCCACGGGGTCCCGCTCCTCTGGAGCCTCAGGAAGACTTCCAGACCAGGGGCCACCTTTCTTATATGTCAAACGACCACTGTCCTGCAAAACAGGCCCACAAAACGGTACCAGGCGAAGCCCATAAATTCACAGTGAGCGGACTGTGAAATTTCTTATTTTCGAGACCCCTGCTAACCCTATATTACCATCCCTGGTAGTCTAAAACGAACCCATGGGAGTCTAGCAGAAAAATGACTTAGAAAAAAAACGCTTGGTTTTTCAAACGAAGCCAAGGAATCCACAGTGAGCGGACTGTGAAATTTCTTGTTTAACAATTTATAATAATAATAATAGTTAATAATAAGAATAATAATTAGAATAATAATAAGAATAATAATAATAAGAATAATAATAATAATAATAATAATAAGAATAATAATAAGAATAAGAATAAGAAGAATAACAATAAGAGTAACAATACAAAGAAGAATAACAATAAGAATAAGAGGAATAACAATAAGAAATCAGGTCTCAGCACCAATCCCACATGCTCTCTGTCCCTCCCTTGCCATGGGAGCCCACACACACACACACACACACACACACACACACACACACACACACACACACACACACACACACACACACACACACACACACACACACACACAACACCTCTATCTCTACCCAGGAATAGGAGGCTCAGCTCTGGTGTGTGTGTTTCCAGCTTCCCCCTACAGGCCCCCACACACACAACACCTCTATCTCTACCCAGGAATAGGAGGCTCAGCTCTGGGATGAGTGTTTCCAGCTTCCCCCTATAGGCCCACACACACACAAGTCCTCTGTCTCTACCCAGGAATAGGAGGCTCAGCACTGTTGTGTGTGTTTCCAGCTTCCCCCTATAGTCCCCACACACAAAATACCTCTATTTCTACCCAGGAAAAGGAGGCTCAGCTCTGGTGTGTGTGTTTCCAGCTTCCCCCTATAGGCCCCCACACACACACACACACAACACCTCTATCTCTACCCAGGAATAGGAGGCTCAGCTCTGGGATGAGTGTTTCCAGCTTCCCCCTATGGGCCCAAACACACAAGTCCTCTGTCTCTACCCAGGAATAGGAGGCTCAGCACTGGTGTGTGTGTGTTTCCAGCTTCCCCCTATAGTCCCCACACACAAAATACCTCTATTTCTACCCAGGAAAAGGAGGCTCAGCTCTGGTGTGTGTGTTTCCAGCTTCCCCCTATAGTCCCCACACACAAAATACCTCTATTTCTACCCAGGAAAAGGAGGCTCAGCTCTGGTGTGTGTGTTTCCAGCTTCCCCCTATAGGCCCCCCCCCACACACACAACACCTCTATCTCTACCCAGGAATAGGAGGCTCAGCTCTGGGAGGAGTGTTTCCAGCTTCCCCCTATAGGCCCAAACACACAAGTCCTCTGTCTCTACCCAGGAATAGGAGGCTCAGCACTGGTGTGTGTGTGTGTTTCCAGCTTCCCCCTATAGTCCCCACACACAAAATACCTCTATTTCTACCCAGGAAAAGGAGGCTCAGCTCTGGTGTGTGTGTTTCCAGCTTCCCCCTATAGGCCCCCCCACACACACACAACACCCCTATCTCTACCCAGGAATAGGAGGCTCAGCTCTGGGATGAGTGTTTCCAGCTTCCCCCTATGGGCCCAAACACACAAGTCCTCTGTCTCTACCCAGGAATAGGAGGCTCAGCACTGGTGTGTGTGTGTGTTTCCAGCTTCCCCCTATAGTCCCCACACACAAAATACCTCCATCCCTACCCAGGAATAGGAGCCTCAACTCGGGGATGTGTGTTTCCAGCTTCCCCCCATAGGCCCACACTCACTCTATCCCTACCCAGGAATTGGAGGCCCAGCTCTGGGATAAGTGTTTCCATCTCCCCCTGTAGACCCATACCCACACACACACACACACACACACACACACACACACACACACACACACACACACACACACACACACACACACACACACACACACACACACACACACACACACACACACACACACACACACACTCCAACTCCATCCCTACCCAGGAACAGGAGCCTCAACTCGGGGATGTGTGTTTCCAGCTTCCCCCCATAGGCCCACACTCACTCTATCCCTACCCAGGAATTGGAGGCCCAGCTCTGGGATAAGTGTTTCCATCTCCCCCTGTAGACCCATACCCACACACACACACACACACACACACACACACACACACACACACACACACACACACACACACACACACACACACACACACACACACACACACACACACACACTCCATCCCTACCCAGGAACAGGAGCCTCAACTCGGGGATGTGTGTTTACAGCTTCCCCCCATAGGCCCACACTCACTCTATCCC
>NC_136949.1:21468007-21473007 GCF_949987615.1 Pollachius pollachius | reverse complement strand
GCTCCTCTGGAGCCTCAAGAAGACCTCCAGACAGGGGGCCACCAACTGCACCACTCAGGCCGAGTAGGGGACCCGTTTCGGCCTCAGACACTGAGTGGTCCCGCTCCTCTGGAGCCTCAGGAAGACCTCCAGACAGGGGGCCCGCTTACTGCACCACTTAGGCCGAGTAGGGGACCCGTTTCGGCCTCAGACTCTGAGTGGACCCGCTCCTCTGGAGCCTCACCAAGACCCCCAGACAGGGGGCCACCAACTGCACCACTTAGGCCGAGTAGGGGACCCGTTTCGGCCTCAGACTCTGAGTGGACCCGCTCCTCTGGAGCCTCAAGAAGACCTCCAGACAGGGGGCCACCAACTGCACCACTCAGGCCGAGTAGGGGACCCGTTTCGGCCTCAGACACTGAGTGGTCCCGCTCCTCTGGAGCCTCAGGAAGACCTCCAGACAGGGGGCCCGCTTACTGCACCACTTAGGCCGAGTAGGGGACCCGTTTCGGCCTCAGACTCTGAGTGGACCCGCTCCTCTGGAGCCTCACCAAGACCCCCAGACAGGGGGCCACCAACTGCACCACTTAGGCCGAGTAGGGGACCCGTTTCGGCCTCAGACTCTGAGTGGACCCGCTCCTCTGGAGCCTCAAGAAGACCTCCAGACAGGGGGCCACCAACTGCACCACTCAGGCCGAGTAGGGGACCCGTTTCGGCCTCAGACTCTGAGTGGACCCGCTCCTCTGGAGCCTCAGGAAGACCTCCAGACAGGGGGCCCACTAACTGCACCACATGGGCCGAGTAGGGGACCCGTTTCGGACTTAGACGCCAAGTGGTCCCGCACCCCTGGATGGTTCTAGAGACCCCCAGACCAGGGGCCACCAACTGCACCACTTGGGCCGAGTAGGGGACCCGTTTCGGCCTTAGACGCCACGTGGTCCCGCTCCTCTGGAGCCTCAGGAAGACCTCCAGACCGGGGGCCACCAACGGCACCACTCAGTCCGACCAGGGGACACCTTTCGGCCTTAGACGCCACGTGGTCCCGCTCCTCTGGAGCCTCAGGAAGACCTCCAGGGCCAGGGGCCACCTTTCCTATATGCCAAACAACCACTGTCCTGCAAAACAGGCCCACAAAACGGTATCAGGCGAAGCCCATAAATCCACAGTGAGCGGACTGTGAAACTTCTTATTTTCGACACCCCTGGTATATATTACCATCCCTGGTAGTCTAAAACGAACCCATGGGAGTCTAAAATGAACCCATGGGATTCTAAACACAACCCATGGTAGTCTAAAACGAACCCATGGGAGTCTAGCAAAAAAAGAACTTAGAAAAATAACGCTTGGATTTTCATTCCTCCAGGCTCACACCGACTCACTGCACAACTCAGTCCGAGTAGGGGACCCATATCGGACTCAGACTCTGAGTGGACCCGCTGCTCTGGAGCCTCAGGAAGACCTCCAGACAGGGGGCCACCAACTGCACCACTTAGGCCGAATAGGGGACCCGTTTCGGACTCAGACTCTGCGTGGTCCCGCTCCTCTGGAGCTGCAGGAAGACCCCCAGACAGGGGGCCACCGACTGCCCCACTTAGGCCGAATAGGGGACCCGTTTCGGCCTCAGACTCTGCGTGGTCCCGCTCCTCTGGAGCCTCAGGAAGACCTCCAGACCTGGGGCCCACCAACTGCCCCACTTAGGCCGAGAAGGGGACCCGTTTCGGCCAAAGACTCTGAGTGGACCCGCTGCTCTGGAGCCTCAGGAAGACCTCCAGACAGGGGGCCACCAACTGCACCACTTAGGCCGAATAGGGGACCCGTTTCGGACTCAGACTCGGAGTGGTCCCGCTCCTCTGGAGCATCAGGAAGACCTCCAGACAGGGGGCCACCAACTGCCCCACTTAGGCCGAGTAGGGGACCCGTTTCGGCCTCAGACTCTGCGTGGTCCCGCTCCTCTGGAGCATCAGGAAGACCTCCAGACAGGGGGCCACCCACTGCCCCACTTAGGCCGAGTAAGGGACCCGTTTCGGCCTCAGACTCTGCGTGGTCCCGCTCCTCTGGAGCCGCAGGAAGACCTCCAGACCTGGGGCCACCAACTGCCCCACTTAGGCCGAGAAGGGGACCCGTTTCGGCCTCAGACTCTGAGTGGACCCGCTGCTCTGGAGCCTCAGGAAGACCTCCAGACAGGGGGCAACTAACTGCCCCACTTAGGCCGAGAAGGGGACCCGTTTCGGCCTCAGACTCTGAGTGGTCCCGCTCCTCTGGAGCCTCAGGAAGACCCCCAGACAGGGGGCCACCAACTGCACCACTTAGGCCGAGTAGGGGACCCGTTTCGGCCTCAGACTCTGCGTGGTCCCGCTCCTCTGGAGCCGCAGGAAGACCTCCAGACCTGGGGCCACCAACTGCCCCACTTAGGCCGAGAAGGGGACCCGTTTCGGCCTCAGACTCTGAGTGGACCCGCTGCTCTGGAGCCTCAGGAAGACCTCCAGACAGGGGGCCACTAACTGCCCCACTTTGGCCGAGAAGGGGACCCGTTTCGGCCTCAGACTCTGAGTGGTCCCGCTCCTCTGGAGCCTCAGGAAGACCCCCAGACAGGGGGCCGACAACTGCACCACTTAGGCCGAATGGGGGACCCGTTTCGGACTTAGACGGCAAGTGGTCCCGCTCCTCTGGAGCCTCAGGAAGACCTCCAGACCGTGGACCACCAACTGCACCACTCGGGCCGAGTAGGGGACCCGTTTCGGCCTTAGACGCCACGTGGTCCCGCTCCTCTGGAGCCTCAGGAAGACCTCCAGACCGTGGACCACCAACTGCACCACTCGGGCCGAGTAGGGGACCCGTTTCGGCCTTAGACGCCACGTGGTCCCGCTCCTCTGGAGCCTCAGGAAGACCTCCAGACCGTGGACCACCAACTGCACCACTCGGGCCGAGTAGGGGACCCGTGTCGGCCTTAGACGCCACGTGGTCCCGCTCCTCTGGAGCCTCAGGAAGACCTCCAGACCGTGGACCACCAACTGCACCACTCAGTCCGACCAGGGGACCCGTTTCGGCCTTAGACGCCACGTGGTCCTGCTCCTCTGGAGCCTCAGGAAGACCTCCAGACCGGGGGTCACCAACGGCACCACTCAGTCCGACCAGGGGACCCGTTTCGGCCTTAGACGCCACGTGGTCCTGCTCCTCTGGAGCCTCAGGAAGACCTCCAGACCGGGGGTCACCAACGGCACCACTCAGTCCGACCAGGGGACCCGAATCGGCCTTAGACGCCACGGGGTCCCGCTCCTCTGGAGCCTCAGGAAGACTTCCAGACCAGGGGCCACCTTTCTTATATGTCAAACGACCACTGTCCTGCAAAACAGGCCCACAAAACGGTACCAGGCGAAGCCCATAAATTCACAGTGAGCGGACTGTGAAATTTCTTATTTTCGAGACCCCTGCTAACCCTATATTACCATCCCTGGTAGTCTAAAACGAACCCATGGGAGTCTAGCAGAAAAATGACTTAGAAAAAAAACGCTTGGTTTTTCAAACGAAGCCAAGGAATCCACAGTGAGCGGACTGTGAAATTTCTTGTTTAACAATTTATAATAATAATAATAGTTAATAATAAGAATAATAATTAGAATAATAATAAGAATAATAATAATAAGAATAATAATAATAATAATAATAATAAGAATAATAATAAGAATAAGAATAAGAAGAATAACAATAAGAGTAACAATACAAAGAAGAATAACAATAAGAATAAGAGGAATAACAATAAGAAATCAGGTCTCAGCACCAATCCCACATGCTCTCTGTCCCTCCCTTGCCATGGGAGCCCACACACACACACACACACACACACACACACACACACACACACACACACACACACACACACACACACACACACACACACACACACACACACACACACACCTCTATCTCTACCCAGGAATAGGAGGCTCAGCTCTGGTGTGTGTGTTTCCAGCTTCCCCCTACAGGCCCCCACACACACAACACCTCTATCTCTACCCAGGAATAGGAGGCTCAGCTCTGGGATGAGTGTTTCCAGCTTCCCCCTATAGGCCCACACACACACAAGTCCTCTGTCTCTACCCAGGAATAGGAGGCTCAGCACTGTTGTGTGTGTTTCCAGCTTCCCCCTATAGTCCCCACACACAAAATACCTCTATTTCTACCCAGGAAAAGGAGGCTCAGCTCTGGTGTGTGTGTTTCCAGCTTCCCCCTATAGGCCCCCACACACACACACACACAACACCTCTATCTCTACCCAGGAATAGGAGGCTCAGCTCTGGGATGAGTGTTTCCAGCTTCCCCCTATGGGCCCAAACACACAAGTCCTCTGTCTCTACCCAGGAATAGGAGGCTCAGCACTGGTGTGTGTGTGTTTCCAGCTTCCCCCTATAGTCCCCACACACAAAATACCTCTATTTCTACCCAGGAAAAGGAGGCTCAGCTCTGGTGTGTGTGTTTCCAGCTTCCCCCTATAGTCCCCACACACAAAATACCTCTATTTCTACCCAGGAAAAGGAGGCTCAGCTCTGGTGTGTGTGTTTCCAGCTTCCCCCTATAGGCCCCCCCCCACACACACAACACCTCTATCTCTACCCAGGAATAGGAGGCTCAGCTCTGGGAGGAGTGTTTCCAGCTTCCCCCTATAGGCCCAAACACACAAGTCCTCTGTCTCTACCCAGGAATAGGAGGCTCAGCACTGGTGTGTGTGTGTGTTTCCAGCTTCCCCCTATAGTCCCCACACACAAAATACCTCTATTTCTACCCAGGAAAAGGAGGCTCAGCTCTGGTGTGTGTGTTTCCAGCTTCCCCCTATAGGCCCCCCCACACACACACAACACCCCTATCTCTACCCAGGAATAGGAGGCTCAGCTCTGGGATGAGTGTTTCCAGCTTCCCCCTATGGGCCCAAACACACAAGTCCTCTGTCTCTACCCAGGAATAGGAGGCTCAGCACTGGTGTGTGTGTGTGTTTCCAGCTTCCCCCTATAGTCCCCACACACAAA
>NC_136949.1:21453007-21458007 GCF_949987615.1 Pollachius pollachius | reverse complement strand
GGCCTCAGGAAGACCTCCAGACAGGGGGCCACCAACTGCACCATTCAGTCCGAGTAGGGGACCCGTTTCGGCCTCAGACTCTGAGTGGACCCGCTCCTCTGGAGCCTCAGGAAGACCTCCAGACAGGGGGCCCACTAACTCCACCACTTAGGCCGAGTAGGGGACCCGTTTCGGCCTCAGACTCTGAGTGGACCCACTCCTCTGGAGCCTCAGGAAGACCTCCAGACAGGGGGCCCACTAACTGCACCACTTAGGCCGAGTAGGGGACCCGTTTCGGCCTCAGACTCTGAGTGGACCCGCTCCTCTGGAGCCTCAGGAAGACCTCCAGACAGGGGGCCACCAACTGCACCACTTAGGCCGAGTAGGGGACCCGTTTCGGCCTCAGACTCTGAGTGGTCCCTCTCCTCTGGAGCCTCAGGAAGACCTCCAGACAGGGGGCCACCAACTGCACCACTTAGGCCGAATGGGGGACCCGTTTCGGCCTCAGACTCTGAGTGGTCCCGCTCCTCTGGAGCCTCAGGAAGACCTCCAGACAGGGGGCCCACTAACTGCACCACTTAGGCCGAGTAGGGGACCCGTTTCGGCCTCAGACTCTGAGTGGACCCGCTCCTCTGGAGCCTCAAGAAGACCTCCAGACAGGGGGCCACCAACTGCACCACTCAGGCCGAGTAGGGGACCCGTTTCGGCCTCAGACACTGAGTGGTCCCGCTCCTCTGGAGCCTCAGGAAGACCTCCAGACAGGGGGCCCGCTTACTGCACCACTTAGGCCGAGTAGGGGACCCGTTTCGGCCTCAGACTCTGAGTGGACCCGCTCCTCTGGAGCCTCACCAAGACCCCCAGACAGGGGGCCACCAACTGCACCACTTAGGCCGAGTAGGGGACCCGTTTCGGCCTCAGACTCTGAGTGGACCCGCTCCTCTGGAGCCTCAAGAAGACCTCCAGACAGGGGGCCACCAACTGCACCACTCAGGCCGAGTAGGGGACCCGTTTCGGCCTCAGACACTGAGTGGTCCCGCTCCTCTGGAGCCTCAGGAAGACCTCCAGACAGGGGGCCCGCTTACTGCACCACTTAGGCCGAGTAGGGGACCCGTTTCGGCCTCAGACTCTGAGTGGACCCGCTCCTCTGGAGCCTCACCAAGACCCCCAGACAGGGGGCCACCAACTGCACCACTTAGGCCGAGTAGGGGACCCGTTTCGGCCTCAGACTCTGAGTGGACCCGCTCCTCTGGAGCCTCAAGAAGACCTCCAGACAGGGGGCCACCAACTGCACCACTCAGGCCGAGTAGGGGACCCGTTTCGGCCTCAGACTCTGAGTGGACCCGCTCCTCTGGAGCCTCAGGAAGACCTCCAGACAGGGGGCCCACTAACTGCACCACATGGGCCGAGTAGGGGACCCGTTTCGGACTTAGACGCCAAGTGGTCCCGCACCCCTGGATGGTTCTAGAGACCCCCAGACCAGGGGCCACCAACTGCACCACTTGGGCCGAGTAGGGGACCCGTTTCGGCCTTAGACGCCACGTGGTCCCGCTCCTCTGGAGCCTCAGGAAGACCTCCAGACCGGGGGCCACCAACGGCACCACTCAGTCCGACCAGGGGACACCTTTCGGCCTTAGACGCCACGTGGTCCCGCTCCTCTGGAGCCTCAGGAAGACCTCCAGGGCCAGGGGCCACCTTTCCTATATGCCAAACAACCACTGTCCTGCAAAACAGGCCCACAAAACGGTATCAGGCGAAGCCCATAAATCCACAGTGAGCGGACTGTGAAACTTCTTATTTTCGACACCCCTGGTATATATTACCATCCCTGGTAGTCTAAAACGAACCCATGGGAGTCTAAAATGAACCCATGGGATTCTAAACACAACCCATGGTAGTCTAAAACGAACCCATGGGAGTCTAGCAAAAAAAGAACTTAGAAAAATAACGCTTGGATTTTCATTCCTCCAGGCTCACACCGACTCACTGCACAACTCAGTCCGAGTAGGGGACCCATATCGGACTCAGACTCTGAGTGGACCCGCTGCTCTGGAGCCTCAGGAAGACCTCCAGACAGGGGGCCACCAACTGCACCACTTAGGCCGAATAGGGGACCCGTTTCGGACTCAGACTCTGCGTGGTCCCGCTCCTCTGGAGCTGCAGGAAGACCCCCAGACAGGGGGCCACCGACTGCCCCACTTAGGCCGAATAGGGGACCCGTTTCGGCCTCAGACTCTGCGTGGTCCCGCTCCTCTGGAGCCTCAGGAAGACCTCCAGACCTGGGGCCCACCAACTGCCCCACTTAGGCCGAGAAGGGGACCCGTTTCGGCCAAAGACTCTGAGTGGACCCGCTGCTCTGGAGCCTCAGGAAGACCTCCAGACAGGG
Organism: Pollachius pollachius; assembly: GCF_949987615.1. Taxonomy (NCBI): domain Eukaryota; kingdom Metazoa; phylum Chordata; class Actinopteri; order Gadiformes; family Gadidae; genus Pollachius; species Pollachius pollachius. The sequence continues at coordinate 21,455,645 of NC_136949.1, read as the reverse complement.
GGCCACCAACTGCACCACTTAGGCCGAATAGGGGACCCGTTTCGGACTCAGACTCGGAGTGGTCCCGCTCCTCTGGAGCATCAGGAAGACCTCCAGACAGGGGGCCACCAACTGCCCCACTTAGGCCGAGTAGGGGACCCGTTTCGGCCTCAGACTCTGCGTGGTCCCGCTCCTCTGGAGCATCAGGAAGACCTCCAGACAGGGGGCCACCCACTGCCCCACTTAGGCCGAGTAAGGGACCCGTTTCGGCCTCAGACTCTGCGTGGTCCCGCTCCTCTGGAGCCGCAGGAAGACCTCCAGACCTGGGGCCACCAACTGCCCCACTTAGGCCGAGAAGGGGACCCGTTTCGGCCTCAGACTCTGAGTGGACCCGCTGCTCTGGAGCCTCAGGAAGACCTCCAGACAGGGGGCAACTAACTGCCCCACTTAGGCCGAGAAGGGGACCCGTTTCGGCCTCAGACTCTGAGTGGTCCCGCTCCTCTGGAGCCTCAGGAAGACCCCCAGACAGGGGGCCACCAACTGCACCACTTAGGCCGAGTAGGGGACCCGTTTCGGCCTCAGACTCTGCGTGGTCCCGCTCCTCTGGAGCCGCAGGAAGACCTCCAGACCTGGGGCCACCAACTGCCCCACTTAGGCCGAGAAGGGGACCCGTTTCGGCCTCAGACTCTGAGTGGACCCGCTGCTCTGGAGCCTCAGGAAGACCTCCAGACAGGGGGCCACTAACTGCCCCACTTTGGCCGAGAAGGGGACCCGTTTCGGCCTCAGACTCTGAGTGGTCCCGCTCCTCTGGAGCCTCAGGAAGACCCCCAGACAGGGGGCCGACAACTGCACCACTTAGGCCGAATGGGGGACCCGTTTCGGACTTAGACGGCAAGTGGTCCCGCTCCTCTGGAGCCTCAGGAAGACCTCCAGACCGTGGACCACCAACTGCACCACTCGGGCCGAGTAGGGGACCCGTTTCGGCCTTAGACGCCACGTGGTCCCGCTCCTCTGGAGCCTCAGGAAGACCTCCAGACCGTGGACCACCAACTGCACCACTCGGGCCGAGTAGGGGACCCGTTTCGGCCTTAGACGCCACGTGGTCCCGCTCCTCTGGAGCCTCAGGAAGACCTCCAGACCGTGGACCACCAACTGCACCACTCGGGCCGAGTAGGGGACCCGTGTCGGCCTTAGACGCCACGTGGTCCCGCTCCTCTGGAGCCTCAGGAAGACCTCCAGACCGTGGACCACCAACTGCACCACTCAGTCCGACCAGGGGACCCGTTTCGGCCTTAGACGCCACGTGGTCCTGCTCCTCTGGAGCCTCAGGAAGACCTCCAGACCGGGGGTCACCAACGGCACCACTCAGTCCGACCAGGGGACCCGTTTCGGCCTTAGACGCCACGTGGTCCTGCTCCTCTGGAGCCTCAGGAAGACCTCCAGACCGGGGGTCACCAACGGCACCACTCAGTCCGACCAGGGGACCCGAATCGGCCTTAGACGCCACGGGGTCCCGCTCCTCTGGAGCCTCAGGAAGACTTCCAGACCAGGGGCCACCTTTCTTATATGTCAAACGACCACTGTCCTGCAAAACAGGCCCACAAAACGGTACCAGGCGAAGCCCATAAATTCACAGTGAGCGGACTGTGAAATTTCTTATTTTCGAGACCCCTGCTAACCCTATATTACCATCCCTGGTAGTCTAAAACGAACCCATGGGAGTCTAGCAGAAAAATGACTTAGAAAAAAAACGCTTGGTTTTTCAAACGAAGCCAAGGAATCCACAGTGAGCGGACTGTGAAATTTCTTGTTTAACAATTTATAATAATAATAATAGTTAATAATAAGAATAATAATTAGAATAATAATAAGAATAATAATAATAAGAATAATAATAATAATAATAATAATAAGAATAATAATAAGAATAAGAATAAGAAGAATAACAATAAGAGTAACAATACAAAGAAGAATAACAATAAGAATAAGAGGAATAACAATAAGAAATCAGGTCTCAGCACCAATCCCACATGCTCTCTGTCCCTCCCTTGCCATGGGAGCCCACACACACACACACACACACACACACACACACACACACACACACACACACACACACACACACACACACACACACACACACACACACACACACACACACAACACCTCTATCTCTACCCAGGAATAGGAGGCTCAGCTCTGGTGTGTGTGTTTCCAGCTTCCCCCTACAGGCCCCCACACACACAACACCTCTATCTCTACCCAGGAATAGGAGGCTCAGCTCTGGGATGAGTGTTTCCAGCTTCCCCCTATAGGCCCACACACACACAAGTCCTCTGTCTCTACCCAGGAATAGGAGGCTCAGCACTGTTGTGTGTGTTTCCAGCTTCCCCCTATAGTCCCCACACACAAAATACCTCTATTTCTACCCAGGAAAAGGAGGCTCAGCTCTGGTGTGTGTGTTTCCAGCTTCCCCCTATAGGCCCCCACACACACACACACACACAACACCTCTATCTCTACCCAGGAATAGGAGGCTCAGCTCTGGGATGAGTGTTTCCAGCTTCCCCCTATGGGCCCAAACACACAAGTCCTCTGTCTCTACCCAGGAATAGGAGGCTCAGCACTGGTGTGTGTGTGTTTCCAGCTTCCCCCTATA
>NC_136949.1:21449735-21452807 GCF_949987615.1 Pollachius pollachius | reverse complement strand
CCCACTTTGGCCGAGAAGGGGACCCGTTTCGGCCTCAGACTCTGAGTGGTCCCGCTCCTCTGGAGCCTCAGGAAGACCCCCAGACAGGGGGCCGACAACTGCACCACTTAGGCCGAATGGGGGACCCGTTTCGGACTTAGACGGCAAGTGGTCCCGCTCCTCTGGAGCCTCAGGAAGACCTCCAGACCGTGGACCACCAACTGCACCACTTGGGCCGAGTAGGGGACCCGTGTCGGCCTCAGACTCTGCGTGGTCCCGCTCCTCTGGAGCATCAGGAAGACCTCCAGACAGGGGGCCACCAACTGCCCCACTTAGGCCGAGTAGGGGACCCGTTTCGGCCTTAGACGCCACGTGGTCCCGCTCCTCTGGAGCCTCAGGAAGACTTCCAGACCAGGGGCCACCTTTCTTATATGTCAAACGACCACTGTCCTGCAAAACAGGCCCACAAAACGGTACCAGGCGAAGCCCATAAATCCACAGTGAGCGGACTGTGAAATTTCTTATTTTCGAGACCCCTGCTAACCCTATATTACCATCCCTGGTAGTCTAAAACGAACCCATGGGAGTCTAGCAGAAAAATGACTTAGAAAAAAAACGCTTGGTTTTTCAAACGAAGCCAAGGAATCCACAGTGAGCGGACTGTGAAATTTCTTGTTTAACAATTTATAATAATAATAATAGTTAATAATAAGAATAAGAATAATAATAAGAATAATAATAATAAGAAGAATAATAAGAAGAATAATAATAATAATAAGAAGAATAATAATAAGAATAAGAATAAGAAGAATAACAATAAGAGTAACAATACAAAGAAGAATAACAATAAGAATAAGAGGAATAACAATAAGAAATCAGGTCTCAGCACCAATCCCACATGCTCTCTGTCCCTCCCTTGCCATGGGAGCCCACACACACACACACACACACACACACACACACACACACACACACACACACACACACACACACACACACACACACACACACACACACACACACACACACACACACACACATATGACCTCTATCTCTACCCAGGAATAGGAGGCTCAGCTCTGGTGTGTGTGTTTCCAGCTTCCCCCTATAGGCCCACACACACACAACACCTCTATCTCTACCCAGGAATAGGAGGCTCAGCACTGGTGTGTGTGTTTCCAGCTTCCCCCTATAGTCCCCACACACAAAATACCTCTATTTCTACCCAGGAAAAGGAGGCTCAGCTCTGGTGTGTGTGTTTCCAGCTTCCCCCTATAGTCCCCACAGACAAAATACCTCTATTTCTACCCAGGAAAAGGAGGCTCAGCTCTGGTGTGTGTGTTTCCAGCTTCCCCCTATAGGCCCCCCCACACACACACAACACCTCTATCTCTACCCAGGAATAGGAGGCTCAGCTCTGGGATGAGTGTTTCCAGCTTCCCCCTATAGGCCCAAACACACAAGTCCTCTGTCTCTACCCAGGAATAGGAGGCTCAGCACTGCTGTGTGTGTGTGTTTCCAGCTTCCCCCTATAGTCCCCACACACAAAATACCTCTATTTCTACCCAGGAAAAGGAGGCTCAGCTCTGGTGTGTGTGTTTCCAGCTTCCCCCTATAGGCCCCCCCACCACACACAACACCTCTATCTCTACCCAGGAATAGGAGGCTCAGCTCTGGTGTGTGTGTTTCCAGCTTCCCCCTATAGGCCCCCCCACACACACACACAACACCTCTATCTCTACCCAGGAAAAGGAGGCTCAGCTCTGGTGTGTGTGTTTCCAGCTTCCCCCTATAGTCCCCACAGACAAAATACCTCTATTTCTACCCAGGAAAAGGAGGCTCAGCTCTGGTGTGTGTGTTTCCAGCTTCCCCCTATAGGCCCCCCCACACACACACAACACCTCTATCTCTACCCAGGAATAGGAGGCTCAGCTCTGGGATGAGTGTTTCCAGCTTCCCCCTATAGGCCCAAACACACAAGTCCTCTGTCTCTACCCAGGAATAGGAGGCTCAGCACTGGTGTGTGTGTGTGTGTGTGTGTGTGTTTCCAGCTTCCCCCTATAGTCCCCACACACAAAATACCTCTATTTCTACCCAGGAAAAGGAGGCTCAGCTCTGGTGTGTGTGTTTCCAGCTTCCCCCTATAGGCCCACACACACACACAACACCTCTATCTCTACCCAGGAATAGGAGGCTCAGCACTGGTGTGTGTGTTTCCAGCTTCCCCCTATAGTCCCCACACACAAAATACCTCTATTTCTACCCAGGAAAAGGAGGCTCAGCTCTGGTGTGTGTGTTTCCAGCTTCCCCCTATAGTCCCCACAGACAAAATACCTCTATTTCTACCCAGGAAAAGGAGGCTCAGCTCTGGTGTGTGTGTTTCCAGCTTCCCCCTATAGGCCCCCCCACACACACACAACACCTCTATCTCTACCCAGGAATAGGAGGCTCAGCTCTGGGATGAGTGTTTCCAGCTTCCCCCTATAGGCCCAAACACACAAGTCCTCTGTCTCTACCCAGGAATAGGAGGCTCAGCACTGGTGTGTGTGTGTTTCCAGCTTCCCCCTATAGTCCCCACACACAAAATACCTCTATTTCTACCCAGGAAAAGGAGGCTCAGCTCTGGTGTGTGTGTTTCCAGCTTCCCCCTATAGGCCCCCCCACACACACACAACACCTCTATCTCTACCCAGGAATAGGAGGCTCAGCACTGGTGTGTGTGTTTCCAGCTTCCCCCTATAGTCCCCACACACAAAATACCTCTATTTCTACCCAGGAAAAGGAGGCTCAGCTCTGGTGTGTGTGTTTCCAGCTTCCCCCTATAGTCCCCACACACAAAATACCTCCATCCCTACCCAGGAATAGGAGCCTCAACTCGGGGATGTGTGTTTACAGCTTCCCCCCATAGGCCCACACTCACTCTATCCCTACCCAGGAATTGGAGGCCCAGCTCTGGGATAAGTGTTTCCATCTCCCCCTGTAGACCCATACCACACACACACACACACACACACACACACACACACACACACACACACACACACACACACACACACACACACACACACACACACACACACACACACACACACA
>NC_136949.1:21434735-21439735 GCF_949987615.1 Pollachius pollachius | reverse complement strand
CTAACTGCACCACTTAGGCCGAGTAGGGGACCCGTTTCGGCCTCAGACTCTGAGTGGACCCGCTGCTCTGGAGCCTCACCAAGACCTCCAGACAGGGGGCCCACTAACTGCACCACTTAGGCCGAGTAGGGGACCCGTTTCGGCCTCAGACTCTGAGTGGACCCGCTCCTCTGGAGCCTCACCAAGACCCCCAGACAGGGGGCCACCAACTGCACCACTCAGTCCGAGTAGGGGACCCGTTTCGGCCTCAGACTCTGAGTGGACCCGCTCCTCTGGAGCCTCACCAAGACCCCCAGACAGGGGGCCACCAACTGCACCACTCAGTCCGAGTAGGGGACCCGTTTCGGCCTCAGACACTGAGTGGTCCCGCTCCTCTGGAGCCTCTGGAAGACCTCCAGACAGGGGGCCCACTAACTGCACCACTTAGGCCGAGAAGGGGACCCGTTTCGGCCTCAGACTCTGAGTGGACCCGCTCCTCTGGAGCCTCACCAAGACCCCCAGACAGGGGGCCACCAACTGCACCACTCTGTCCGAGTAGGGGACCCGTTTCGGCCTCAGACTCTGAGTGGTCCCGCTCCTCTGGAGCCTCACCAAGACCCCCAGACAGGGGGCCACCAACTGCACCACTCTGTCCGAGTAGGGGACCCGTTTCGGCCTCAGACTCTGAGTGGACCCGCTCCTCTGGAGCCTCACCAAGACCCCCAGACAGGGGGCCACCAACTGCACCACTCTGTCCGAGTAGGGGACCCGTTTCGGCCTCAGACTCTGAGTGGACCCGCTCCTCTGGAGCCTCACCAAGACCCCCAGACAGGGGGCCACCAACTGCACCACTTAGGCCGAGTAGGGGACCCGTTTCGGCCTCAGACTCTGAGTGGTCCCTCTCCTCTGGAGCCTCAGGAAGACCTCCAGACAGGGGGCCACCAACTGCACCACTTAGGCCGAATGGGGGACCTGTTTCGGCCTCAGACTCTGAGTGGACCCGCTCCTCTGGAGCCTCAGGAAGACCTCCAGACAGGGGGCCCACTAACTGCACCACATGGGCCGAGTAGGGGACCCGTTTCGGACTTAGACGCCAAGTGGTCCCGCACCCCTGGATGGTTCTAGAGACCCCCAGACCAGGGGCCACCAACTGCACCACTTGGGCCGAGTAGGGGACCCGTTTCGGCCTTAGACGCCACGTGGTCCCGCTCCTCTGGAGCCTCAGGAAGACCTCCAGACCGGGGGCCACCAACGGCACCACTCAGTCCGACCAGGGGACACCTTTCGGCCTTAGACGCCACGTGGTCCCGCTCCTCTGGAGCCTCAGGAAGACCTCCAGGGCCAGGGGCCACCTTTCCTATATGCCAAACAACCACTGTCCTGCAAAACAGGCCCACAAAACGGTATCAGGCGAAGCCCATGAATCCACAGTGAGCGGACTGTGAAACTTCTTATTTTCGACACCCCTGGTATATATCACCATCCCTGGTAGTCTAAAACGAACCCATGGGAGTCTAAAATGAACCCATGGGATTCTAAACACAACCCATGGTAGTCTAAAACGAACCCATGGGAGTCTAGCAAAAAAAGAACTTAGAAAAATAACGCTTGGATTTTCATTCCTCCAGGCTCACACCGACTCACTGCACAACTCAGTCCGAGTAGGGGACCCATTTCGGACTCAGACTCTGAGTGGACCCGCTGCTCTGGAGCCTCAGGAAGACCTCCAGACAGGGGCCCACCAACTGCACCACTTAGGCCGAATAGGGGACCCGTTTCGGACTCAGACTCTGCGTGGTCCCGCTCCTCTGGAGCATCAGGAAGACCTCCAGACAGGGGGCCACCAACTGCCCCACTTAGGCCGAGTAGGGGACCCGTTTCGGCCTCAGACTCTGCGTGGTCCCGCTCCTCTGGAGCATCAGGAAGACCTCCAGACAGGGGGCCACCAACTGCACCACTTAGGCCGAATAGGGGACCCGTTTCGGCCTCAGACTCGGAGTGGTCCCGCTCCTCTGGAGCATCAGGAAGACCTCCAGACAGGGGGCCACCAACTGCCCCACTTAGGCCGAGTAGGGGACCCGTTTCGGCCTCAGACTCTGCGTGGTCCCGCTCCTCTGGAGCATCAGGAAGACCTCCAGACAGGGGGCCACCAACTGCCCCACTTAGGCCGAGTAGGGGACCCGTTTCGGCCTCAGACTCTGCGTGGTCCCGCTCCTCTGGAGCATCAGGAAGACCTCCAGACAGGGGGCCACCAACTGCACCACTTAGGCCGAATAGGGGACCCGTTTCGGCCTCAGACTCGGAGTGGTCCCGCTCCTCTGGAGCATCAGGAAGACCTCCAGACAGGGGGCCACCAACTGCCCCACTTAGGCCGAGTAGGGGACCCGTTTCGGCCTCAGACTCTGCGTGGTCCCGCTCCTCTGGAGCATCAGGAAGACCTCCAGACAGGGGGCCACCAACTGCCCCACTTAGGCCGAGTAGGGGACCCGTTTCGGCCTCAGACTCTGCGTGGTCCCGCTCCTCTGGAGCCGCAGGAAGACCTCCAGACCTGGGGCCACCAACTGCCCCACTTAGGCCGAGTAGGGGACCCGTTTCGGCCTCAGACTCTGAGTGGACCCGCTGCTCTGGAGCCTCAGGAAGACCTCCAGACAGGGGGCCACTAACTGCCCCACTTAGGCCGAGAAGGGGAACCGTTTCGGCCTCAGACTCTGAGTGGTCCCGCTCCTCTGGAGCCTCAGGAAGACCCCCAGACAGGGGGCCACCAACTGCACCACTTAGGCCGAGTAGGGGACCCGTTTCGGCCTCAGACTCTGCGTGGTCCCGCTCCTCTGGAGCCGCAGGAAGACCTCCAGACCTGGGGCCACCAACTGCCCCACTTAGGCCGAGAAGGGGACCCGTTTCGGCCTCAGACTCTGAGTGGACCCGCTGCTCTGGAGCCTCAGGAAGACCTCCAGACAGGGGGCCACTAACTGCCCCACTTTGGCCGAGAAGGGGACCCGTTTCGGCCTCAGACTCTGAGTGGTCCCGCTCCTCTGGAGCCTCAGGAAGACCCCCAGACAGGGGGCCGACAACTGCACCACTTAGGCCGAATGGGGGACCCGTTTCGGACTTAGACGGCAAGTGGTCCCGCTCCTCTGGAGCCTCAGGAAGACCTCCAGACCATGGACCACCAACTGCACCACTCGGGCCGAGTAGGGGACCCGTTTCGGCCTCAGACTCTGAGTGGACCCGCTGCTCTGGAGCCTCAGGAAGACCTCCAGACAGGGGGCCACTAACTGCCCCACTTTGGCCGAGAAGGGGACCCGTTTCGGCCTCAGACTCTGAGTGGTCCCGCTCCTCTGGAGCCTCAGGAAGACCCCCAGACAGGGGGCCGACAACTGCACCACTTAGGCCGAATGGGGGACCCGTTTCGGACTTAGACGGCAAGTGGTCCCGCTCCTCTGGAGCCTCAGGAAGACCTCCAGACCGTGGACCACCAACTGCACCACTTGGGCCGAGTAGGGGACCCGTGTCGGCCTCAGACTCTGCGTGGTCCCGCTCCTCTGGAGCATCAGGAAGACCTCCAGACAGGGGGCCACCAACTGCCCCACTTAGGCCGAGTAGGGGACCCGTTTCGGCCTTAGACGCCACGTGGTCCCGCTCCTCTGGAGCCTCAGGAAGACTTCCAGACCAGGGGCCACCTTTCTTATATGTCAAACGACCACTGTCCTGCAAAACAGGCCCACAAAACGGTACCAGGCGAAGCCCATAAATCCACAGTGAGCGGACTGTGAAATTTCTTATTTTCGAGACCCCTGCTAACCCTATATTACCATCCCTGGTAGTCTAAAACGAACCCATGGGAGTCTAGCAGAAAAATGACTTAGAAAAAAAACGCTTGGTTTTTCAAACGAAGCCAAGGAATCCACAGTGAGCGGACTGTGAAATTTCTTGTTTAACAATTTATAATAATAATAATAGTTAATAATAAGAATAAGAATAATAATAAGAATAATAATAATAAGAAGAATAATAAGAAGAATAATAATAATAATAAGAAGAATAATAATAAGAATAAGAATAAGAAGAATAACAATAAGAGTAACAATACAAAGAAGAATAACAATAAGAATAAGAGGAATAACAATAAGAAATCAGGTCTCAGCACCAATCCCACATGCTCTCTGTCCCTCCCTTGCCATGGGAGCCCACACACACACACACACACACACACACACACACACACACACACACACACACACACACACACACACACACACACACACACACACACACACACACACACACACACACACACACATATGACCTCTATCTCTACCCAGGAATAGGAGGCTCAGCTCTGGTGTGTGTGTTTCCAGCTTCCCCCTATAGGCCCACACACACACAACACCTCTATCTCTACCCAGGAATAGGAGGCTCAGCACTGGTGTGTGTGTTTCCAGCTTCCCCCTATAGTCCCCACACACAAAATACCTCTATTTCTACCCAGGAAAAGGAGGCTCAGCTCTGGTGTGTGTGTTTCCAGCTTCCCCCTATAGTCCCCACAGACAAAATACCTCTATTTCTACCCAGGAAAAGGAGGCTCAGCTCTGGTGTGTGTGTTTCCAGCTTCCCCCTATAGGCCCCCCCACACACACACAACACCTCTATCTCTACCCAGGAATAGGAGGCTCAGCTCTGGGATGAGTGTTTCCAGCTTCCCCCTATAGGCCCAAACACACAAGTCCTCTGTCTCTACCCAGGAATAGGAGGCTCAGCACTGCTGTGTGTGTGTGTTTCCAGCTTCCCCCTATAGTCCCCACACACAAAATACCTCTATTTCTACCCAGGAAAAGGAGGCTCAGCTCTGGTGTGTGTGTTTCCAGCTTCCCCCTATAGGCCCCCCCACACACACACAACACCTCTATCTCTACCCAGGAATAGGAGGCTCAGCTCTGGTGTGTGTGTTTCCAGCTTCCCCCTATAGGCCCCCCCACACACACACACAACACCTCTATCTCTACCCAGGAAAAGGAGGCTCA
>NC_136949.1:21419735-21424735 GCF_949987615.1 Pollachius pollachius | reverse complement strand
GGAGAACATCCAAGGATGTAAAGTCGGACACCCGTATGAGGCCGACCTCTCCGTAACCACGGCCCGCCCTCGCAGGACACCTAGGACAGACGGGGCTACTCGGCTACTCGCGTCGTCTAGCACACCCACCAAAAGGCAGGAGCACTGGATTCGGGCACACGTTGTGAGGCACCCTTCGTGTGGAACGAAAGCCACACTGGGGCCCTCACTGAGGTGTGCCGCTTAGACCATTTCCGTCGGACGCTCGCCAACATGCCGGACCGCTTGGGTCCGTGGGCTGAAGGGACGGGGCACCAGCAGTCACCTATTGACTGTGCACCTACTGTCTCCGACCTATACTAGGATGGGGGTATGTCCTTCAAAACAGGCCCACAAAACGGTATCAGGCGAAGCCCATAAATCCACAGTGAGCGGACTGTGAAACTTCTTATTTTCGACACCCCTGGTATATATTACCATCCCTGGTAGTCTAAAACGAACCCATGGGAGTCTAAAATGAACCCATGGGATTCTAAACACAACCCATGGTAGTCTAAAACGAACCCATGGGAGTCTAGCAAAAAAAGAACTTAGAAAAATAACGCTTGGATTTTCATTCCTCCAGGCTCACACCGACTCACTGCACCACCCAGTCCGAGTAGGGGACCCGTTTCGGACTCAGACTCTGAGTGGTCCCTCTACTCTGGAGCCTCAGGAAGACCTCCAGACAGGGGGCCACCAACTGCACCACTTTGGCCGAATGGGGGACCCGTTTCGGCCTCAGACTCTGAGTGGTCCCGCTCCTCTGGAGCCTCAGGAAGACCTCCAGACAGGGGGCCCACTAACTGCACCACTTAGGCCGAGTAGGGGACCCGTTTCGGCCTCAGACTCTGAGTGGTCCCGCTCCTCTGGAGCCTCAGGAAGACCTCCAGACAGGGGGCCCACTAACTGCACCACTCAGGCCGAGTAGGGGACCCGTTTCGGCCTCAGACTCTGAGTGGTCCCGCTCCTCTGGAGCCTCAGGAAGACCTCCAGACAGGGGACCCACTAACTGCACCACTCAGGCCGAGTAGGGGAACCGTTCCGGCCTCAGACTCTGAGTGGTCCCGCTCCTCTGGAGCCTCACCAAGACCTCCAGACAGGGGGCCCACTAACTGCACCACTTAGGCCGAGTAGGGGACCCGTTTCGGCCTCAGACTCTGAGTGGACCCGCTCCTCTGGGGCCTCAGGAAGACCTCCAGACAGGGGGCCACCAACTGCACCATTCAGTCCGAGTAGGGGACCCGTTTCGGCCTCAGACTCTGAGTGGACCCGCTCCTCTGGAGCCTCAGGAAGACCTCCAGACAGGGGGCCCACTAACTCCACCACTTAGGCCGAGTAGGGGACCCGTTTCGGCCTCAGACTCTGAGTGGACCCACTCCTCTGGAGCCTCAGGAAGACCTCCAGACAGGGGGCCCACTAACTGCACCACTTAGGCCGAGTAGGGGACCCGTTTCGGCCTCAGACTCTGAGTGGACCCGCTCCTCTGGAGCCTCAGGAAGACCTCCAGACAGGGGGCCACCAACTGCACCACTTAGGCCGAGTAGGGGACCCGTTTCGGCCTCAGACTCTGAGTGGTCCCTCTCCTCTGGAGCCTCAGGAAGACCTCCAGACAGGGGGCCACCAACTGCACCACTTAGGCCGAATGGGGGACCCGTTTCGGCCTCAGACTCTGAGTGGTCCCGCTCCTCTGGAGCCTCAGGAAGACCTCCAGACAGGGGGCCCACTAACTGCACCACTTAGGCCGAGTAGGGGACCCGTTTCGGCCTCAGACTCTGAGTGGACCCGCTCCTCTGGAGCCTCAAGAAGACCTCCAGACAGGGGGCCACCAACTGCACCACTCAGGCCGAGTAGGGGACCCGTTTCGGCCTCAGACACTGAGTGGTCCCGCTCCTCTGGAGCCTCAGGAAGACCTCCAGACAGGGGGCCCGCTTACTGCACCACTTAGGCCGAGTAGGGGACCCGTTTCGGCCTCAGACTCTGAGTGGACCCGCTCCTCTGGAGCCTCACCAAGACCCCCAGACAGGGGGCCACCAACTGCACCACTTAGGCCGAGTAGGGGACCCGTTTCGGCCTCAGACTCTGAGTGGACCCGCTCCTCTGGAGCCTCAAGAAGACCTCCAGACAGGGGGCCACCAACTGCACCACTCAGGCCGAGTAGGGGACCCGTTTCGGCCTCAGACACTGAGTGGTCCCGCTCCTCTGGAGCCTCAGGAAGACCTCCAGACAGGGGGCCCGCTTACTGCACCACTTAGGCCGAGTAGGGGACCCGTTTCGGCCTCAGACTCTGAGTGGACCCGCTCCTCTGGAGCCTCACCAAGACCCCCAGACAGGGGGCCACCAACTGCACCACTTAGGCCGAGTAGGGGACCCGTTTCGGCCTCAGACTCTGAGTGGACCCGCTCCTCTGGAGCCTCAAGAAGACCTCCAGACAGGGGGCCACCAACTGCACCACTCAGGCCGAGTAGGGGACCCGTTTCGGCCTCAGACTCTGAGTGGACCCGCTCCTCTGGAGCCTCAGGAAGACCTCCAGACAGGGGGCCCACTAACTGCACCACATGGGCCGAGTAGGGGACCCGTTTCGGACTTAGACGCCAAGTGGTCCCGCACCCCTGGATGGTTCTAGAGACCCCCAGACCAGGGGCCACCAACTGCACCACTTGGGCCGAGTAGGGGACCCGTTTCGGCCTTAGACGCCACGTGGTCCCGCTCCTCTGGAGCCTCAGGAAGACCTCCAGACCGGGGGCCACCAACGGCACCACTCAGTCCGACCAGGGGACACCTTTCGGCCTTAGACGCCACGTGGTCCCGCTCCTCTGGAGCCTCAGGAAGACCTCCAGGGCCAGGGGCCACCTTTCCTATATGCCAAACAACCACTGTCCTGCAAAACAGGCCCACAAAACGGTATCAGGCGAAGCCCATAAATCCACAGTGAGCGGACTGTGAAACTTCTTATTTTCGACACCCCTGGTATATATTACCATCCCTGGTAGTCTAAAACGAACCCATGGGAGTCTAAAATGAACCCATGGGATTCTAAACACAACCCATGGTAGTCTAAAACGAACCCATGGGAGTCTAGCAAAAAAAGAACTTAGAAAAATAACGCTTGGATTTTCATTCCTCCAGGCTCACACCGACTCACTGCACAACTCAGTCCGAGTAGGGGACCCATATCGGACTCAGACTCTGAGTGGACCCGCTGCTCTGGAGCCTCAGGAAGACCTCCAGACAGGGGGCCACCAACTGCACCACTTAGGCCGAATAGGGGACCCGTTTCGGACTCAGACTCTGCGTGGTCCCGCTCCTCTGGAGCTGCAGGAAGACCCCCAGACAGGGGGCCACCGACTGCCCCACTTAGGCCGAATAGGGGACCCGTTTCGGCCTCAGACTCTGCGTGGTCCCGCTCCTCTGGAGCCTCAGGAAGACCTCCAGACCTGGGGCCCACCAACTGCCCCACTTAGGCCGAGAAGGGGACCCGTTTCGGCCAAAGACTCTGAGTGGACCCGCTGCTCTGGAGCCTCAGGAAGACCTCCAGACAGGGGGCCACCAACTGCACCACTTAGGCCGAATAGGGGACCCGTTTCGGACTCAGACTCGGAGTGGTCCCGCTCCTCTGGAGCATCAGGAAGACCTCCAGACAGGGGGCCACCAACTGCCCCACTTAGGCCGAGTAGGGGACCCGTTTCGGCCTCAGACTCTGCGTGGTCCCGCTCCTCTGGAGCATCAGGAAGACCTCCAGACAGGGGGCCACCCACTGCCCCACTTAGGCCGAGTAAGGGACCCGTTTCGGCCTCAGACTCTGCGTGGTCCCGCTCCTCTGGAGCCGCAGGAAGACCTCCAGACCTGGGGCCACCAACTGCCCCACTTAGGCCGAGAAGGGGACCCGTTTCGGCCTCAGACTCTGAGTGGACCCGCTGCTCTGGAGCCTCAGGAAGACCTCCAGACAGGGGGCAACTAACTGCCCCACTTAGGCCGAGAAGGGGACCCGTTTCGGCCTCAGACTCTGAGTGGTCCCGCTCCTCTGGAGCCTCAGGAAGACCCCCAGACAGGGGGCCACCAACTGCACCACTTAGGCCGAGTAGGGGACCCGTTTCGGCCTCAGACTCTGCGTGGTCCCGCTCCTCTGGAGCCGCAGGAAGACCTCCAGACCTGGGGCCACCAACTGCCCCACTTAGGCCGAGAAGGGGACCCGTTTCGGCCTCAGACTCTGAGTGGACCCGCTGCTCTGGAGCCTCAGGAAGACCTCCAGACAGGGGGCCACTAACTGCCCCACTTTGGCCGAGAAGGGGACCCGTTTCGGCCTCAGACTCTGAGTGGTCCCGCTCCTCTGGAGCCTCAGGAAGACCCCCAGACAGGGGGCCGACAACTGCACCACTTAGGCCGAATGGGGGACCCGTTTCGGACTTAGACGGCAAGTGGTCCCGCTCCTCTGGAGCCTCAGGAAGACCTCCAGACCGTGGACCACCAACTGCACCACTCGGGCCGAGTAGGGGACCCGTTTCGGCCTTAGACGCCACGTGGTCCCGCTCCTCTGGAGCCTCAGGAAGACCTCCAGACCGTGGACCACCAACTGCACCACTCGGGCCGAGTAGGGGACCCGTTTCGGCCTTAGACGCCACGTGGTCCCGCTCCTCTGGAGCCTCAGGAAGACCTCCAGACCGTGGACCACCAACTGCACCACTCGGGCCGAGTAGGGGACCCGTGTCGGCCTTAGACGCCACGTGGTCCCGCTCCTCTGGAGCCTCAGGAAGACCTCCAGACCGTGGACCACCAACTGCACCACTCAGTCCGACCAGGGGACCCGTTTCGGCCTTAGACGCCACGTGGTCCTGCTCCTCTGGAGCCTCAGGAAGACCTCCAGACCGGGGGTCACCAACGGCACCACTCAGTCCGACCAGGGGACCCGTTTCGGCCTTAGACGCCACGTGGTCCTGCTCCTCTGGAGCCTCAGGAAGACCTCCAGACCGGGGGTCACCAAC
>NC_136949.1:21402235-21407235 GCF_949987615.1 Pollachius pollachius | reverse complement strand
ACGAAAGCCACACTGGGGCCCTCACTGAGGTGTGCCGCTTAGACCATTTCCGTCGGACGCTCGCCAACATGCCGGACCGCTTGGGTCCGTGGGCTGAAGGGACGGGGCACCAGCAGTCACCTATTGACTGTGCACCTACTGTCTCCGACCTATACTAGGATGGGGGTATGTCCTTCAAAACAGGCCCACAAAACGGTATCAGGCGAAGCCCATAAATCCACAGTGAGCGGACTGTGAAACTTCTTATTTTCGACACCCCTGGTATATATTACCATCCCTGGTAGTCTAAAACGAACCCATGGGAGTCTAAAATGAACCCATGGGATTCTAAACACAACCCATGGTAGTCTAAAACGAACCCATGGGAGTCTAGCAAAAAAAGAACTTAGAAAAATAACGCTTGGATTTTCATTCCTCCAGGCTCACACCGACTCACTGCACCACCCAGTCCGAGTAGGGGACCCGTTTCGGACTCAGACTCTGAGTGGTCCCTCTACTCTGGAGCCTCAGGAAGACCTCCAGACAGGGGGCCACCAACTGCACCACTTTGGCCGAATGGGGGACCCGTTTCGGCCTCAGACTCTGAGTGGTCCCGCTCCTCTGGAGCCTCAGGAAGACCTCCAGACAGGGGGCCCACTAACTGCACCACTTAGGCCGAGTAGGGGACCCGTTTCGGCCTCAGACTCTGAGTGGTCCCGCTCCTCTGGAGCCTCAGGAAGACCTCCAGACAGGGGGCCCACTAACTGCACCACTCAGGCCGAGTAGGGGACCCGTTTCGGCCTCAGACTCTGAGTGGTCCCGCTCCTCTGGAGCCTCAGGAAGACCTCCAGACAGGGGACCCACTAACTGCACCACTCAGGCCGAGTAGGGGAACCGTTCCGGCCTCAGACTCTGAGTGGTCCCGCTCCTCTGGAGCCTCACCAAGACCTCCAGACAGGGGGCCCACTAACTGCACCACTTAGGCCGAGTAGGGGACCCGTTTCGGCCTCAGACTCTGAGTGGACCCGCTCCTCTGGGGCCTCAGGAAGACCTCCAGACAGGGGGCCACCAACTGCACCATTCAGTCCGAGTAGGGGACCCGTTTCGGCCTCAGACTCTGAGTGGACCCGCTCCTCTGGAGCCTCAGGAAGACCTCCAGACAGGGGGCCCACTAACTCCACCACTTAGGCCGAGTAGGGGACCCGTTTCGGCCTCAGACTCTGAGTGGACCCACTCCTCTGGAGCCTCAGGAAGACCTCCAGACAGGGGGCCCACTAACTGCACCACTTAGGCCGAGTAGGGGACCCGTTTCGGCCTCAGACTCTGAGTGGACCCGCTCCTCTGGAGCCTCAGGAAGACCTCCAGACAGGGGGCCACCAACTGCACCACTTAGGCCGAGTAGGGGACCCGTTTCGGCCTCAGACTCTGAGTGGTCCCTCTCCTCTGGAGCCTCAGGAAGACCTCCAGACAGGGGGCCACCAACTGCACCACTTAGGCCGAATGGGGGACCCGTTTCGGCCTCAGACTCTGAGTGGTCCCGCTCCTCTGGAGCCTCAGGAAGACCTCCAGACAGGGGGCCCACTAACTGCACCACTTAGGCCGAGTAGGGGACCCGTTTCGGCCTCAGACTCTGAGTGGACCCGCTCCTCTGGAGCCTCAAGAAGACCTCCAGACAGGGGGCCACCAACTGCACCACTCAGGCCGAGTAGGGGACCCGTTTCGGCCTCAGACACTGAGTGGTCCCGCTCCTCTGGAGCCTCAGGAAGACCTCCAGACAGGGGGCCCGCTTACTGCACCACTTAGGCCGAGTAGGGGACCCGTTTCGGCCTCAGACTCTGAGTGGACCCGCTCCTCTGGAGCCTCACCAAGACCCCCAGACAGGGGGCCACCAACTGCACCACTTAGGCCGAGTAGGGGACCCGTTTCGGCCTCAGACTCTGAGTGGACCCGCTCCTCTGGAGCCTCAAGAAGACCTCCAGACAGGGGGCCACCAACTGCACCACTCAGGCCGAGTAGGGGACCCGTTTCGGCCTCAGACACTGAGTGGTCCCGCTCCTCTGGAGCCTCAGGAAGACCTCCAGACAGGGGGCCCGCTTACTGCACCACTTAGGCCGAGTAGGGGACCCGTTTCGGCCTCAGACTCTGAGTGGACCCGCTCCTCTGGAGCCTCACCAAGACCCCCAGACAGGGGGCCACCAACTGCACCACTTAGGCCGAGTAGGGGACCCGTTTCGGCCTCAGACTCTGAGTGGACCCGCTCCTCTGGAGCCTCAAGAAGACCTCCAGACAGGGGGCCACCAACTGCACCACTCAGGCCGAGTAGGGGACCCGTTTCGGCCTCAGACTCTGAGTGGACCCGCTCCTCTGGAGCCTCAGGAAGACCTCCAGACAGGGGGCCCACTAACTGCACCACATGGGCCGAGTAGGGGACCCGTTTCGGACTTAGACGCCAAGTGGTCCCGCACCCCTGGATGGTTCTAGAGACCCCCAGACCAGGGGCCACCAACTGCACCACTTGGGCCGAGTAGGGGACCCGTTTCGGCCTTAGACGCCACGTGGTCCCGCTCCTCTGGAGCCTCAGGAAGACCTCCAGACCGGGGGCCACCAACGGCACCACTCAGTCCGACCAGGGGACACCTTTCGGCCTTAGACGCCACGTGGTCCCGCTCCTCTGGAGCCTCAGGAAGACCTCCAGGGCCAGGGGCCACCTTTCCTATATGCCAAACAACCACTGTCCTGCAAAACAGGCCCACAAAACGGTATCAGGCGAAGCCCATAAATCCACAGTGAGCGGACTGTGAAACTTCTTATTTTCGACACCCCTGGTATATATTACCATCCCTGGTAGTCTAAAACGAACCCATGGGAGTCTAAAATGAACCCATGGGATTCTAAACACAACCCATGGTAGTCTAAAACGAACCCATGGGAGTCTAGCAAAAAAAGAACTTAGAAAAATAACGCTTGGATTTTCATTCCTCCAGGCTCACACCGACTCACTGCACAACTCAGTCCGAGTAGGGGACCCATATCGGACTCAGACTCTGAGTGGACCCGCTGCTCTGGAGCCTCAGGAAGACCTCCAGACAGGGGGCCACCAACTGCACCACTTAGGCCGAATAGGGGACCCGTTTCGGACTCAGACTCTGCGTGGTCCCGCTCCTCTGGAGCTGCAGGAAGACCCCCAGACAGGGGGCCACCGACTGCCCCACTTAGGCCGAATAGGGGACCCGTTTCGGCCTCAGACTCTGCGTGGTCCCGCTCCTCTGGAGCCTCAGGAAGACCTCCAGACCTGGGGCCCACCAACTGCCCCACTTAGGCCGAGAAGGGGACCCGTTTCGGCCAAAGACTCTGAGTGGACCCGCTGCTCTGGAGCCTCAGGAAGACCTCCAGACAGGGGGCCACCAACTGCACCACTTAGGCCGAATAGGGGACCCGTTTCGGACTCAGACTCGGAGTGGTCCCGCTCCTCTGGAGCATCAGGAAGACCTCCAGACAGGGGGCCACCAACTGCCCCACTTAGGCCGAGTAGGGGACCCGTTTCGGCCTCAGACTCTGCGTGGTCCCGCTCCTCTGGAGCATCAGGAAGACCTCCAGACAGGGGGCCACCCACTGCCCCACTTAGGCCGAGTAAGGGACCCGTTTCGGCCTCAGACTCTGCGTGGTCCCGCTCCTCTGGAGCCGCAGGAAGACCTCCAGACCTGGGGCCACCAACTGCCCCACTTAGGCCGAGAAGGGGACCCGTTTCGGCCTCAGACTCTGAGTGGACCCGCTGCTCTGGAGCCTCAGGAAGACCTCCAGACAGGGGGCAACTAACTGCCCCACTTAGGCCGAGAAGGGGACCCGTTTCGGCCTCAGACTCTGAGTGGTCCCGCTCCTCTGGAGCCTCAGGAAGACCCCCAGACAGGGGGCCACCAACTGCACCACTTAGGCCGAGTAGGGGACCCGTTTCGGCCTCAGACTCTGCGTGGTCCCGCTCCTCTGGAGCCGCAGGAAGACCTCCAGACCTGGGGCCACCAACTGCCCCACTTAGGCCGAGAAGGGGACCCGTTTCGGCCTCAGACTCTGAGTGGACCCGCTGCTCTGGAGCCTCAGGAAGACCTCCAGACAGGGGGCCACTAACTGCCCCACTTTGGCCGAGAAGGGGACCCGTTTCGGCCTCAGACTCTGAGTGGTCCCGCTCCTCTGGAGCCTCAGGAAGACCCCCAGACAGGGGGCCGACAACTGCACCACTTAGGCCGAATGGGGGACCCGTTTCGGACTTAGACGGCAAGTGGTCCCGCTCCTCTGGAGCCTCAGGAAGACCTCCAGACCGTGGACCACCAACTGCACCACTCGGGCCGAGTAGGGGACCCGTTTCGGCCTTAGACGCCACGTGGTCCCGCTCCTCTGGAGCCTCAGGAAGACCTCCAGACCGTGGACCACCAACTGCACCACTCGGGCCGAGTAGGGGACCCGTTTCGGCCTTAGACGCCACGTGGTCCCGCTCCTCTGGAGCCTCAGGAAGACCTCCAGACCGTGGACCACCAACTGCACCACTCGGGCCGAGTAGGGGACCCGTGTCGGCCTTAGACGCCACGTGGTCCCGCTCCTCTGGAGCCTCAGGAAGACCTCCAGACCGTGGACCACCAACTGCACCACTCAGTCCGACCAGGGGACCCGTTTCGGCCTTAGACGCCACGTGGTCCTGCTCCTCTGGAGCCTCAGGAAGACCTCCAGACCGGGGGTCACCAACGGCACCACTCAGTCCGACCAGGGGACCCGTTTCGGCCTTAGACGCCACGTGGTCCTGCTCCTCTGGAGCCTCAGGAAGACCTCCAGACCGGGGGTCACCAACGGCACCACTCAGTCCGACCAGGGGACCCGAATCGGCCTTAGACGCCACGGGGTCCCGCTCCTCTGGAGCCTCAGGAAGACTTCCAGACCAGGGGCCACCTTTCTTATATGTCAAACGACCACTGTCCTGCAAAACAGGCCCACAAAACGGTACCAGGCGAAGCCCATAAATTCACAGTGAGCGG
>NC_136949.1:21387235-21392235 GCF_949987615.1 Pollachius pollachius | reverse complement strand
TGGTAGTCTAAAACGAACCCATGGGAGTCTAGCAAAAAAAGAACTTAGAAAAATAACGCTTGGATTTTCATTCCTCCAGGCTCACACCGACTCACTGCACCACCCAGTCCGAGTAGGGGACCCGTTTCGGACTCAGACTCTGAGTGGTCCCTCTACTCTGGAGCCTCAGGAAGACCTCCAGACAGGGGGCCACCAACTGCACCACTTTGGCCGAATGGGGGACCCGTTTCGGCCTCAGACTCTGAGTGGTCCCGCTCCTCTGGAGCCTCAGGAAGACCTCCAGACAGGGGGCCCACTAACTGCACCACTTAGGCCGAGTAGGGGACCCGTTTCGGCCTCAGACTCTGAGTGGTCCCGCTCCTCTGGAGCCTCAGGAAGACCTCCAGACAGGGGGCCCACTAACTGCACCACTCAGGCCGAGTAGGGGACCCGTTTCGGCCTCAGACTCTGAGTGGTCCCGCTCCTCTGGAGCCTCAGGAAGACCTCCAGACAGGGGACCCACTAACTGCACCACTCAGGCCGAGTAGGGGAACCGTTCCGGCCTCAGACTCTGAGTGGTCCCGCTCCTCTGGAGCCTCACCAAGACCTCCAGACAGGGGGCCCACTAACTGCACCACTTAGGCCGAGTAGGGGACCCGTTTCGGCCTCAGACTCTGAGTGGACCCGCTCCTCTGGGGCCTCAGGAAGACCTCCAGACAGGGGGCCACCAACTGCACCATTCAGTCCGAGTAGGGGACCCGTTTCGGCCTCAGACTCTGAGTGGACCCGCTCCTCTGGAGCCTCAGGAAGACCTCCAGACAGGGGGCCCACTAACTCCACCACTTAGGCCGAGTAGGGGACCCGTTTCGGCCTCAGACTCTGAGTGGACCCACTCCTCTGGAGCCTCAGGAAGACCTCCAGACAGGGGGCCCACTAACTGCACCACTTAGGCCGAGTAGGGGACCCGTTTCGGCCTCAGACTCTGAGTGGACCCGCTCCTCTGGAGCCTCAGGAAGACCTCCAGACAGGGGGCCACCAACTGCACCACTTAGGCCGAGTAGGGGACCCGTTTCGGCCTCAGACTCTGAGTGGTCCCTCTCCTCTGGAGCCTCAGGAAGACCTCCAGACAGGGGGCCACCAACTGCACCACTTAGGCCGAATGGGGGACCCGTTTCGGCCTCAGACTCTGAGTGGTCCCGCTCCTCTGGAGCCTCAGGAAGACCTCCAGACAGGGGGCCCACTAACTGCACCACTTAGGCCGAGTAGGGGACCCGTTTCGGCCTCAGACTCTGAGTGGACCCGCTCCTCTGGAGCCTCAAGAAGACCTCCAGACAGGGGGCCACCAACTGCACCACTCAGGCCGAGTAGGGGACCCGTTTCGGCCTCAGACACTGAGTGGTCCCGCTCCTCTGGAGCCTCAGGAAGACCTCCAGACAGGGGGCCCGCTTACTGCACCACTTAGGCCGAGTAGGGGACCCGTTTCGGCCTCAGACTCTGAGTGGACCCGCTCCTCTGGAGCCTCACCAAGACCCCCAGACAGGGGGCCACCAACTGCACCACTTAGGCCGAGTAGGGGACCCGTTTCGGCCTCAGACTCTGAGTGGACCCGCTCCTCTGGAGCCTCAAGAAGACCTCCAGACAGGGGGCCACCAACTGCACCACTCAGGCCGAGTAGGGGACCCGTTTCGGCCTCAGACACTGAGTGGTCCCGCTCCTCTGGAGCCTCAGGAAGACCTCCAGACAGGGGGCCCGCTTACTGCACCACTTAGGCCGAGTAGGGGACCCGTTTCGGCCTCAGACTCTGAGTGGACCCGCTCCTCTGGAGCCTCACCAAGACCCCCAGACAGGGGGCCACCAACTGCACCACTTAGGCCGAGTAGGGGACCCGTTTCGGCCTCAGACTCTGAGTGGACCCGCTCCTCTGGAGCCTCAAGAAGACCTCCAGACAGGGGGCCACCAACTGCACCACTCAGGCCGAGTAGGGGACCCGTTTCGGCCTCAGACTCTGAGTGGACCCGCTCCTCTGGAGCCTCAGGAAGACCTCCAGACAGGGGGCCCACTAACTGCACCACATGGGCCGAGTAGGGGACCCGTTTCGGACTTAGACGCCAAGTGGTCCCGCACCCCTGGATGGTTCTAGAGACCCCCAGACCAGGGGCCACCAACTGCACCACTTGGGCCGAGTAGGGGACCCGTTTCGGCCTTAGACGCCACGTGGTCCCGCTCCTCTGGAGCCTCAGGAAGACCTCCAGACCGGGGGCCACCAACGGCACCACTCAGTCCGACCAGGGGACACCTTTCGGCCTTAGACGCCACGTGGTCCCGCTCCTCTGGAGCCTCAGGAAGACCTCCAGGGCCAGGGGCCACCTTTCCTATATGCCAAACAACCACTGTCCTGCAAAACAGGCCCACAAAACGGTATCAGGCGAAGCCCATAAATCCACAGTGAGCGGACTGTGAAACTTCTTATTTTCGACACCCCTGGTATATATTACCATCCCTGGTAGTCTAAAACGAACCCATGGGAGTCTAAAATGAACCCATGGGATTCTAAACACAACCCATGGTAGTCTAAAACGAACCCATGGGAGTCTAGCAAAAAAAGAACTTAGAAAAATAACGCTTGGATTTTCATTCCTCCAGGCTCACACCGACTCACTGCACAACTCAGTCCGAGTAGGGGACCCATATCGGACTCAGACTCTGAGTGGACCCGCTGCTCTGGAGCCTCAGGAAGACCTCCAGACAGGGGGCCACCAACTGCACCACTTAGGCCGAATAGGGGACCCGTTTCGGACTCAGACTCTGCGTGGTCCCGCTCCTCTGGAGCTGCAGGAAGACCCCCAGACAGGGGGCCACCGACTGCCCCACTTAGGCCGAATAGGGGACCCGTTTCGGCCTCAGACTCTGCGTGGTCCCGCTCCTCTGGAGCCTCAGGAAGACCTCCAGACCTGGGGCCCACCAACTGCCCCACTTAGGCCGAGAAGGGGACCCGTTTCGGCCAAAGACTCTGAGTGGACCCGCTGCTCTGGAGCCTCAGGAAGACCTCCAGACAGGGGGCCACCAACTGCACCACTTAGGCCGAATAGGGGACCCGTTTCGGACTCAGACTCGGAGTGGTCCCGCTCCTCTGGAGCATCAGGAAGACCTCCAGACAGGGGGCCACCAACTGCCCCACTTAGGCCGAGTAGGGGACCCGTTTCGGCCTCAGACTCTGCGTGGTCCCGCTCCTCTGGAGCATCAGGAAGACCTCCAGACAGGGGGCCACCCACTGCCCCACTTAGGCCGAGTAAGGGACCCGTTTCGGCCTCAGACTCTGCGTGGTCCCGCTCCTCTGGAGCCGCAGGAAGACCTCCAGACCTGGGGCCACCAACTGCCCCACTTAGGCCGAGAAGGGGACCCGTTTCGGCCTCAGACTCTGAGTGGACCCGCTGCTCTGGAGCCTCAGGAAGACCTCCAGACAGGGGGCAACTAACTGCCCCACTTAGGCCGAGAAGGGGACCCGTTTCGGCCTCAGACTCTGAGTGGTCCCGCTCCTCTGGAGCCTCAGGAAGACCCCCAGACAGGGGGCCACCAACTGCACCACTTAGGCCGAGTAGGGGACCCGTTTCGGCCTCAGACTCTGCGTGGTCCCGCTCCTCTGGAGCCGCAGGAAGACCTCCAGACCTGGGGCCACCAACTGCCCCACTTAGGCCGAGAAGGGGACCCGTTTCGGCCTCAGACTCTGAGTGGACCCGCTGCTCTGGAGCCTCAGGAAGACCTCCAGACAGGGGGCCACTAACTGCCCCACTTTGGCCGAGAAGGGGACCCGTTTCGGCCTCAGACTCTGAGTGGTCCCGCTCCTCTGGAGCCTCAGGAAGACCCCCAGACAGGGGGCCGACAACTGCACCACTTAGGCCGAATGGGGGACCCGTTTCGGACTTAGACGGCAAGTGGTCCCGCTCCTCTGGAGCCTCAGGAAGACCTCCAGACCGTGGACCACCAACTGCACCACTCGGGCCGAGTAGGGGACCCGTTTCGGCCTTAGACGCCACGTGGTCCCGCTCCTCTGGAGCCTCAGGAAGACCTCCAGACCGTGGACCACCAACTGCACCACTCGGGCCGAGTAGGGGACCCGTTTCGGCCTTAGACGCCACGTGGTCCCGCTCCTCTGGAGCCTCAGGAAGACCTCCAGACCGTGGACCACCAACTGCACCACTCGGGCCGAGTAGGGGACCCGTGTCGGCCTTAGACGCCACGTGGTCCCGCTCCTCTGGAGCCTCAGGAAGACCTCCAGACCGTGGACCACCAACTGCACCACTCAGTCCGACCAGGGGACCCGTTTCGGCCTTAGACGCCACGTGGTCCTGCTCCTCTGGAGCCTCAGGAAGACCTCCAGACCGGGGGTCACCAACGGCACCACTCAGTCCGACCAGGGGACCCGTTTCGGCCTTAGACGCCACGTGG
Organism: Pollachius pollachius; assembly: GCF_949987615.1. Lineage (NCBI taxonomy): Eukaryota > Metazoa > Chordata > Actinopteri > Gadiformes > Gadidae > Pollachius > Pollachius pollachius. Next base: position 21,387,810 of record NC_136949.1, on the reverse strand, counting down.
TCCTGCTCCTCTGGAGCCTCAGGAAGACCTCCAGACCGGGGGTCACCAACGGCACCACTCAGTCCGACCAGGGGACCCGAATCGGCCTTAGACGCCACGGGGTCCCGCTCCTCTGGAGCCTCAGGAAGACTTCCAGACCAGGGGCCACCTTTCTTATATGTCAAACGACCACTGTCCTGCAAAACAGGCCCACAAAACGGTACCAGGCGAAGCCCATAAATTCACAGTGAGCGGACTGTGAAATTTCTTATTTTCGAGACCCCTGCTAACCCTATATTACCATCCCTGGTAGTCTAAAACGAACCCATGGGAGTCTAGCAGAAAAATGACTTAGAAAAAAAACGCTTGGTTTTTCAAACGAAGCCAAGGAATCCACAGTGAGCGGACTGTGAAATTTCTTGTTTAACAATTTATAATAATAATAATAGTTAATAATAAGAATAATAATTAGAATAATAATAAGAATAATAATAATAAGAATAATAATAATAATAATAATAATAAGAATAATAATAAGAATAAGAATAAGAAGAATAACAATAAGAGTAACAATACAAAGAAGAATAACAATAAGA
>NC_136949.1:21372158-21377158 GCF_949987615.1 Pollachius pollachius | reverse complement strand
TGAGCCATTCGCAGTTTCACTTTTCCAGCCGTGTGGACTTATACATGCATGGCTTAAACTTTGAGACAAGCATATGCTACTGGCAGGATCAACCAGGATGGCCGTGGACACCTTGTTTAGGGGCGTCGGACCGCACCTAACGACCGACAACCACGGCCCCGCTACTAGGCGGGGACTGTGCAGCTCTCGGTGCGTCGTGCGAGGCGGGCCGCACCGTGAGTGGCTGCTGCCCCTTTCACCCACAGGGGGTTCAGGGGCCCACCGCTACCACCACTCCGGTTTGGCACTCGACACTCAGGGTGGGCGTTGTGGTGGGATCCGCACAACGCCCGGGGTACCGGGCTTTGAGAAACAATCGTACAGGCGAACCGTGGCCGTAAGGAGAACATCCAAGGATGTAAAGTCGGACACCCGTATGAGGCCGACCTCTCCGTAACCACGGCCCGCCCTCGCAGGACACCTAGGACAGACGGGGCTACTCGGCTACTCGCGTCGTCTAGCACACCCACCAAAAGGCAGGAGCACTGGATTCGGGCACACGTTGTGAGGCACCCTTCGTGTGGAACGAAAGCCACACTGGGGCCCTCACTGAGGTGTGCCGCTTAGACCATTTCCGTCGGACGCTCGCCAACATGCCGGACCGCTTGGGTCCGTGGGCTGAAGGGACGGGGCACCAGCAGTCACCTATTGACTGTGCACCTACTGTCTCCGACCTATACTAGGATGGGGGTATGTCCTTCAAAACAGGCCCACAAAACGGTATCAGGCGAAGCCCATAAATCCACAGTGAGCGGACTGTGAAACTTCTTATTTTCGACACCCCTGGTATATATTACCATCCCTGGTAGTCTAAAACGAACCCATGGGAGTCTAAAATGAACCCATGGGATTCTAAACACAACCCATGGTAGTCTAAAACGAACCCATGGGAGTCTAGCAAAAAAAGAACTTAGAAAAATAACGCTTGGATTTTCATTCCTCCAGGCTCACACCGACTCACTGCACCACCCAGTCCGAGTAGGGGACCCGTTTCGGACTCAGACTCTGAGTGGTCCCTCTACTCTGGAGCCTCAGGAAGACCTCCAGACAGGGGGCCACCAACTGCACCACTTTGGCCGAATGGGGGACCCGTTTCGGCCTCAGACTCTGAGTGGTCCCGCTCCTCTGGAGCCTCAGGAAGACCTCCAGACAGGGGGCCCACTAACTGCACCACTTAGGCCGAGTAGGGGACCCGTTTCGGCCTCAGACTCTGAGTGGTCCCGCTCCTCTGGAGCCTCAGGAAGACCTCCAGACAGGGGGCCCACTAACTGCACCACTCAGGCCGAGTAGGGGACCCGTTTCGGCCTCAGACTCTGAGTGGTCCCGCTCCTCTGGAGCCTCAGGAAGACCTCCAGACAGGGGACCCACTAACTGCACCACTCAGGCCGAGTAGGGGAACCGTTCCGGCCTCAGACTCTGAGTGGTCCCGCTCCTCTGGAGCCTCACCAAGACCTCCAGACAGGGGGCCCACTAACTGCACCACTTAGGCCGAGTAGGGGACCCGTTTCGGCCTCAGACTCTGAGTGGACCCGCTCCTCTGGGGCCTCAGGAAGACCTCCAGACAGGGGGCCACCAACTGCACCATTCAGTCCGAGTAGGGGACCCGTTTCGGCCTCAGACTCTGAGTGGACCCGCTCCTCTGGAGCCTCAGGAAGACCTCCAGACAGGGGGCCCACTAACTCCACCACTTAGGCCGAGTAGGGGACCCGTTTCGGCCTCAGACTCTGAGTGGACCCACTCCTCTGGAGCCTCAGGAAGACCTCCAGACAGGGGGCCCACTAACTGCACCACTTAGGCCGAGTAGGGGACCCGTTTCGGCCTCAGACTCTGAGTGGACCCGCTCCTCTGGAGCCTCAGGAAGACCTCCAGACAGGGGGCCACCAACTGCACCACTTAGGCCGAGTAGGGGACCCGTTTCGGCCTCAGACTCTGAGTGGTCCCTCTCCTCTGGAGCCTCAGGAAGACCTCCAGACAGGGGGCCACCAACTGCACCACTTAGGCCGAATGGGGGACCCGTTTCGGCCTCAGACTCTGAGTGGTCCCGCTCCTCTGGAGCCTCAGGAAGACCTCCAGACAGGGGGCCCACTAACTGCACCACTTAGGCCGAGTAGGGGACCCGTTTCGGCCTCAGACTCTGAGTGGACCCGCTCCTCTGGAGCCTCAAGAAGACCTCCAGACAGGGGGCCACCAACTGCACCACTCAGGCCGAGTAGGGGACCCGTTTCGGCCTCAGACACTGAGTGGTCCCGCTCCTCTGGAGCCTCAGGAAGACCTCCAGACAGGGGGCCCGCTTACTGCACCACTTAGGCCGAGTAGGGGACCCGTTTCGGCCTCAGACTCTGAGTGGACCCGCTCCTCTGGAGCCTCACCAAGACCCCCAGACAGGGGGCCACCAACTGCACCACTTAGGCCGAGTAGGGGACCCGTTTCGGCCTCAGACTCTGAGTGGACCCGCTCCTCTGGAGCCTCAAGAAGACCTCCAGACAGGGGGCCACCAACTGCACCACTCAGGCCGAGTAGGGGACCCGTTTCGGCCTCAGACACTGAGTGGTCCCGCTCCTCTGGAGCCTCAGGAAGACCTCCAGACAGGGGGCCCGCTTACTGCACCACTTAGGCCGAGTAGGGGACCCGTTTCGGCCTCAGACTCTGAGTGGACCCGCTCCTCTGGAGCCTCACCAAGACCCCCAGACAGGGGGCCACCAACTGCACCACTTAGGCCGAGTAGGGGACCCGTTTCGGCCTCAGACTCTGAGTGGACCCGCTCCTCTGGAGCCTCAAGAAGACCTCCAGACAGGGGGCCACCAACTGCACCACTCAGGCCGAGTAGGGGACCCGTTTCGGCCTCAGACTCTGAGTGGACCCGCTCCTCTGGAGCCTCAGGAAGACCTCCAGACAGGGGGCCCACTAACTGCACCACATGGGCCGAGTAGGGGACCCGTTTCGGACTTAGACGCCAAGTGGTCCCGCACCCCTGGATGGTTCTAGAGACCCCCAGACCAGGGGCCACCAACTGCACCACTTGGGCCGAGTAGGGGACCCGTTTCGGCCTTAGACGCCACGTGGTCCCGCTCCTCTGGAGCCTCAGGAAGACCTCCAGACCGGGGGCCACCAACGGCACCACTCAGTCCGACCAGGGGACACCTTTCGGCCTTAGACGCCACGTGGTCCCGCTCCTCTGGAGCCTCAGGAAGACCTCCAGGGCCAGGGGCCACCTTTCCTATATGCCAAACAACCACTGTCCTGCAAAACAGGCCCACAAAACGGTATCAGGCGAAGCCCATAAATCCACAGTGAGCGGACTGTGAAACTTCTTATTTTCGACACCCCTGGTATATATTACCATCCCTGGTAGTCTAAAACGAACCCATGGGAGTCTAAAATGAACCCATGGGATTCTAAACACAACCCATGGTAGTCTAAAACGAACCCATGGGAGTCTAGCAAAAAAAGAACTTAGAAAAATAACGCTTGGATTTTCATTCCTCCAGGCTCACACCGACTCACTGCACAACTCAGTCCGAGTAGGGGACCCATATCGGACTCAGACTCTGAGTGGACCCGCTGCTCTGGAGCCTCAGGAAGACCTCCAGACAGGGGGCCACCAACTGCACCACTTAGGCCGAATAGGGGACCCGTTTCGGACTCAGACTCTGCGTGGTCCCGCTCCTCTGGAGCTGCAGGAAGACCCCCAGACAGGGGGCCACCGACTGCCCCACTTAGGCCGAATAGGGGACCCGTTTCGGCCTCAGACTCTGCGTGGTCCCGCTCCTCTGGAGCCTCAGGAAGACCTCCAGACCTGGGGCCCACCAACTGCCCCACTTAGGCCGAGAAGGGGACCCGTTTCGGCCAAAGACTCTGAGTGGACCCGCTGCTCTGGAGCCTCAGGAAGACCTCCAGACAGGGGGCCACCAACTGCACCACTTAGGCCGAATAGGGGACCCGTTTCGGACTCAGACTCGGAGTGGTCCCGCTCCTCTGGAGCATCAGGAAGACCTCCAGACAGGGGGCCACCAACTGCCCCACTTAGGCCGAGTAGGGGACCCGTTTCGGCCTCAGACTCTGCGTGGTCCCGCTCCTCTGGAGCATCAGGAAGACCTCCAGACAGGGGGCCACCCACTGCCCCACTTAGGCCGAGTAAGGGACCCGTTTCGGCCTCAGACTCTGCGTGGTCCCGCTCCTCTGGAGCCGCAGGAAGACCTCCAGACCTGGGGCCACCAACTGCCCCACTTAGGCCGAGAAGGGGACCCGTTTCGGCCTCAGACTCTGAGTGGACCCGCTGCTCTGGAGCCTCAGGAAGACCTCCAGACAGGGGGCAACTAACTGCCCCACTTAGGCCGAGAAGGGGACCCGTTTCGGCCTCAGACTCTGAGTGGTCCCGCTCCTCTGGAGCCTCAGGAAGACCCCCAGACAGGGGGCCACCAACTGCACCACTTAGGCCGAGTAGGGGACCCGTTTCGGCCTCAGACTCTGCGTGGTCCCGCTCCTCTGGAGCCGCAGGAAGACCTCCAGACCTGGGGCCACCAACTGCCCCACTTAGGCCGAGAAGGGGACCCGTTTCGGCCTCAGACTCTGAGTGGACCCGCTGCTCTGGAGCCTCAGGAAGACCTCCAGACAGGGGGCCACTAACTGCCCCACTTTGGCCGAGAAGGGGACCCGTTTCGGCCTCAGACTCTGAGTGGTCCCGCTCCTCTGGAGCCTCAGGAAGACCCCCAGACAGGGGGCCGACAACTGCACCACTTAGGCCGAATGGGGGACCCGTTTCGGACTTAGACGGCAAGTGGTCCCGCTCCTCTGGAGCCTCAGGAAGACCTCCAGACCGTGGACCACCAACTGCACCACTCGGGCCGAGTAGGGGACCCGTTTCGGCCTTAGACGCCACGTGGTCCCGCTCCTCTGGAGCCTCAGGAAGACCTCCAGACCGTGGACCACCAACTGCACCACTCGGGCCGAGTAGGGGACCC
>NC_136949.1:21354658-21367158 GCF_949987615.1 Pollachius pollachius | reverse complement strand
CTTCGCCCCCCAGTATGTCCAGTCCGTTTTATATTCCTCTAGGGTTACAGAGAGGTAGCCTCCCGCCACACCGGATGCCCTCACGCTTCCATCTGCCGCACACAACCCGTTCCACGAAGGTGACTCTGACCCCACCGGAAAGCGCGCGGTACGGCGGAGACCAAGGGTCTTCCGTCGCCCTACGCGGCCAGATGGGCGTCGTATGAGGCCTTCCCAGGGGGAGGGGGGCTAGATGATAAGGGGGGCCTACACGGCAGACTGGTTGCTTCGACTCTACTGTATCCCTTTACGTTATCTTGGCCATCCGTATCATTGACTCTGGAGGGGTCCCCCTCACAGGTCTTCGGGGATCAATTTCCCTCTGACCATCTTGTTGAAGGCCTGGAACACATCAACCGACTTCAACAGAGTGGTCCTCGAACATGTCTTAGCAAATTGGGCAGAGCCTGTCTTACTCATGCCCAAGGCTTCCAAGATTCGCCCGTTGCTCTTCAGCCATTTGCCCCTCACTCCCATGACAAAGCCATGGGTAGTGAGTCTCTTCACGGGCGGGTATTCCAAGGCCAAGAGAGGCAGAAAAGGAACATATTTGTTCACCTTTTCAATTCTGGCTTTTTCGAGCCAATCCAGGGAGCCTTCAAAGCGGACAGTTACATCAACGACCAACAGATCTGTCCCTTTGACAAAGACGAGATCTGGTACTCCCCACCTGCCGGCTCTAGTAACAATTCTCTTTTCTTGCATTACAAGCCATTGTTTCCTCTTGCCAACCGCCGCGAGTAGGGAGCAAATGTGGTTGTGTCTCGCCATCCTATTCAGTCTGGTTTCCTCACACCCGCCCAAGATGTGCGAGCTCGTCTCGGGCGCCTTACCACACGCCCTGCATGGTGGTGTGAACACTAGCCCAGCGCCCCTATGATAGAATTCTAGTGTTGGGAGCACATTCGCTCTCATCTGCAGGGCCCGAATCACATGTGATTCTTTCCAGAGAGCCCGACCCTGCTTGATGAGCCAGGAATTGCTGAACTTATCTTTCTGGAAGAGCTTGACACCAAAGCCCTGTGGACCCATCTTGGACCACCTATCAAATTCTCTTTCCCTCCAGTGGACAGGGGCTGGGAAAGTTGTGCATTCGGGATCTAATAGATCCCTTAGGGCCGCATCTACATGTTCATCCTGCCCCCCCCCTCTCTTCCAAGCATCAATGAAATCACGGGGGGATACCACCTTCCTCACCATCAATGCAATAACCTTATCTTTTGAATGGTATAATCGAAAGACCCTCCTGGCAGTGCATAGTGGTACAGCCGTGCTCAGGCGAGGGATTGCCAAACCCCCGTCCCTGTGTCTGCTATACAGGAGACCATTAGTGGTCACAGGGCTCTGATGTAGCCAGTTCTTGACCAGACCCCTAATCATTAGGTCTGCTTTCAGGAGATTTGTCTGTCTCACTGAACCATGGACTGCACCATACATCAGCCGGGGCACAACATATGTACACAGAAGTTCAACTTTCTGCGTCGGCTTGAGCGGGGCTTTTGAGATCTTAGACCCAAAGAAATGGAGTTCTCCGATCGTATCAGGCCTTCTGAAGCCCTTCCATGGGTTGATCTCGACCCCGAGGTACCGAACGTGTTCATCGGCGCCCACCATGTGTATCTCAACACCTCCAAGCTTCCAGGGATGGCAGGCATTGATCTTGTTGGTGGTGCACCGTCCACCCGCTATGAAAAACCCGTGGCATTTCGCCGAATTCACCTTCAAACCGGAAAGGGCGCAAAACGCCTCTAGTATGCCCATGTTCCTGCACATCCCATCCCAGGAATTGCTCAGCAACACCAAGTCGTCTGCGTATGCCAGGACCGACACAATGTTTCCTTCCCTACCGAACCCCTCTCCAAGTCTTTCCAGTGAATTCAGAAGCGGATCAATCGCCAGGTTGAATAGGAGGGGCGAGAGAGGGTCTCCTTGCTTCACCCCGATCTTCATGTTGATCCTGGCAGTGGAGCCCCGACCCGTCTGAACTCTGGTGCTGCAACCTTCATAACAGTCCATCACCAGATCGATGATCGCTTGATCCACATCTCGCTCCACTAGCACTGCTGTTATGTGCTTGTGCGAGACTGAGTCAAAGGCCTTAGCCAGATCAATGAAAACCATCGCTAATGGGACCCCCTCCCGCTTGCACTGTTTGAGCGCTCCCTCAACCAATAGCAGGTTTTCGGAACACCCAGGGGCATTGGTAAAGCCCTTCTGCCGTACACTGGTGGGGCAGGCACTGGCCAATCTTTTGTGAAGGATGGAGGAGAACAGCCTGAGAACCATTGATCCGATGGTAATGGGCCGCCAGTTTGAAACAGACTTCCTCTCTATGGGGTCTTTGGACTTAGGTAACAGGGTCGTTCGGTTAAGCTTCAATGACTCAGGTATGGTCCCTGTCACCAAAAACCTGTTGTAGATACCTGCCAGCCTCGCACCTGTCGGGTCCCATCTTACCAGGCTAGTCTTGTTCACGTCATCCGGGCCAGCAGCCGATGACTTCTTAATACATTTCCTTAATTTCAAGACTTCCGCTGGCGAGATGGGCAGGGCAAGGACATAATTCCTGCAGGCAAGAGTCGAACCGAATTTTCCAAGGCCCTTAAAGCCGTCCTCAGACTCCCATTTAGTCTTGAAGTATCTGGTTACTTCAGCAATCTTGACCGGACAAAGTCCGTCATGACAGCCCTCCAATACTATACGAGCCACCTTCGCCACATTATCTTTAAAGAGGGCCTGTAACCAAAGGTAATTTAAAGTCTGTAAACCGGCGGCCTCACGTCTTGTAAAACGCAACATTCTCGTGGACCCGCACTTCCCCATCGGCCCTTCTGTTCTCCGGCCTTTGCATACCACCATCGAGAGGTCTGATAGAGCCTCTTGGGTTTCAGTATCTGTAGGGATGCGGGCCCACGCGGTCTCCTCCTGTCCCTCCAATCCTGCCAGTGCCCGCCGAATTTGCACACGAACGGTGCTCGGGGTCCTCTGTGGAAGCCGTTTCCTTCCTTCCGTCAATTCCTTTATTAATCCCTCCACTTCCGTGGCAATATCAGGTACGATAGGGGGCTGCGCCAGCCTCTTCAACTGACGCAATTTATAGCGTATCTGACCTTTTGTGCGCCCTGTAACGAGCGCACATGCCGCTCCGAGGACGCCCCGGTTCTCACCCCATTCCTTGATGTGCGTCCGGAGCAGACACATCTCCTCTTCGGACCACACACCTCTCATGCCTCTTGGGGCCTTTTGTCCTCCAGCCTTAACCCCCTGCTGGGCTGCATACGCCGCTGTATGGGCTGACTTCATGTGGATGGAAACTCCCCTCCTGGATTTAAAGCTCCTATCACATAGGGTGCATCTCACCCCAATTACCACCGCTTTAGTCGCATTCTGACAAACGGCTGCATGGCACTCTATCTCGTGTCTACTCTTTCTGGAAATTCCACAGACAGAGCATAATAGAGTCGATCGGGCCAAGCCATGTGCCTTAGCGAGATGTGAGAGGCATGCGGCGGCAGTAGCGAGATGAGCGTCGCATAGATCGCATTTCTGCTCCAAGTAAGGGAAAGTAACCTCCACAGAAGTATTTACGGACAGTCGGCCCCCTCTCGCACCATTCCTGAATGAGAACAGGGTGAGGCTCTTCCTATGTGTTGCAACACTGAAGAGCCTCCTTCGGAGGCTCGATCCAGATACCCCACCCCCACGTACCAAGGGACATTTCTCCATACCAATCTTAACACCTTGCTTTATTCGGGGTAAACGTTTGAACCGAGGGTTCAGCCCTTCACGCTCCTCGGATAGGGGAGCCCCAGAGACCGACCATCTCGCATCCAACTTGGGGGCCTTTGACAAGGGAGATGACGGAGAGCGACTGGGACCTCTGTCAAGGGATCCGCCTCGCCGCTTCTTACCTCGTCGTGGCCCAGCGGCCTTACTCCGACGCGTGCCAGGACTGGCGTTCAACCCAGTAACTGCATAGTTGATTGGGGAACAGCCGGACCTTCGCATGTCATCCGAGAGGCCACTGTGTGCAAGCACGGCGGCACAAGCCGTCCCCAGGGCAGGGGAGAGGTCCAGGTGACGACGCTTTGCACTTCGCTTACGTAGAGCTAATGGGCTCCGAGTCGCGAACGGTCTGGCATGGTCGGGTGACCTACCAGGTAACGTCCACTTCCTAACCCATAGCTCCTTCATGTACCTACATTTCTCCAGCCTTCTGTCCTTGCTTGTCCTGGGCCTCTCCACATCGTTCGCACACCAAACCTTGATGGGCGTAGCGAGCATACCACTCTGACCTACGCCCGGCCCAGCGTGCTCATGGAGGAGCATCCCGGAAAACAATTCAAAGCCGGATTGCCGACGGCCGGCGAAATCAGTCCTGGACGGGAACTGACCTATGGCAGAGGGTCTCGCACCCTTGCCCGGTACGCACCGGGTTCCACCACCACTAGGTGACGCCTGACCGTTGTCCTTACCCGTTGATTAAAAGTTGGTAGGGCAAGAACGCCAGCAGATGCTATAAAAATATATTCCTATACAATGCTTATCGAAATTGGACGAAACTAGTTCATCCATTCTCAAAGAGAGTTTAGGTATTCCCGCCGTTTACCCACACTCCAATGAATTTCTTCACTTTGACATTCAGAGCACTGGGCGGAAACCTCATTGCATCACCACCCGCTTTGGGCATCTCCTTGGGTATCATGTATTAGCTCTAGAATTGCCACAGTTATCCAAGTAGCGGGTGAGCGATCAAAGGAACCATAACTGATTTAATGAGCCATTCGCAGTTTCACTTTTCCAGCCGTGTGGACTTATACATGCATGGCTTAAACTTTGAGACAAGCATATGCTACTGGCAGGATCAACCAGGATGGCCGTGGACACCTTGTTTAGGGGCGTCGGACCGCACCTAACGACCGACAACCACGGCCCCGCTACTAGGCGGGGACTGTGCAGCTCTCGGTGCGTCGTGCGAGGCGGGCCGCACCGTGAGTGGCTGCTGCCCCTTTCACCCACAGGGGGTTCAGGGGCCCACCGCTACCACCACTCCGGTTTGGCACTCGACACTCAGGGTGGGCGTTGTGGTGGGATCCGCACAACGCCCGGGGTACCGGGCTTTGAGAAACAATCGTACAGGCGAACCGTGGCCGTAAGGAGAACATCCAAGGATGTAAAGTCGGACACCCGTATGAGGCCGACCTCTCCGTAACCACGGCCCGCCCTCGCAGGACACCTAGGACAGACGGGGCTACTCGGCTACTCGCGTCGTCTAGCACACCCACCAAAAGGCAGGAGCACTGGATTCGGGCACACGTTGTGAGGCACCCTTCGTGTGGAACGAAAGCCACACTGGGGCCCTCACTGAGGTGTGCCGCTTAGACCATTTCCGTCGGACGCTCGCCAACATGCCGGACCGCTTGGGTCCGTGGGCTGAAGGGACGGGGCACCAGCAGTCACCTATTGACTGTGCACCTACTGTCTCCGACCTATACTAGGATGGGGGTATGTCCTTCAAAACAGGCCCACAAAACGGTATCAGGCGAAGCCCATAAATCCACAGTGAGCGGACTGTGAAACTTCTTATTTTCGACACCCCTGGTATATATTACCATCCCTGGTAGTCTAAAACGAACCCATGGGAGTCTAAAATGAACCCATGGGATTCTAAACACAACCCATGGTAGTCTAAAACGAACCCATGGGAGTCTAGCAAAAAAAGAACTTAGAAAAATAACGCTTGGATTTTCATTCCTCCAGGCTCACACCGACTCACTGCACCACCCAGTCCGAGTAGGGGACCCGTTTCGGACACAGACTCTGAGTGGTCCCTCTCCTCTGGAGCCTCAGGAAGACCTCCAGACAGGGGGCCACCAACTGCACCACTTTGGCCGAATGGGGGACCCGTTTCGGCCTCAGACTCTGAGTGGTCCCGCTCCTCTGGAGCCTCAGGAAGACCTCCAGACAGGGGGCCCACTAACTGCACCACTTAGGCCGAGTAGGGGACCCGTTTCGGCCTCAGACTCTGAGTGGTCCCGCTCCTCTGGAGCCTCAGGAAGACCTCCAGACAGGGGGCCCACTAACTGCACCACTCTGGCCGAGTAGGAGACCCGTTTCGGCCTCAGACTGTGAGTGGTCCCGCTCCTCTGGAGCCTCAGGAAGACCTCCAGACAGGGGGCCCACTAACTGCACCACTCAGGCCGAGTAGGGGAACCGTTCCGGCCTCAGACTCTGAGTGGACCCGCTCCTCTGGAGCCTCACCAAGACCCCCAGACAGGGGGCCACCAACTGCACCACTTAGGCCGAGTAGGTGACCCGTTTCGGCCTCAGACTCTGAGTGGACCCGCTCCTCTGGAGCCTCAGGAAGACCTCCAGACAGGGGGCCACCAACTGCACCACTCAGTCCGAGTAGGGGACCCGTTTCGGCCTCAGACTCTGAGTGGACCCGCTCCACTGGAGCCTCAGGAAGACCTCCAGACAGGGGGCCCACTAACTGCACCACTTAGGCCGAGTAGGGGACCCGTTTCGGCCTCAGACTCTGAGTGGACCCGCTGCTCTGGAGCCTCACCAAGACCTCCAGACAGGGGGCCCACTAACTGCACCACTTAGGCCGAGTAGGGGACCCGTTTCGGCCTCAGACTCTGAGTGGACCCGCTCCTCTGGAGCCTCACCAAGACCCCCAGACAGGGGGCCACCAACTGCACCACTCAGTCCGAGTAGGGGACCCGTTTCGGCCTCAGACTCTGAGTGGACCCGCTCCTCTGGAGCCTCACCAAGACCCCCAGACAGGGGGCCACCAACTGCACCACTCAGTCCGAGTAGGGGACCCGTTTCGGCCTCAGACACTGAGTGGTCCCGCTCCTCTGGAGCCTCTGGAAGACCTCCAGACAGGGGGCCCACTAACTGCACCACTTAGGCCGAGAAGGGGACCCGTTTCGGCCTCAGACTCTGAGTGGACCCGCTCCTCTGGAGCCTCACCAAGACCCCCAGACAGGGGGCCACCAACTGCACCACTCTGTCCGAGTAGGGGACCCGTTTCGGCCTCAGACTCTGAGTGGTCCCGCTCCTCTGGAGCCTCACCAAGACCCCCAGACAGGGGGCCACCAACTGCACCACTCTGTCCGAGTAGGGGACCCGTTTCGGCCTCAGACTCTGAGTGGACCCGCTCCTCTGGAGCCTCACCAAGACCCCCAGACAGGGGGCCACCAACTGCACCACTCTGTCCGAGTAGGGGACCCGTTTCGGCCTCAGACTCTGAGTGGACCCGCTCCTCTGGAGCCTCACCAAGACCCCCAGACAGGGGGCCACCAACTGCACCACTTAGGCCGAGTAGGGGACCCGTTTCGGCCTCAGACTCTGAGTGGTCCCTCTCCTCTGGAGCCTCAGGAAGACCTCCAGACAGGGGGCCACCAACTGCACCACTTAGGCCGAATGGGGGACCTGTTTCGGCCTCAGACTCTGAGTGGACCCGCTCCTCTGGAGCCTCAGGAAGACCTCCAGACAGGGGGCCCACTAACTGCACCACATGGGCCGAGTAGGGGACCCGTTTCGGACTTAGACGCCAAGTGGTCCCGCACCCCTGGATGGTTCTAGAGACCCCCAGACCAGGGGCCACCAACTGCACCACTTGGGCCGAGTAGGGGACCCGTTTCGGCCTTAGACGCCACGTGGTCCCGCTCCTCTGGAGCCTCAGGAAGACCTCCAGACCGGGGGCCACCAACGGCACCACTCAGTCCGACCAGGGGACACCTTTCGGCCTTAGACGCCACGTGGTCCCGCTCCTCTGGAGCCTCAGGAAGACCTCCAGGGCCAGGGGCCACCTTTCCTATATGCCAAACAACCACTGTCCTGCAAAACAGGCCCACAAAACGGTATCAGGCGAAGCCCATGAATCCACAGTGAGCGGACTGTGAAACTTCTTATTTTCGACACCCCTGGTATATATCACCATCCCTGGTAGTCTAAAACGAACCCATGGGAGTCTAAAATGAACCCATGGGATTCTAAACACAACCCATGGTAGTCTAAAACGAACCCATGGGAGTCTAGCAAAAAAAGAACTTAGAAAAATAACGCTTGGATTTTCATTCCTCCAGGCTCACACCGACTCACTGCACAACTCAGTCCGAGTAGGGGACCCATTTCGGACTCAGACTCTGAGTGGACCCGCTGCTCTGGAGCCTCAGGAAGACCTCCAGACAGGGGCCCACCAACTGCACCACTTAGGCCGAATAGGGGACCCGTTTCGGACTCAGACTCTGCGTGGTCCCGCTCCTCTGGAGCATCAGGAAGACCTCCAGACAGGGGGCCACCAACTGCCCCACTTAGGCCGAGTAGGGGACCCGTTTCGGCCTCAGACTCTGCGTGGTCCCGCTCCTCTGGAGCATCAGGAAGACCTCCAGACAGGGGGCCACCAACTGCACCACTTAGGCCGAATAGGGGACCCGTTTCGGCCTCAGACTCGGAGTGGTCCCGCTCCTCTGGAGCATCAGGAAGACCTCCAGACAGGGGGCCACCAACTGCCCCACTTAGGCCGAGTAGGGGACCCGTTTCGGCCTCAGACTCTGCGTGGTCCCGCTCCTCTGGAGCATCAGGAAGACCTCCAGACAGGGGGCCACCAACTGCCCCACTTAGGCCGAGTAGGGGACCCGTTTCGGCCTCAGACTCTGCGTGGTCCCGCTCCTCTGGAGCATCAGGAAGACCTCCAGACAGGGGGCCACCAACTGCACCACTTAGGCCGAATAGGGGACCCGTTTCGGCCTCAGACTCGGAGTGGTCCCGCTCCTCTGGAGCATCAGGAAGACCTCCAGACAGGGGGCCACCAACTGCCCCACTTAGGCCGAGTAGGGGACCCGTTTCGGCCTCAGACTCTGCGTGGTCCCGCTCCTCTGGAGCATCAGGAAGACCTCCAGACAGGGGGCCACCAACTGCCCCACTTAGGCCGAGTAGGGGACCCGTTTCGGCCTCAGACTCTGCGTGGTCCCGCTCCTCTGGAGCCGCAGGAAGACCTCCAGACCTGGGGCCACCAACTGCCCCACTTAGGCCGAGTAGGGGACCCGTTTCGGCCTCAGACTCTGAGTGGACCCGCTGCTCTGGAGCCTCAGGAAGACCTCCAGACAGGGGGCCACTAACTGCCCCACTTAGGCCGAGAAGGGGAACCGTTTCGGCCTCAGACTCTGAGTGGTCCCGCTCCTCTGGAGCCTCAGGAAGACCCCCAGACAGGGGGCCACCAACTGCACCACTTAGGCCGAGTAGGGGACCCGTTTCGGCCTCAGACTCTGCGTGGTCCCGCTCCTCTGGAGCCGCAGGAAGACCTCCAGACCTGGGGCCACCAACTGCCCCACTTAGGCCGAGAAGGGGACCCGTTTCGGCCTCAGACTCTGAGTGGACCCGCTGCTCTGGAGCCTCAGGAAGACCTCCAGACAGGGGGCCACTAACTGCCCCACTTTGGCCGAGAAGGGGACCCGTTTCGGCCTCAGACTCTGAGTGGTCCCGCTCCTCTGGAGCCTCAGGAAGACCCCCAGACAGGGGGCCGACAACTGCACCACTTAGGCCGAATGGGGGACCCGTTTCGGACTTAGACGGCAAGTGGTCCCGCTCCTCTGGAGCCTCAGGAAGACCTCCAGACCATGGACCACCAACTGCACCACTCGGGCCGAGTAGGGGACCCGTTTCGGCCTCAGACTCTGAGTGGACCCGCTGCTCTGGAGCCTCAGGAAGACCTCCAGACAGGGGGCCACTAACTGCCCCACTTTGGCCGAGAAGGGGACCCGTTTCGGCCTCAGACTCTGAGTGGTCCCGCTCCTCTGGAGCCTCAGGAAGACCCCCAGACAGGGGGCCGACAACTGCACCACTTAGGCCGAATGGGGGACCCGTTTCGGACTTAGACGGCAAGTGGTCCCGCTCCTCTGGAGCCTCAGGAAGACCTCCAGACCGTGGACCACCAACTGCACCACTTGGGCCGAGTAGGGGACCCGTGTCGGCCTCAGACTCTGCGTGGTCCCGCTCCTCTGGAGCATCAGGAAGACCTCCAGACAGGGGGCCACCAACTGCCCCACTTAGGCCGAGTAGGGGACCCGTTTCGGCCTTAGACGCCACGTGGTCCCGCTCCTCTGGAGCCTCAGGAAGACTTCCAGACCAGGGGCCACCTTTCTTATATGTCAAACGACCACTGTCCTGCAAAACAGGCCCACAAAACGGTACCAGGCGAAGCCCATAAATCCACAGTGAGCGGACTGTGAAATTTCTTATTTTCGAGACCCCTGCTAACCCTATATTACCATCCCTGGTAGTCTAAAACGAACCCATGGGAGTCTAGCAGAAAAATGACTTAGAAAAAAAACGCTTGGTTTTTCAAACGAAGCCAAGGAATCCACAGTGAGCGGACTGTGAAATTTCTTGTTTAACAATTTATAATAATAATAATAGTTAATAATAAGAATAAGAATAATAATAAGAATAATAATAATAAGAAGAATAATAAGAAGAATAATAATAATAATAAGAAGAATAATAATAAGAATAAGAATAAGAAGAATAACAATAAGAGTAACAATACAAAGAAGAATAACAATAAGAATAAGAGGAATAACAATAAGAAATCAGGTCTCAGCACCAATCCCACATGCTCTCTGTCCCTCCCTTGCCATGGGAGCCCACACACACACACACACACACACACACACACACACACACACACACACACACACACACACACACACACACACACACACACACACACACACACACACACACACACACACACACATATGACCTCTATCTCTACCCAGGAATAGGAGGCTCAGCTCTGGTGTGTGTGTTTCCAGCTTCCCCCTATAGGCCCACACACACACAACACCTCTATCTCTACCCAGGAATAGGAGGCTCAGCACTGGTGTGTGTGTTTCCAGCTTCCCCCTATAGTCCCCACACACAAAATACCTCTATTTCTACCCAGGAAAAGGAGGCTCAGCTCTGGTGTGTGTGTTTCCAGCTTCCCCCTATAGTCCCCACAGACAAAATACCTCTATTTCTACCCAGGAAAAGGAGGCTCAGCTCTGGTGTGTGTGTTTCCAGCTTCCCCCTATAGGCCCCCCCACACACACACAACACCTCTATCTCTACCCAGGAATAGGAGGCTCAGCTCTGGGATGAGTGTTTCCAGCTTCCCCCTATAGGCCCAAACACACAAGTCCTCTGTCTCTACCCAGGAATAGGAGGCTCAGCACTGCTGTGTGTGTGTGTTTCCAGCTTCCCCCTATAGTCCCCACACACAAAATACCTCTATTTCTACCCAGGAAAAGGAGGCTCAGCTCTGGTGTGTGTGTTTCCAGCTTCCCCCTATAGGCCCCCCCACACACACACAACACCTCTATCTCTACCCAGGAATAGGAGGCTCAGCTCTGGTGTGTGTGTTTCCAGCTTCCCCCTATAGGCCCCCCCACACACACACACAACACCTCTATCTCTACCCAGGAAAAGGAGGCTCAGCTCTGGTGTGTGTGTTTCCAGCTTCCCCCTATAGTCCCCACAGACAAAATACCTCTATTTCTACCCAGGAAAAGGAGGCTCAGCTCTGGTGTGTGTGTTTCCAGCTTCCCCCTATAGGCCCCCCCACACACACACAACACCTCTATCTCTACCCAGGAATAGGAGGCTCAGCTCTGGGATGAGTGTTTCCAGCTTCCCCCTATAGGCCCAAACACACAAGTCCTCTGTCTCTACCCAGGAATAGGAGGCTCAGCACTGGTGTGTGTGTGTGTGTGTGTGTGTGTTTCCAGCTTCCCCCTATAGTCCCCACACACAAAATACCTCTATTTCTACCCAGGAAAAGGAGGCTCAGCTCTGGTGTGTGTGTTTCCAGCTTCCCCCTATAGGCCCACACACACACAACACCTCTATCTCTACCCAGGAATAGGAGGCTCAGCACTGGTGTGTGTGTTTCCAGCTTCCCCCTATAGTCCCCACACACAAAATACCTCTATTTCTACCCAGGAAAAGGAGGCTCAGCTCTGGTGTGTGTGTTTCCAGCTTCCCCCTATAGTCCCCACAGACAAAATACCTCTATTTCTACCCAGGAAAAGGAGGCTCAGCTCTGGTGTGTGTGTTTCCAGCTTCCCCCTATAGGCCCCCCCACACACACACAACACCTCTATCTCTACCCAGGAATAGGAGGCTCAGCTCTGGGATGAGTGTTTCCAGCTTCCCCCTATAGGCCCAAACACACAAGTCCTCTGTCTCTACCCAGGAATAGGAGGCTCAGCACTGGTGTGTGTGTGTTTCCAGCTTCCCCCTATAGTCCCCACACACAAAATACCTCTATTTCTACCCAGGAAAAGGAGGCTCAGCTCTGGTGTGTGTGTTTCCAGCTTCCCCCTATAGGCCCCCCCACACACACACAACACCTCTATCTCTACCCAGGAATAGGAGGCTCAGCACTGGTGTGTGTGTTTCCAGCTTCC
>NC_136949.1:21339658-21349658 GCF_949987615.1 Pollachius pollachius | reverse complement strand
TGAACTTATCTTTCTGGAAGAGCTTGACACCAAAGCCCTGTGGACCCATCTTGGACCACCTATCAAATTCTCTTTCCCTCCAGTGGACAGGGGCTGGGAAAGTTGTGCATTCGGGATCTAATAGATCCCTTAGGGCCGCATCTACATGTTCATCCTGCCCCCCCCCTCTCTTCCAAGCATCAATGAAATCACGGGGGGATACCACCTTCCTCACCATCAATGCAATCACCTTATCTTTTGAATGGTATAATCGAAAGACCCTCCTGGCAGTGCATAGTGGTACAGCCGTGCTCAGGCGAGGGATTGCCAAACCCCCGTCCCTGTGTCTGCTATACAGGAGACCATTAGTGGTCACAGGGCTCTGATGTAGCCAGTTCTTGACCAGACCCCTAATCATTAGGTCTGCTTTCAGGAGATTTGTCTGTCTCACTGAACCATGGACTGCACCATACATCAGCCGGGGCACAACATATGTACACAGAAGTTCAACTTTCTGCGTCGGCTTGAGCGGGGCTTTTGAGATCTTAGACCCAAAGAAATGGAGTTCTCCGATCGTATCAGGCCTTCTGAAGCCCTTCCATGGGTTGATCTCGACCCCGAGGTACCGAACGTGTTCATCGGCGCCCACCATGTGTATCTCAACACCTCCAAGCTTCCAGGGATGGCAGGCATTGATCTTGTTGGTGGTGCACCGTCCACCCGCTATGAAAAACCCGTGGCATTTCGCCGAATTCACCTTCAAACCGGAAAGGGCGCAAAACGCCTCTAGTATGCCCATGTTCCTGCACATCCCATCCCAGGAATTGCTCAGCAACACCAAGTCGTCTGCGTATGCCAGGACCGACACAATGTTTCCTTCCCTACCGAACCCCTCTCCAAGTCTTTCCAGTGAATTCAGAAGCGGATCAATCGCCAGGTTGAATAGGAGGGGCGAGAGAGGGTCTCCTTGCTTCACCCCGATCTTCATGTTGATCCTGGCAGTGGAGCCCCGACCCGTCTGAACTCTGGTGCTGCAACCTTCATAACAGTCCATCACCAGATCGATGATCGCTTGATCCACATCTCGCTCCACTAGCACTGCTGTTATGTGCTTGTGCGAGACTGAGTCAAAGGCCTTAGCCAGATCAATGAAAACCATCGCTAATGGGACCCCCTCCCGCTTGCACTGTTTGAGCGCTCCCTCAACCAATAGCAGGTTTTCGGAACACCCAGGGGCATTGGTAAAGCCCTTCTGCCGTACACTGGTGGGGCAGGCACTGGCCAATCTTTTGTGAAGGATGGAGGAGAACAGCCTGAGAACCATTGGTCCGATGGTAATGGGCCGCCAGTTTGAAACAGACTTCCTCTCTATGGGGTCTTTGGACTTAGGTAACAGGGTCGTTCGGTTAAGCTTCAATGACTCAGGTATGGTCCCTGTCACCAAAAACCTGTTGTAGATACCTGCCAGCCTCGCACCTGTCGGGTCCCATCTTACCAGGCTAGTCTTGTTCACGTCATCCGGGCCAGCAGCCGATGACTTCTTAATACATTTCCTTAATTTCAAGACTTCCGCTGGCGAGATGGGCAGGGCAAGGACATAATTCCTGCAGGCAAGAGTCGAACCGAATTTTCCAAGGCCCTTAAAGCCGTCCTCAGACTCCCATTTGGTCTTGAAGTATCTGGTTACTTCAGCAATCTTGACCGGACAAAGTCCGTCATGACAGCCCTCCAATACTATACGAGCCACCTTCGCCACATTATCTTTAAAGAGGGCCTGTAACCAAAGGTAATTTAAAGTCTGTAAACCGGCGGCCTCACGTCTTGTAAAACGCAACATTCTCGTGGACCCGCACTTCCCCATCGGCCCTTCTGTTCTCCGGCCTTTGCATACCACCATCGAGAGGTCTGATAGAGCCTCTTGGGTCTCAGTATCTGTAGGGATGCGGGCCCACGCGGTCCCCTCCTGTCCCTCCAATCCTGCCAGTGCCCGCCGAATTTGCACACGAACGGTGCTCGGGGTCCTCTGTGGAAGCCGTTTCCTTCCTTCCGTCAATTCCTTTATTAATCCCTCCACTTCCGTGGCAATATCAGGTACGATAGGGGGCTGCGCCAGCCTCTTCAACTGACGCAATTTATAGCGTATCTGACCTTTTGTGCGCCCTGTAACGAGCGCACATGCCGCTCCGAGGACGCCCCGGTTCTCACCCCATTCCTTGATGTGCGTCCTGAGCAGACACATCTCCTCTTCGGACCACACACCTCTCATGCCTCTTGGGGCCTTTTGTCCTCCAGCCTTAACCCCCTGCTGGGCTGCATACGCCGCTGTATGGGCTGACTTCATGTGGATGGAAACTCCCCTCCTGGATTTAAAGCTCCTATCACATAGGGTGCATCTCACCCCAATTACCACCGCTTTAGTCGCATTCTGACAAACGGCTGCATGGCACTCTATCTCGTGTCTACTCTTTCTGGAAATTCCACAGACAGAGCATAATAGAGTCGATCGGGCCAAGCCATGTGCCTTAGCGAGATGTGAGAGGCATGCGGCGGCAGTAGCGAGATGAGCGTCGCATAGATCGCATTTCTGCTCCAAGTAAGGGAAAGTAACCTCCACAGAAGTATTTACGGACAGTCGGCCCCCTCTCGCACCATTCCTGAATGAGAACAGGGTGAGGCTCTTCCTATGTGTTGCAACACTGAAGAGCCTCCTTCGGAGGCTCGATCCAGATACCCCACCCCCACGTACCAAGGGACATTTCTCCATACCAATCTTAACACCTTGCTTTATTCGGGGTAAACGTTTGAACCGAGGGTTCAGCCCTTCACGCTCCTCGGATAGGGGAGCCCCAGAGACCGACCATCTCGCATCCAACTTGGGGGCCTTTGACAAGGGAGATGACGGAGAGCGACTGGGACCTCTGTCAAGGGACCCGCCTCGCCGCTTCTTACCTCGTCGTGGCCCAGCGGCCTTACTCCGACGCGTGCCAGGACTGGCGTTCAACCCAGTAACTGCATAGTTGATTGGGGAACAGCCGGACCTTCGCATGTCATCCGAGAGGCCACTGTGTGCAAGCACGGCGGCACAAGCCGTCCCCAGGGCAGGGGAGAGGTCCAGGTGACGACGCTTTGCACTTCGCTTACGTAGAGCTAATGGGCTCCGAGTCGCGAACGGTCTGGCATGGTCGGGTGACCTACCAGGTAACGTCCACTTCCTAACCCATAGCTCCTTCATGTACCTACATTTCTCCAGCCTTCTGTCTTTGCTTGTCCTGGGCCTCTCCACATCGTTCGCACACCAAACCTTGATGGGCGTAGCGAGCATACCACTCTGACCTACGCCCGGCCCAGCGTGCTCATGGAGGAGCATCCCGGAAAACAATTCAAAGCCGGATTGCCGACGGCCGGCGAAATCAGTCCTGGACGGGAACTGACCTATGGCAGAGGGTCTCGCACCCTTGCCCGGTACGCACCGGGTTCCACCACCACTAGGTGACGCCTGACCGTTGTCCTTACCCGTTGATTAAAAGTTGGTAGGGCAAGAACGCCAGCAGATGCTATAAAAATATATTCCTATACAATGCTTATCGAAATTGGACGAAACTAGTTCATCCATTCTCAAAGAGAGTTTAGGTATTCCCGCCGTTTACCCACACTCCAATGAATTTCTTCACTTTGACATTCAGAGCACTGGGCGGAAACCTCATTGCATCACCACCCGCTTTGGGCATCTCCTTGGGTATCATGTATTAGCTCTAGAATTGCCACAGTTATCCAAGTAGCGGGTGAGCGATCAAAGGAACCATAACTGATTTAATGAGCCATTCGCAGTTTCACTTTTCCAGCCGTGTGGACTTATACATGCATGGCTTAAACTTTGAGACAAGCATATGCTACTGGCAGGATCAACCAGGATGGCCGTGGACACCTTGTTTAAGGGCGTCGGACCGCACCTAACGACCGACAACCACGGCCCCGCTACTAGGCGGGGACTGTGCAGCTCTCGGTGCGTCGTGCGAGGCGGGCCGCACCGTGAGTGGCTGCTGCCCCTTTCACCCACAGGGGGTTCAGGGGCCCACCGCTACCACCACTCCGGTTTGGCACTCGACACTCAGGGTGGGCGTTGTGGTGGGATCCGCACAACGCCCGGGGTACCGGGCTTTGAGAAACAATCGTACAGGCGAACCGTGGCCGTAAGGAGAACATCCAAGGATGTAGAGTCGGACACCCGTATGAGGCCGACCTCTCCGTAACCACGGCCCGCCCTCGCAGGACACCTAGGACAGACGGGGCTACTCGGCTACTCGCTTCGTCTAGCACACCCACCAAAAGGCAGGAGCACTGGATTCGGGCACACGTTGTGAGGCACCCTTCGTGTGGAACGAAAGCCACACTGGGGCCCTCACTGAGGTGTGCCGCTTAGACCATTTCCGTCGGACGCTCGCCAACATGCCGGACCGCTTGGGTCCGTGGGCTGAAGGGACGGGGCACCAGCAGTCACCTATTGACTGTGCACCTACTGTCTCCGACCTATACTAGGATGGGGGTATGTCCTTCAAAACAGGCCCACAAAACGGTATCAGGCGAAGCCCATAAATCCACAGTGAGCGGACTGTGAAACTTCTTATTTTCGACACCCCTGGTATATATTACCATCCCTGGTAGTCTAAAACGAACCCATGGGAGTCTAAAATGAACCCATGGGATTCTAAACACAACCCATGGTAGTCTAAAACGAACCCATGGGAGTCTAGCAAAAAAAGAACTTAGAAAAATAACGCTTGGATTTTCATTCCTCCAGGCTCACACCGACTCACTGCACCACCCAGTCCGAGTAGGGGACCCGTTTCGGACACAGACTCTGAGTGGTCCCTCTCCTCTGGAGCCTCAGGAAGACCTCCAGACAGGGGGCCACCAACTGCACCACTTTGGCCGAATGGGGGACCCGTTTCGGCCTCAGACTCTGAGTGGTCCCGCTCCTCTGGAGCCTCAGGAAGACCTCCAGACAGGGGGCCCACTAACTGCACCACTTAGGCCGAGTAGGGGACCCGTTTCGGCCTCAGACTCTGAGTGGTCCCGCTCCTCTGGAGCCTCAGGAAGACCTCCAGACAGGGGGCCCACTAACTGCACCACTCTGGCCGAGTAGGAGACCCGTTTCGGCCTCAGACTGTGAGTGGTCCCGCTCCTCTGGAGCCTCAGGAAGACCTCCAGACAGGGGGCCCACTAACTGCACCACTCAGGCCGAGTAGGGGAACCGTTCCGGCCTCAGACTCTGAGTGGACCCGCTCCTCTGGAGCCTCACCAAGACCCCCAGACAGGGGGCCACCAACTGCACCACTTAGGCCGAGTAGGTGACCCGTTTCGGCCTCAGACTCTGAGTGGACCCGCTCCTCTGGAGCCTCAGGAAGACCTCCAGACAGGGGGCCACCAACTGCACCACTCAGTCCGAGTAGGGGACCCGTTTCGGCCTCAGACTCTGAGTGGACCCGCTCCACTGGAGCCTCAGGAAGACCTCCAGACAGGGGGCCCACTAACTGCACCACTTAGGCCGAGTAGGGGACCCGTTTCGGCCTCAGACTCTGAGTGGACCCGCTGCTCTGGAGCCTCACCAAGACCTCCAGACAGGGGGCCCACTAACTGCACCACTTAGGCCGAGTAGGGGACCCGTTTCGGCCTCAGACTCTGAGTGGACCCGCTCCTCTGGAGCCTCACCAAGACCCCCAGACAGGGGGCCACCAACTGCACCACTCAGTCCGAGTAGGGGACCCGTTTCGGCCTCAGACTCTGAGTGGACCCGCTCCTCTGGAGCCTCACCAAGACCCCCAGACAGGGGGCCACCAACTGCACCACTCAGTCCGAGTAGGGGACCCGTTTCGGCCTCAGACACTGAGTGGTCCCGCTCCTCTGGAGCCTCTGGAAGACCTCCAGACAGGGGGCCCACTAACTGCACCACTTAGGCCGAGAAGGGGACCCGTTTCGGCCTCAGACTCTGAGTGGACCCGCTCCTCTGGAGCCTCACCAAGACCCCCAGACAGGGGGCCACCAACTGCACCACTCTGTCCGAGTAGGGGACCCGTTTCGGCCTCAGACTCTGAGTGGTCCCGCTCCTCTGGAGCCTCACCAAGACCCCCAGACAGGGGGCCACCAACTGCACCACTCTGTCCGAGTAGGGGACCCGTTTCGGCCTCAGACTCTGAGTGGACCCGCTCCTCTGGAGCCTCACCAAGACCCCCAGACAGGGGGCCACCAACTGCACCACTCTGTCCGAGTAGGGGACCCGTTTCGGCCTCAGACTCTGAGTGGACCCGCTCCTCTGGAGCCTCACCAAGACCCCCAGACAGGGGGCCACCAACTGCACCACTTAGGCCGAGTAGGGGACCCGTTTCGGCCTCAGACTCTGAGTGGTCCCTCTCCTCTGGAGCCTCAGGAAGACCTCCAGACAGGGGGCCACCAACTGCACCACTTAGGCCGAATGGGGGACCTGTTTCGGCCTCAGACTCTGAGTGGACCCGCTCCTCTGGAGCCTCAGGAAGACCTCCAGACAGGGGGCCCACTAACTGCACCACATGGGCCGAGTAGGGGACCCGTTTCGGACTTAGACGCCAAGTGGTCCCGCACCCCTGGATGGTTCTAGAGACCCCCAGACCAGGGGCCACCAACTGCACCACTTGGGCCGAGTAGGGGACCCGTTTCGGCCTTAGACGCCACGTGGTCCCGCTCCTCTGGAGCCTCAGGAAGACCTCCAGACCGGGGGCCACCAACGGCACCACTCAGTCCGACCAGGGGACACCTTTCGGCCTTAGACGCCACGTGGTCCCGCTCCTCTGGAGCCTCAGGAAGACCTCCAGGGCCAGGGGCCACCTTTCCTATATGCCAAACAACCACTGTCCTGCAAAACAGGCCCACAAAACGGTATCAGGCGAAGCCCATGAATCCACAGTGAGCGGACTGTGAAACTTCTTATTTTCGACACCCCTGGTATATATCACCATCCCTGGTAGTCTAAAACGAACCCATGGGAGTCTAAAATGAACCCATGGGATTCTAAACACAACCCATGGTAGTCTAAAACGAACCCATGGGAGTCTAGCAAAAAAAGAACTTAGAAAAATAACGCTTGGATTTTCATTCCTCCAGGCTCACACCGACTCACTGCACAACTCAGTCCGAGTAGGGGACCCATTTCGGACTCAGACTCTGAGTGGACCCGCTGCTCTGGAGCCTCAGGAAGACCTCCAGACAGGGGCCCACCAACTGCACCACTTAGGCCGAATAGGGGACCCGTTTCGGACTCAGACTCTGCGTGGTCCCGCTCCTCTGGAGCATCAGGAAGACCTCCAGACAGGGGGCCACCAACTGCCCCACTTAGGCCGAGTAGGGGACCCGTTTCGGCCTCAGACTCTGCGTGGTCCCGCTCCTCTGGAGCATCAGGAAGACCTCCAGACAGGGGGCCACCAACTGCACCACTTAGGCCGAATAGGGGACCCGTTTCGGCCTCAGACTCGGAGTGGTCCCGCTCCTCTGGAGCATCAGGAAGACCTCCAGACAGGGGGCCACCAACTGCCCCACTTAGGCCGAGTAGGGGACCCGTTTCGGCCTCAGACTCTGCGTGGTCCCGCTCCTCTGGAGCATCAGGAAGACCTCCAGACAGGGGGCCACCAACTGCCCCACTTAGGCCGAGTAGGGGACCCGTTTCGGCCTCAGACTCTGCGTGGTCCCGCTCCTCTGGAGCATCAGGAAGACCTCCAGACAGGGGGCCACCAACTGCACCACTTAGGCCGAATAGGGGACCCGTTTCGGCCTCAGACTCGGAGTGGTCCCGCTCCTCTGGAGCATCAGGAAGACCTCCAGACAGGGGGCCACCAACTGCCCCACTTAGGCCGAGTAGGGGACCCGTTTCGGCCTCAGACTCTGCGTGGTCCCGCTCCTCTGGAGCATCAGGAAGACCTCCAGACAGGGGGCCACCAACTGCCCCACTTAGGCCGAGTAGGGGACCCGTTTCGGCCTCAGACTCTGCGTGGTCCCGCTCCTCTGGAGCCGCAGGAAGACCTCCAGACCTGGGGCCACCAACTGCCCCACTTAGGCCGAGTAGGGGACCCGTTTCGGCCTCAGACTCTGAGTGGACCCGCTGCTCTGGAGCCTCAGGAAGACCTCCAGACAGGGGGCCACTAACTGCCCCACTTAGGCCGAGAAGGGGAACCGTTTCGGCCTCAGACTCTGAGTGGTCCCGCTCCTCTGGAGCCTCAGGAAGACCCCCAGACAGGGGGCCACCAACTGCACCACTTAGGCCGAGTAGGGGACCCGTTTCGGCCTCAGACTCTGCGTGGTCCCGCTCCTCTGGAGCCGCAGGAAGACCTCCAGACCTGGGGCCACCAACTGCCCCACTTAGGCCGAGAAGGGGACCCGTTTCGGCCTCAGACTCTGAGTGGACCCGCTGCTCTGGAGCCTCAGGAAGACCTCCAGACAGGGGGCCACTAACTGCCCCACTTTGGCCGAGAAGGGGACCCGTTTCGGCCTCAGACTCTGAGTGGTCCCGCTCCTCTGGAGCCTCAGGAAGACCCCCAGACAGGGGGCCGACAACTGCACCACTTAGGCCGAATGGGGGACCCGTTTCGGACTTAGACGGCAAGTGGTCCCGCTCCTCTGGAGCCTCAGGAAGACCTCCAGACCATGGACCACCAACTGCACCACTCGGGCCGAGTAGGGGACCCGTTTCGGCCTCAGACTCTGAGTGGACCCGCTGCTCTGGAGCCTCAGGAAGACCTCCAGACAGGGGGCCACTAACTGCCCCACTTTGGCCGAGAAGGGGACCCGTTTCGGCCTCAGACTCTGAGTGGTCCCGCTCCTCTGGAGCCTCAGGAAGACCCCCAGACAGGGGGCCGACAACTGCACCACTTAGGCCGAATGGGGGACCCGTTTCGGACTTAGACGGCAAGTGGTCCCGCTCCTCTGGAGCCTCAGGAAGACCTCCAGACCGTGGACCACCAACTGCACCACTTGGGCCGAGTAGGGGACCCGTGTCGGCCTCAGACTCTGCGTGGTCCCGCTCCTCTGGAGCATCAGGAAGACCTCCAGACAGGGGGCCACCAACTGCCCCACTTAGGCCGAGTAGGGGACCCGTTTCGGCCTTAGACGCCACGTGGTCCCGCTCCTCTGGAGCCTCAGGAAGACTTCCAGACCAGGGGCCACCTTTCTTATATGTCAAACGACCACTGTCCTGCAAAACAGGCCCACAAAACGGTACCAGGCGAAGCCCATAAATCCACAGTGAGCGGACTGTGAAATTTCTTATTTTCGAGACCCCTGCTAACCCTATATTACCATCCCTGGTAGTCTAAAACGAACCCATGGGAGTCTAGCAGAAAAATGACTTAGAAAAAAAACGCTTGGTTTTTCAAACGAAGCCAAGGAATCCACAGTGAGCGGACTGTGAAATTTCTTGTTTAACAATTTATAATAATAATAATAGTTAATAATAAGAATAAGAATAATAATAAGAATAATAATAATAAGAAGAATAATAAGAAGAATAATAATAATAATAAGAAGAATAATAATAAGAATAAGAATAAGAAGAATAACAATAAGAGTAACAATACAAAGAAGAATAACAATAAGAATAAGAGGAATAACAATAAGAAATCAGGTCTCAGCACCAATCCCACATGCTCTCTGTCCCTCCCTTGCCATGGGAGCACACACACACACACACACACACACACACACACACACACACACACACACACACACACACACACACACACACACACACACACACACACACACACACACACACACACACACACACATATGACCTCTATCTCTACCCAGGAATAGGAGGCTCAGCTCTGGTGTGTGTGTTTCCAGCTTCCCCCTATAGGCCCACACACACACAACACCTCTATCTCTACCCAGGAATAGGAGGCTCAGCACTGGTGTGTGTGTTTCCAGCTTCCCCCTATAGTCCCCACACACAAAATACCTCTATTTCTACCCAGGAAAAGGAGGCTCAGCTCTGGTGTGT
>NC_136949.1:21322158-21327158 GCF_949987615.1 Pollachius pollachius | reverse complement strand
GTGGACCCGCTCCTCTGGAGCCTCACCAAGACCCCCAGACAGGGGGCCACCAACTGCACCACTCTGTCCGAGTAGGGGACCCGTTTCGGCCTCAGACTCTGAGTGGACCCGCTCCTCTGGAGCCTCACCAAGACCCCCAGACAGGGGGCCACCAACTGCACCACTTAGGCCGAGTAGGGGACCCGTTTCGGCCTCAGACTCTGAGTGGTCCCTCTCCTCTGGAGCCTCAGGAAGACCTCCAGACAGGGGGCCACCAACTGCACCACTTAGGCCGAATGGGGGACCTGTTTCGGCCTCAGACTCTGAGTGGACCCGCTCCTCTGGAGCCTCAGGAAGACCTCCAGACAGGGGGCCCACTAACTGCACCACATGGGCCGAGTAGGGGACCCGTTTCGGACTTAGACGCCAAGTGGTCCCGCACCCCTGGATGGTTCTAGAGACCCCCAGACCAGGGGCCACCAACTGCACCACTTGGGCCGAGTAGGGGACCCGTTTCGGCCTTAGACGCCACGTGGTCCCGCTCCTCTGGAGCCTCAGGAAGACCTCCAGACCGGGGGCCACCAACGGCACCACTCAGTCCGACCAGGGGACACCTTTCGGCCTTAGACGCCACGTGGTCCCGCTCCTCTGGAGCCTCAGGAAGACCTCCAGGGCCAGGGGCCACCTTTCCTATATGCCAAACAACCACTGTCCTGCAAAACAGGCCCACAAAACGGTATCAGGCGAAGCCCATGAATCCACAGTGAGCGGACTGTGAAACTTCTTATTTTCGACACCCCTGGTATATATCACCATCCCTGGTAGTCTAAAACGAACCCATGGGAGTCTAAAATGAACCCATGGGATTCTAAACACAACCCATGGTAGTCTAAAACGAACCCATGGGAGTCTAGCAAAAAAAGAACTTAGAAAAATAACGCTTGGATTTTCATTCCTCCAGGCTCACACCGACTCACTGCACAACTCAGTCCGAGTAGGGGACCCATTTCGGACTCAGACTCTGAGTGGACCCGCTGCTCTGGAGCCTCAGGAAGACCTCCAGACAGGGGCCCACCAACTGCACCACTTAGGCCGAATAGGGGACCCGTTTCGGACTCAGACTCTGCGTGGTCCCGCTCCTCTGGAGCATCAGGAAGACCTCCAGACAGGGGGCCACCAACTGCCCCACTTAGGCCGAGTAGGGGACCCGTTTCGGCCTCAGACTCTGCGTGGTCCCGCTCCTCTGGAGCATCAGGAAGACCTCCAGACAGGGGGCCACCAACTGCACCACTTAGGCCGAATAGGGGACCCGTTTCGGCCTCAGACTCGGAGTGGTCCCGCTCCTCTGGAGCATCAGGAAGACCTCCAGACAGGGGGCCACCAACTGCCCCACTTAGGCCGAGTAGGGGACCCGTTTCGGCCTCAGACTCTGCGTGGTCCCGCTCCTCTGGAGCATCAGGAAGACCTCCAGACAGGGGGCCACCAACTGCCCCACTTAGGCCGAGTAGGGGACCCGTTTCGGCCTCAGACTCTGCGTGGTCCCGCTCCTCTGGAGCATCAGGAAGACCTCCAGACAGGGGGCCACCAACTGCACCACTTAGGCCGAATAGGGGACCCGTTTCGGCCTCAGACTCGGAGTGGTCCCGCTCCTCTGGAGCATCAGGAAGACCTCCAGACAGGGGGCCACCAACTGCCCCACTTAGGCCGAGTAGGGGACCCGTTTCGGCCTCAGACTCTGCGTGGTCCCGCTCCTCTGGAGCATCAGGAAGACCTCCAGACAGGGGGCCACCAACTGCCCCACTTAGGCCGAGTAGGGGACCCGTTTCGGCCTCAGACTCTGCGTGGTCCCGCTCCTCTGGAGCCGCAGGAAGACCTCCAGACCTGGGGCCACCAACTGCCCCACTTAGGCCGAGTAGGGGACCCGTTTCGGCCTCAGACTCTGAGTGGACCCGCTGCTCTGGAGCCTCAGGAAGACCTCCAGACAGGGGGCCACTAACTGCCCCACTTAGGCCGAGAAGGGGAACCGTTTCGGCCTCAGACTCTGAGTGGTCCCGCTCCTCTGGAGCCTCAGGAAGACCCCCAGACAGGGGGCCACCAACTGCACCACTTAGGCCGAGTAGGGGACCCGTTTCGGCCTCAGACTCTGCGTGGTCCCGCTCCTCTGGAGCCGCAGGAAGACCTCCAGACCTGGGGCCACCAACTGCCCCACTTAGGCCGAGAAGGGGACCCGTTTCGGCCTCAGACTCTGAGTGGACCCGCTGCTCTGGAGCCTCAGGAAGACCTCCAGACAGGGGGCCACTAACTGCCCCACTTTGGCCGAGAAGGGGACCCGTTTCGGCCTCAGACTCTGAGTGGTCCCGCTCCTCTGGAGCCTCAGGAAGACCCCCAGACAGGGGGCCGACAACTGCACCACTTAGGCCGAATGGGGGACCCGTTTCGGACTTAGACGGCAAGTGGTCCCGCTCCTCTGGAGCCTCAGGAAGACCTCCAGACCATGGACCACCAACTGCACCACTCGGGCCGAGTAGGGGACCCGTTTCGGCCTCAGACTCTGAGTGGACCCGCTGCTCTGGAGCCTCAGGAAGACCTCCAGACAGGGGGCCACTAACTGCCCCACTTTGGCCGAGAAGGGGACCCGTTTCGGCCTCAGACTCTGAGTGGTCCCGCTCCTCTGGAGCCTCAGGAAGACCCCCAGACAGGGGGCCGACAACTGCACCACTTAGGCCGAATGGGGGACCCGTTTCGGACTTAGACGGCAAGTGGTCCCGCTCCTCTGGAGCCTCAGGAAGACCTCCAGACCGTGGACCACCAACTGCACCACTTGGGCCGAGTAGGGGACCCGTGTCGGCCTCAGACTCTGCGTGGTCCCGCTCCTCTGGAGCATCAGGAAGACCTCCAGACAGGGGGCCACCAACTGCCCCACTTAGGCCGAGTAGGGGACCCGTTTCGGCCTTAGACGCCACGTGGTCCCGCTCCTCTGGAGCCTCAGGAAGACTTCCAGACCAGGGGCCACCTTTCTTATATGTCAAACGACCACTGTCCTGCAAAACAGGCCCACAAAACGGTACCAGGCGAAGCCCATAAATCCACAGTGAGCGGACTGTGAAATTTCTTATTTTCGAGACCCCTGCTAACCCTATATTACCATCCCTGGTAGTCTAAAACGAACCCATGGGAGTCTAGCAGAAAAATGACTTAGAAAAAAAACGCTTGGTTTTTCAAACGAAGCCAAGGAATCCACAGTGAGCGGACTGTGAAATTTCTTGTTTAACAATTTATAATAATAATAATAGTTAATAATAAGAATAAGAATAATAATAAGAATAATAATAATAAGAAGAATAATAAGAAGAATAATAATAATAATAAGAAGAATAATAATAAGAATAAGAATAAGAAGAATAACAATAAGAGTAACAATACAAAGAAGAATAACAATAAGAATAAGAGGAATAACAATAAGAAATCAGGTCTCAGCACCAATCCCACATGCTCTCTGTCCCTCCCTTGCCATGGGAGCCCACACACACACACACACACACACACACACACACACACACACACACACACACACACACACACACACACACACACACACACACACACACACACACACACACACACACACACACACATATGACCTCTATCTCTACCCAGGAATAGGAGGCTCAGCTCTGGTGTGTGTGTTTCCAGCTTCCCCCTATAGGCCCACACACACACAACACCTCTATCTCTACCCAGGAATAGGAGGCTCAGCACTGGTGTGTGTGTTTCCAGCTTCCCCCTATAGTCCCCACACACAAAATACCTCTATTTCTACCCAGGAAAAGGAGGCTCAGCTCTGGTGTGTGTGTTTCCAGCTTCCCCCTATAGTCCCCACAGACAAAATACCTCTATTTCTACCCAGGAAAAGGAGGCTCAGCTCTGGTGTGTGTGTTTCCAGCTTCCCCCTATAGGCCCCCCCACACACACACAACACCTCTATCTCTACCCAGGAATAGGAGGCTCAGCTCTGGGATGAGTGTTTCCAGCTTCCCCCTATAGGCCCAAACACACAAGTCCTCTGTCTCTACCCAGGAATAGGAGGCTCAGCACTGCTGTGTGTGTGTGTTTCCAGCTTCCCCCTATAGTCCCCACACACAAAATACCTCTATTTCTACCCAGGAAAAGGAGGCTCAGCTCTGGTGTGTGTGTTTCCAGCTTCCCCCTATAGGCCCCCCCACACACACACAACACCTCTATCTCTACCCAGGAATAGGAGGCTCAGCTCTGGTGTGTGTGTTTCCAGCTTCCCCCTATAGGCCCCCCCACACACACACACAACACCTCTATCTCTACCCAGGAAAAGGAGGCTCAGCTCTGGTGTGTGTGTTTCCAGCTTCCCCCTATAGTCCCCACAGACAAAATACCTCTATTTCTACCCAGGAAAAGGAGGCTCAGCTCTGGTGTGTGTGTTTCCAGCTTCCCCCTATAGGCCCCCCCACACACACACAACACCTCTATCTCTACCCAGGAATAGGAGGCTCAGCTCTGGGATGAGTGTTTCCAGCTTCCCCCTATAGGCCCAAACACACAAGTCCTCTGTCTCTACCCAGGAATAGGAGGCTCAGCACTGGTGTGTGTGTGTGTGTGTGTGTGTGTTTCCAGCTTCCCCCTATAGTCCCCACACACAAAATACCTCTATTTCTACCCAGGAAAAGGAGGCTCAGCTCTGGTGTGTGTGTTTCCAGCTTCCCCCTATAGGCCCACACACACACACAACACCTCTATCTCTACCCAGGAATAGGAGGCTCAGCACTGGTGTGTGTGTTTCCAGCTTCCCCCTATAGTCCCCACACACAAAATACCTCTATTTCTACCCAGGAAAAGGAGGCTCAGCTCTGGTGTGTGTGTTTCCAGCTTCCCCCTATAGTCCCCACAGACAAAATACCTCTATTTCTACCCAGGAAAAGGAGGCTCAGCTCTGGTGTGTGTGTTTCCAGCTTCCCCCTATAGGCCCCCCCACACACACACAACACCTC